>NW_006437736.1:5972529-6094916 GCF_000325575.1 Pteropus alecto | reverse complement strand
GTAGGTAATTTTTTTTCACCTTTGACCTCCTTCATTTATTTTACTCACACTCATTCCCCCAGCTCTGGAAACCACCAATCTGTTCTCTGTTTCTATAAACTCAATTCGGGGGTTTTATTTTTAGATTTTATGTATAAGTGAGATCATATCATATTTTTCTTTCTATATTTAACTTATTTCACTTAGCTTAATGCCTTCAAGGTCCATCCATGTTGTTACAAATGGTAAAGTTTTATGATTTTTTATGGCCGAGTAATATTCCATTGTATATATGTACCACATTTTCTTTATCTGTTCATCCGTCAATGAACACTTAGCTTGTTTCCATATATCAGCTATTGTAAACAATGCTGCAGTAAGCACGTGGGTGCAGATATCTTTTCAAGTTAGTGTTCTGTTTACTTCAGATAAATACCCAGAAGTGGGGTTGCTGGATCATATGGTAGTTCTATTTTTAATTTTTTGAGGAACCTCCGTACTTTTTTCCACAGCACTTGTTATTTCTTGTCTTTTTGAGGACAGCCATTCTAAAAGGTGTGAGGTGATATCACATAATGCTTTTGATTTGATGATTGGTGATGTTTAGTGCCTTTCTATATACTGTTGGCCATCCATATGTCTTCTTTGGGAAAACGTCTCTTCATGTCCTCCGACCATTTTTTTAATCAGATTGTTTGTATTTTTGCTATTGAGTTGTATGAGTTCCTTATATTAACCCCTTATTAACCTCTTTGGATATTAACCCCTTATCATATATATGGTTTGCAAATATTTCATCCCATTCAATAGGTTACCTTTCCAGTTTGTGGATGGTTTCCTTTGCCGTGCAGAAGCTTTTTAGTTTGATGTTTTCCCACTCGTTTATTTTTGCTTTTGTTACCATGCAGATACTGTTATTACTCCATCTTATAAATGAGAAAATTGAAACATGGAGAGGCTAAATACTTTGCTCACATCACACAGAAAGTAAATCATGGTGTGAGATTTGCACCCAGACAGTCCGACTCCAGAACTGCCCTCTTAGTCACCACCCTTGACCACACTTTGTATTTCTGTAGCACTCTACAGTTTATTGATCATTTAACCTCATTTAAGGGAGACGGAGGTAGAGTAAGCTACCGCTTCAGAACTGATTGACTCTGGGGGAGGTGATGACAACTGTTACCAGGATTGCAGCAACGGAAAAGTCTTAATCACAAAAAATCTCTGCAGTCTTATGTCTCGCCAAGCATTTGGCAGTCGCATTCATTTTTGACTCATCTGAGTTGCCAGATGGCATTTGAGAAAGAAAAATATTTCTCAGTATCTGTATTAGTTTGCTAAGGCTGCCATAACAAATATCACTAACTTGGTGGCATAGAACAACAAAAATGTATTGTCTCATAGTTCTAGAAGCTAAAGGTCCAAGATCAAGGTGTCAGCAGGTTTGATTCTTTCTAAGGTCTATAAAGGCGAATCTATTCCATGCCTTTCTCCTAGCTCTGGGTGGTTTGCTGGCATCACTCTGATTTCTGTCTTCATGTTCACATGGAATTCTCCCTGTGTGTGTGTCTGTCTCCAAATCTCCCCTTTTTATAAAGACATCAGTCATACTGGATTAGGGACCTACTTTACTCCAGTATGACCTCCTCTTAACTGAGCTAATTATTTAATAACCATCCTATTTCCAAATAAGGTCGCATTCTGAGGTACTGGTTGTTCGTGTAGAGGCGGTGCCTTCCTCAAATTTGCCTGCTCAGAAGGGATGCCTGTCTGAAACTATACAGAGTGCTTTGTAGACTAGCACTGGCCCTATACATGGATCTCCACCAAGTGACTTACTTAAACTTTCCCTCTTACACGGACGGCCAATTTTTCCACTGTGATGAAACTGTTTAGAGTCTAAGTTCTCTGAGACTCTCCATATGGCCCTCTAGGGTGATCAAGTCAAAATAAAAGTACCAAGAGACCAGCAGATTTTAACATAGAATATGAATGACCAACAGCTCTGGAATCTGAAGTATTAACAAATAAAAGACATTAATGCTGTTCCCAAGAAGAGCCAAACAGTCATGGTTTCCATAGTTCATTTTTCAGTGCCACGTGAAGGCATGGCATGGAAGGCTGTTGTTTTTAATAATCAATCCCCTTTGACTCTGTTCTTGGAATTATAGAATGAGTGTGAGTGCAAGGAAGGATTTCGAGGCAATGGGATTGACTGTGAACCAATAACTTCATGCTTAGAACAAACTGAGAAATGTCATCCACTGGTGAGTTACCTGATTTCTTTTATCCTTACTAAAAAATAAAATGCTTGAGAAAGAAAGTTAGGTCATTTCTTATCTGAGCCTAATAATGAACAAAATCTCTCTTACTTTCAAAGGGAGTCCCTAAGTAGAATATGAGTAGTTATTGCAACTTTCAGTCCAATCCATAGCTTGGAAGAACCAACATATGATTGCCAGATAAAATACAGGACACCAGTTAAATTTGAATTTCAGATACAAAATGAATCCTTTTCTAGTACAAGTATGTCCCAAAGTATTATACGGGACATACTTATACTAAAATGTGTTTGTTTATCTGAAATTCAAATTAGCTGTGTTTCCTGTACCTTTACCTGCTAAGTCTGGCAGAGATGAAAAGATAGAATTTAATTGTGATTAAGTTATAGCTGCACCAAACATGCAGACAGGACCCTGACACTGTGACACTGAAGGGTGACTTTCACCATCTTTCAGCCCCAAATTTGCAGTTCTCACCTTAGATGGGGCCCGATGTCTCACCGATGTAACTCATATCTAACTCTTTAGTTAGGAAATCAGACCGTTTCTTTCACCTTCGTTTTATCAGGCAACTTGTCAGTTTACTTCTTCTGGCATCTGGAGCTGTGTCTGTCAAGAGGGCTATGAAGGAGACGGCTTTCTGTGCTATGGCAATGCAGCAGTGGTAAGTCATCCAAGATGAACTCCAGAATGAAACTCTTTTTTTTTTAATGTTCTTAGTCAGGATGCCTTTCAGGTGCTCCACAAACCATTTGTTTCAGGGGATTTTATAGGAAGCAAGCTGCTTCTCACAGATGGTATATGTGCCCCGTGGGTCACAAATTTTCTAAAGGCCAAAGGGAGCTAACTTTTATTTGGCACCTTCTGTGTATCAAGCAGTTCTAGCTTCCCTTTCTTGCCATTCTACCTGTTTTTATTCCCAAATCGGCAACTAACTGAGCTATCTGGGTGCTCCTGTCTGGACTGTGTGCCTCCTGTTGATGCTCCTCCAGAGCATCCTGTTCTTACACATGTTCGTGTGTGCATGTGTGCAATCGGCAACTAACTGAGCTATCTGGGTGCTCCTGTCCAGACTGTGTGCCTCCTGTTGGTACCCAGAGCATCCTGTTCTTACACGTGTGTGTGAGCATGTGTGCGTATGTGTGTGTGAATACCTCTGTGTACCTGGCATCTTACTAAGTCCTTAACATGCAGCAGCACCCCATTTAAACCCCATTTTATAGATGAGGAAACTGAAAGGCTAAGCCAACTTGCCTAAGACCGCCCAGCTCCAGAGAGAAATCCAGCCCGTGGTTGTCCAAGTGCAGAGCCCAAGCATTTAACCACCAGTGTAGAGCATTCTACCAGTGCAGGACACGTCACACCAAAGTGTCATTGCTCATACATTTATCTCCCACTCCACTGGACTGTAAACACTCTCAAAGGCAGAATTTGTCTTGTTTTCTACTTCACTCCCACTGTGTATAAAGATTTGTTGAAATGAGAAATTAAGTGAATTGGCAGATCTCCTCATCAGTTGCTTTTTGTTCAATTCGCTACAGTTGGTTCCTATCCCTCCTCTCAGCCAAAGTCAACAAACCCCAGGACCTGCACCCCACCCAGACTAAGAGCCTCTCTCAGGCTTGCATCCTTGGCCGCCTGGGCTGGCTACGGCATCTGATCCTTGGCCTACCTGCTTATTCAGTGTCTTTCCCACCCTTCACTGCACACCGTTCCTTCCCCTCAGCCAGACCACAGAGCATAGACCCAACATTTTCTCTCCATGGGCCACATTTTCTAAAACCTTAAAACCCTAAAATTCTAAATCCCTGCTTTTACAATGTCTCTCTCCTCCTACAGAAAACAAGATGAAGTCCAAATCCTTGGCCTGGTACTGCAGGCATCTTCACACAGGCTCGACTCGCTTTTCTTGCAAGTTGCATAGCTTAGCTTTAGCTTAGCTGTGGCTTTCCCATCTCCATGCCATCTCTGTTCCCCTCTCCCAGGGACTCAGCCTCTGGTCTTTCTGCCATCAGTTCAGACCCAACTCATGCCCTCCCCTCCCTTAAAACAGCCCCTTTAAGGAAAGACATGAGCATCTCAGCTCTTGTACTTATGTCTTTACTAACTAATTTACTTTTGAACAGATATTTACTAACTTACTTAATAACCTCAACTACTTTCAAAAAGGAATCGAGACATCTCTGAGATTTATTGTCTTTATGTAAATTTGCACATAATTGTTATCGCCATTTTCATAGTGTTTGATAGTTTAAAAATGCTTTCACATACATTAATGCATATAATATTTATAATCCCAGGAGCGAGGCATCATCTCATTCAAAATGCTTTCACATACATTAATGCATATAATATTTATAATCTGAGAAGCAAGGCCTCATCTCATTCACTGCTCATATTAGACACTTGATTCTCAGAGGGGTTAAGTGACTTGCCCAAGATCACACAGCTAGTAAATGGCAGACTCAGGAAAAGTACCCAGTCTTTTTTAACTCAGAGTCCAGAGCTTTTTTTACCCAATCACATCTTCAAACGTCACTGGTATACTGACACTATTGTTTATCTTTTCGAGTCTTAACTTCCTCAAAACAACTGTAAGTTGTAAAAGAGCAAAAGGCCATGTTTCTCCTTTCATATCTTGTATCCTCCCTGCACTCCATCCTGGTGCCAGTTGTGGTGGTTCAATATATTATGTTCATTAATAAATGTCATCGTGGATGAATTAAAAATAAGAGCACCTAAAACTTACCGAGCGTGTCCTGCATGCCAGCCTTTATTCTAAGCACTTTAAAAACATTAACTCCTCCAATTTGCACGCCAGCCCTATGAGTTGGAGCTTTTATCATCCCCATTTTCCAGGGGAGAAAATGAGGCTTAGAGAGATGAAGTCACTTGCCAGAGGAACTAGGAAATGGCCAAACCAGAATGTAAACCCATGTGGTTTGGCTCCATGTTCCAAGCCACAACTCAATACTGGCTCTAAAAGGGGGCTATTTACTCTGTGACCTCTGTGACCCTCCTTTGGGCTAGATGGCCATGTTCTTACAAACCTAAACTCTTATTTGGAAGAACTTCAGGTTGTTGTTCCATTTGTAGTTTCTAGAATCACCTTTTTAACTCAAATATAGAGAGGATAATCAGGCCACTAAGCATGAAAGAATTGAATAGCTCTGGCAATGAGGCCGGTGAAGGCTCCATTCATATCCGCATCGAGGAGGCTGGCAAAGAAAAGGGGCCCAGCCCCGGAAGGCTAAGTCAGGCTACCCAGAAACGCACTGCAATTATGCTTCTCATTGTTCCTTCTCTTGTTTTCTCTCTCATCTCTTCCTCCCTCCCTTGCACGATATGAATAAGGAATTGTCATTTCTCTCCGCGGCAGCTCTATTTAACCAGTGGATAAATGTGAGTACCTTTGTTGGAATTTAGGATTGGAAATGTATATAATTTTAGAAATTTGGAACGCTTATAATAGAGAACTGAAAATGCAGCTGGTAAGCAGGGAGGGCAGTTGTCTAGAGCAGCGGTTCTCAACACTGACTAAACTTGAGAATCATCTAGAGCAGGGGTCCCCAACCCCTGAGCCCACGGACAGATACCTGTCCATGGCCTTTTAGGAACTGGGCCGCACAGAAAGAGGTGAGCGGCGGGCGAGCCACCAAAGCTTCATCTGTGTTTGCAGCCGCTCCCCAGCACTAGCATCACCGCCTCAGCCCCACCTCAGATCATCAGGCATTAGGTTCTTATAGGAGCACGGGTCCCTGATGCCAAAGAGGTTGGAGACCACTGACCTAGAGCACGCTTTTTAAATAGCCATGCCTAGGTTCTCACCCCAGACACTATGATTTGATTGGTCGGAGGTTTTCCCTGGACATCACTGTATTTTAAAAAGCTTTCCAGGTTCTTAACATGCAACCAGGGCTAAGAACTTTGGGTCTAGGATAAGCTGGGTAGTCAACTTTTCAATGAATTCCAATATATATGTATAGTTTCACTGAGGTCTTTTTTTTAAAGTGAACATAATTCGTCATTGTAATTCACCAAGTTAGAGTTGGGAATTATAGTTGCAATCTGGGAAACTTCCATGTGTGCTTAGCTCTGGGCCCAACATGCCCCAAGGAGCTTTTTCTTCTTCCCTGGAAAGTTCTGTAACAAAGAATCCAGTCCCCACCCTTCCTAGTTGTCTGAATCTCTGTCATCTTTGCCTAAGTAGACCAAGGTGGCTGCCCCAACCAGCTATTACACAAATGGTTTATTTCTTTTAAATAGACATGAGCCAAGTAGGTAGTGCCTGGCCAGTACCCACACTGGGACAGCTTCCTATTGCTTCTGTGTGGGGCCTGTCTGACCCCATCACATGGAAGAGCAGGGACCGAGGGTTCCACTGTGCATGTTGATTTCCATATAGACCAACCCCACATGCATAAGCTTGCCCGGTGATGTACTGGACCCAGCTCATCCGAGCTCGGGAGAGCACACCTTTCCCGACTCTGCTTCCAATGCTGTCATGTTGGTAGCTCGAACTTGGCCATGTGGGAATGTTTACCCTACAGCAATCAGCGAACCGTATAAACCGGGGCTTTTTGTGTGTTTATCCTGGAGAATCAGTTGCTAAACATAAGCACACCCCTGCTTTTACCCACAACTAGCTCCAGGTGAGAATGAAGAGGAATCAAGTCTGATTCCTCCAGTCTCTCTACCAAACAGAAAGTGTTCCAGTAATTTTCCCATCATCCTTATCCCAAAGGTTCCCAGGAGTCTCAAGGTTCTCTGCATATGCGCGCGCACACGCGATCCTATCAACACTATGCTCCGAATCTTTGCTTTGACTAAAGGGTAAATGACTGATAATGACCCCAAGTGTGACTTGATCAGGAGACTTTGCCTTTTGACAACGCTCACACGATTGAATAAAAGAAAGGAATCTGAGAAGGAAAGATGAAGCATCAGCCAGGAAGTGGGGTGGGTTTGGGAAAGGGATTTCCAGAACCTCCCCGGTGTCCCTGAAATTACATCAAAGGTAAATTGTCGTCTCTGCCAAGCATTACGTCAGCCCTGTCTGTCCCCTAACATGAGTCGGACCTCATTTCCTTTTCCTTTTGCAAGCCAGAACGCTTCTCTGCAACCCATACTGTCCGCCGCCTCAAACCTCACTGTCCTGGTGCCTTCTCAACAAGCTATTGAGGACATGGACCAAGATGAGAAAGCCTTTTGGTTGTCCAAGAGCAATATTCCCACCCTAATAAAGTAGGTATTATGCCTTTTTTCCTTCGTGATCTCTTACTGGTGTCAGAGTGAACGAAGCGCAATGGAGGAAAGCCACGTGGTCCTTCAGATCTGTGGACCAGGAACATCTTCTGAGACTGCCCTCACCTCCCCCGGGACGGCAATCGTCAACATTATTGACAGCCGGCTCTGTGCTAACCGCTTTACATAGAGCTCAGTTAATCCTTGCAAAGACTCTATGAGATAGGCATTTTATTTATTCCCATTTTATGGATGTGGAAACTGAAGCACAGGGTAAATTAAGTAACTAGCCCAGGGTACCATGGCTGATAATTGCAGGGGAGATTTTAAATCTGTCAGTCTGGCTCTGGAACCTGAATTTTTTTTTTAACTACTCAACGATACCGCCTCATGCATCAATATTTTATTGTGGTCCTTGTGAACTGTTGTTTTAGATATCACACGCTACGAGGCACCTACGGAGTGGCAGACCTACAGACTCTGTCATCTTCTGATGTGCTGGCAACATCTTTGCAGGGCAACTTTCTTCGCCTGGCAAAAAAAGATGGGGTGAGAGTGCACTGTAATCTGTTTGTTTAGTGGGAACATGTCACTAACATTCATATTGTACTTTTAAAGTTTTGTGTTATGGAAACTTCCAAACACAAGCAAAAATAAACCAAGAATATAACCTCTAACCTCCCTGCAGGCATCACCCAGCTTTAACAATCATCAACATATATTGATATGCGCGCACGCGTGCACACACACACACACACACACACACACACAGTTACTCTGTAGCAGTGATCCTATAAGATCTGGTCCTCTGCCCACTGGTTAGCCACAAGGCTCTTCCTGACAGACCACAGACTGATCCAGAAGGTCAGATATTTCAATTCTTCTGGGCAAAGGTTTGTGCAATTCCACAACTTTGATTTTTAAGTACGCTTAGCTAAGAGCTTGTTGCTATAACCTACTAATTGAGTCATTATAGGCTACTAAACTGTTGTATTAAGTTAGAGTCAGTAGTCAACAAACATTTATTGAGCACCTACTATGCTCCAGAAACTGATCGAAGCACTAGAGTTAGGGCAGTGCGCAAAGAGCCGAGACCTGTAGAAGCTCACCTTCTGGCACTTACTACAGTATGTCAAAGACTAGTTATCCAGTCCTCTCCGAGGAAGTCTGGCTGCCCAGAGGCAGTGCGCAAAGAGCCGAGACCTGTAGAAGCTCACTTTCTGGCACTTACTATAGTATGTCAAGGACTACTGTAGTTATCCATTCCTCTCCGAGGAAGTCTGGCTGCCCTGCGGCATGTGGCAGTGTCTTAAAACTCTTTCTGTGAATTGTACAAGATGAGAATGAAGACTCTACTGGAAAGTGAGAACTGCTACATCGGTGAACCATGGGCTGCAGTCAAAAATGTTTGAGAATTACTGCTCGAAAACATGTCTGCCTTCGTACTCATCAATGTAAATGCTATGAAAAGGCTCTGTGCCTAGTATTGCCTAAATGTGTGTGCCGCACCCGATAATTCCTTTTAGAAAACAGAAAAGAGCTACAAATGGTCCCACGGATTCTCTACATAGTCTTATAATTCTAGTGCGTCACATACCTATATCAGACAATAGGGTTATTTTTTATCATTGCTTTAAATCGCTGATTCTCTTAACAAGCATTAACTGAACGCCCACCCTGGCAGGCTTTTCCTAAGCTCTATAGAGTCAAAGATCAATCAATCAGTCAAGACCACTGATCTGGGAGAGCTAACCATCAAAGACACATTTTTAATGAGTTCATTCCTATGTCTGATATAAATGTCTCCCTTTAACCTAAAAAGATATGCAGGGTAGCCAGGAATGTTTTTTCAGGACCTCTGCTAATGTGACTTGGGAGCTGCTCAGGGTGAGACAAGTCCCCTCTGCACCCAAGGTGCCCAGGAAGAATTTCAAATAAAGGGTAGCGGTGGGGAGATGAGGGGAGGAAGCCAGAGAAACCAGAGAGGGAGAAGCCCAGCTATGTCATGGTTGGTCGGTGGCTACGCAGGTGGGTAGGTTGGGTTTTTACTTAGGTCCATTCCCCGTATAATTAATACTCTTGAAAAGTAGTTGGTTTCTGATCAGGAAAGTCAGTTACTATCTGTATTAGTTTGCTAGAGCTGTTATAACAAAGTAACACACACTGTGTGGCTCACACAACAGAAATTTTCGTCTCACCGTTCTGGAAGCTGAAAGTCCAGTATCAGGGGTGAGGGATGGAAGTGGCTCCTTCTAAAGGCTGTGGAAGGAGCTGTTCCAGACTGTCTGGTAGATGACCGTCCTCACGTTCACACGCTGTTCTCCCGTGTAGCTGTCTGAGTCCAAATTTCCTCTTCTTATCAGACACCAGACATACTATATTAAGGCCCACCCAAGGACCTCGTTTTCACTTGATTGCCTCTGGAAAGATCTATTTTCGAATAAGGTTACATTCCGAGGTTCTGGGGGTTAGGACTTCAACATACAAATTTTGGACAGGGAGGGAAGACAGTCCAATCCACAATGCTGTCTAGTGTTTTTCAAATAGCAGGGTCACTGTAGTGACCTCAGCCAGCACTTTTTTAACGAAATAGAAAGGAGTGGGATAGAATTGATGATCAGCTGCCTTCCACATAGTAGAAGAAAGTACTATTCATTTTGAATGTGTGTGTGTGTGCGTGTGTGTGTACATGTGTGTGTGTGTGTGCGTGTGATGTCTACAGTTTAAAGATATTTCTCATTGTGGGTCATGGTCCAAAAGTGTGAAGGTCACTGCTGCCCAGAAAGTGGAAAACTCAGAAATCATGTCAGTCCCCATGTGTACGCTATGGGACTCACCTTACCACTGCGGTTTGCATTTACAGAACATCACAATCGAAGGAGCATCCATCGTTGATGGTGACAACGCGGCCACAAATGGAGTGATACACATCATCAACAAGGTACAAAATTTCCTCCTCCCATACATGTAGCTTCTCCCTTTATGTATCTTCCCGTACAGTATCTTTTGGGAGGGAGGGGGAATACTTAGCCTTAATATAAAAGTAACCTGTATTGTGCTTCGTTACTCTTATTTTAAAACTGTTTATAGGCTCTATTCATTCCAGCAGACTTACTTACTATCTAGTCAGCCCATAGTCTTCAATGGGCCCTATCTAAGGTGTGGCCACCTATATCATATTTCTTATATATGGGAACATCTTACAAGGTTCACAAGAACCTTAGTATTGGGAAGTCCATATATCCAGATGGGATCTAATCGAGAACTGGAGGAGAGGCAAGTGCTTATGTATCACTTTTCCACTCCTCTCTCTGTACGTTGCAAGCTAAAATAATGAAATGGGGAAGGTCATAGAAAAAAAATGGAAAAGGGTAGAAAAAGTATTGTGAAATGTTCATTTTCTTCTAAGATGCAGTTCAACAGTATTCAAAGGCATGGAATAGAAAATAAAAGAATAATGGGAAATGGGGTCTTAAGTGATCCTATAATTTTCAGTTGCTATATTAGGATCTTCACTTAAAATTAAAATTAGAATTTAAGGTATATTGGGAGCTTTTGAAAGGTAGACGATAGAAGAGACAATTAACTAATTGGATTTTAAATAAAATTGTTCTCATTTAGCACTTACTCAGAAAATATCAGAAAAGATCAACTATCTCCACTTGGAAAAGAGAGGGTATTTGTAAGGCTCCTGGGTGCATTATTTTGCAAACACGTTGCAATTCTCTTGTATTATTACCAAGCGACATTAAGAAAGAGCAACATTTTTTGAGCAAGTGATTCATCACTTACAGGTAGCTATGCTGGGTTTATGGCTTCATTCAATGCAAAGTAACATTACTTTTCAGGGGCAGTTTTCTTTTCTAATCCTGGCTTTCCAAAGCACTAAGAAACTTTAAAACACACACACACACACAAAATTCCTCTCCTTCTCATTTACACTTTTTATGGACACAGCTTTATTAGTAGAATAGCGCCACAACCCAGCTTCTATACTGAGCATTATTATCACGGGAGCTAGTTCAAGTTCCACCTCCTCTTTGAAGCCTTCCCTGATCCCGGCAATCCATATCACCAAGGCTGACATAGTGTCAAGTTCTAGAGTCATACAGAATCTGGGTTCAGACACTTCGCTAGCTGTGTGACCTTAGGCAAATTACCTAACTTCTCTGAGCCTCAAATTTCTTCCCCTGTGAAGCTTAAACAACACCCTCCCTCCATGTGTGCTTCCTAGTGGGCCTTCAGTAAATATCAGTTTTATTCTCTTTTTCCTCTGAAATTCTATGGGATTTCTTTGCATAGAACTCACTTAGCATAACTGTGTCCTCTTGTCGGTATTGGTTTCTTATGGACTAGGTCCTGAACCCCAGTATAATGGCATGTCCTGGAGCAGTGGAGCTGCATCTTTTCCATGTCCCTCATCAACACTAGCCCTCATCTCGTGTACAGTCATAATAGGAATGATTGATAGCCCGCTAGGAACTAAGCATTGTACCAAGTATCATACGTCCCATTATTTCATTTGATTTTGACAATGACCTTGAGAAAGTAGGTGCTATTGTCCTCACCTCCCAAATGAGACAGCTGAGGGTCCTCATGTTTAAGTAACTGTATTGAGGAAAAAGTTACGTGAACACAAAAGTTTCATGGATGCGTGTCTACCTATTCAAGTTTTTTGCTTAGCCTCTGGGTTGCACTGGCTCCCTAAAGAGCTCCTTCTATACCTGTCCATTGGACACTGTGGTCACCTTCATCAGGGCCACCATCAACAGTGTGCAGGTTGTGCCCTGCATAAAGGTTCCTGGCCTAAAGATGAAATGGCGCTGAAATTCAGCCCACTTCACTCCCCAAGCTATGCACCCTGTTGGTATTGCAAACTATCAGAGGAAAGATTACCTTTTTTTAAAATTGCAGAGGCACTCTAGGGACTATTGGTGGCCCTCATAATTGCATATTGTTATGTGCCATGAACCCACCTATCCAAGAGCAGCAAGTCCTACCAGCATATGCTAACAGAAATCTGGGGCTTTCTTTCCCAGGTTCTGGTTCCCCAAAGAGGTCTAACTGGCTCCTTACCAAACCTGCTCACCCGGCTGGACCAGATGCCCGACTACTCCATCTTCCGGGGCTACATCATTGCAAGTACCACGTTCTCAGCATGACTCATTTGCTCAGGTTACCTGGGAACAGAAGCCCTTCACACGCTTTTGTTCCTTTTCCTTACAGCAATTTAACCTGGCGAATGCAATCGAAGCTGCTGATGCTTACACAGTGTTTGCTCCAAACAATGACGCCATTGAGAATTACATCCGGGAAAAGAAGGTCACAACTCTAGTAGGTATCAGGAACAATAACCAGGGAAATCGTTTTCTGGAAATTCAAACGCTCAACATATTTCAATGTAACGATCATGTATGATTTCACTCTTCTATCAAAACTTCCTTTCCAGGTACTTAACATACACTCATGCAGAGGCTCTCTCATACACAGACCTCCCCCATGCCAGAGCTGCCCACATTACTGTATTTAGTTTGTATTCCTGGAAGCTCACACTTAGGCCCATATGCACAAGGATTTAGGTGTCCCAGGAGCCTGCATGTGTGTCCACAGGACACAAGTGTTCCCTTGTCCCGAGCCAGGGCTGGGAGTGCAGGCCTGTCTCAGTGAAGCAACAACCCTCTGCACTCCATGATGGATCTGCCTGCCAGCAGTCCCTGGCATGAGGTTGCTCAGGCCTGAGTGAGTCCCCAGTCCCCCAGACCACACTCTCTGCAGGGAACACGGATCAAGCTCTTCACAATGTCTCATCAGATCTCTTCTCATGACCCCTGAGGGGAAAAGCAGGCTGGGGCATGGAGACTCTCTTCATAGCAGTTTTTTCCAAAGAAATCTTTAAAATCTCCCCCAACATTTTATGCCCTCACTCTGGGTTTTAGGGTCATATAATGAATTCTCAACCATCCTACATGGAAAATTTGCAAGTTCTCCCAGGTGATCTGTCTCAGATTTAGTATTTCATATCTATTGTGCCCTGATACCTCAGTCAAAACTTCAGTTCAACCAGCTCCTGTAATTCCCACGGTGCCCGGCACATTGGAGCAGCCTGATAAGTGACTAGGGACTGGCCCGCCTATGGGTTGACTTTCAATTCTGTGTGTTGTCCAGGAGGAGGACATACTCAGGTATCACGTGGTCTTGGAGGAGAAACTACTGAAGAATGACCTGCATAACGGCATGCACCGAGAGACCATGCTGGGTGTCTCCTACCTCCTCAGCTTCTTTCTCCATGGTGACCAGGTGCAACCCTTTCACTTAAAACCCAGGAATGAGTGTCTGAATCCCTATCATCATCACTTCCATATCGGAATGATCTCTTCTTTGGAATAATCTGTTTCCTAAGCCTTATCAGCAAAAGATAGTTGTGTGTGTTTCACCATAAAGTAATGACAAAACCAGTCTGTCAGGCTGCCACTCACGCTCCCTGTCGCCAGCCTTCGGATAACTAGTGTGGCTCTACCAGTCACGGTGTTTGAATCCCAGCAGTCACAGGGACCCCTCAGTACTGATTCCTACAAACCCAGCAGACAGTCCCCAAGCAGTCTCCAAGATGGAAGGGAACCTGACAGCAAAACCTCACTCCCAGGAAGTGGCACTGGCTCCAAGCCGTAAGGATCCTGTGATATAAGTAGGATCTAGCAGCCAAATGGATTAACATTATTATCATTGCAGTCCTAGGACCCACTGACCCCACACCAATATTCCAGTATTTATCTCATACGACCCCTAAATATGTAAAAGTGTTTAAAATTTATTTTAAAAAAAAAGAATTAGAGACTAAATATTTATTTCAAATATAAAATTTTGTTCACATATTTCAAACATCAAGTAAGATCAACTTAGGAGAATTTAACAAGAAACAATTATACTCTACTATAGATTGTCATAAAAAATAGCAAATTATTAACAAACTAAGTACTATATTAAAGTGAAAAAATTTCATCAGAAATTTTAATCAATAGTTATTTGATCCTTTTTAAAAAGTACAATCTTAGAAATAATTTTCTCAGTGGTATCATTGAATCATAAGTGAATATTGTGTACATTTTTTTTAACCTGCTTGGGCAAAAGGAAAAGTCTTTCTGATTCTTTAGTATTTAGGGAATAATCAAATTCCAAATATTTAACTGACTCCTACAAATATCTCACCTATTGTATGATAACTGAAGGAGACCTTTTAAATACATTTTCCTACTTTTTCAGGAAAAGCGATTTTTTATTGATAAAGAACTTAGATTTTTATTTTTAATTTATGTCATCTTTTATTTCATCATGTGGAAATAAATATTCCAGTGCAGTTATTTGAATCAATTTCAATTCTGTCATGTTTATTTTCCATTTGTTCAGAAATTCTTTGATCTAGAACAATTTAAAACAGAGGCTTTATCTCACAATAAACAAATAGTTCTATCTTACAGTAGAGGCTTTGCTTTTATCAATAATTTATTTACTTTCTCTTAGGACAATGGAGATGTACAAAAAAATGCTCTCTACATGAGCAGACCTGCGTTCAAATCAAAATTTTAATGCAGCACATAATTCTGTGCATGTGGTCTCACAATGAAAACATTTCACTTATTTAATGCCATATCAATAGTATTACAGCATCAGAAGTTCTGCCATTTTGATACTTTGGAATTTAGAAATTTGCGTTGCAATCACCATTTGACACCTTCAGTGAAGTTCCCTTGTGATTGTCCATATCTGCACAGACCCTGGAATACCTCTGTGGAGTTCAGCCATGAGTTATCCCAACGTCCAGTAAAAATTCACTGGACTCCAAGTCAATCGTAAGGGACTCTAACATTCAGTGGAAGCTCAAATTTTAGCACTTAGTAGAGTCATTTTAATATTGACGTTATGAGGAGCTTGGGAGGTGTCATTAATCACTTTTAAACATTTATTGGATACAAACTTGACATTTACTTAGTACAATAAAGAATTCCCCCTTCTCCTAACCTCAGCCCTACCACACCTACACACACACAGAGACACACATGCCACCCCAAGTTTTTAAAGAAGTATTTGTTTCCAATTATAGCACTTTTTTTAATGAATAAATTAATGGATTCACTTATTTTGCCTTAATCATTAAGATATCCTCTCCATAAAAAAAATAAAAACAAAACAAATTTCAACTTAAAGTTGAATTTGAGTTGGCAGCATATAGATGCTGACTAAGTCCCCGTGTCTCTGGCGCTTATGAACACACAGGCACAGATGGATACACACATATACCATGAGCTCCAAAGAAGCCCCAAGGAAAACATGGGGTGATGCTGACCTCTGAGCAGGCTCCACACTCTGGGAAATGATGCTATCTGGTGGCATGCTTTTTACAAATTCTAAAACTCTCCAAAAAATGCTAGTTAATTTTGTTCTTGTATCACTGTCACTTAGCATTTCTGAGGGGTGCTTGTAAATTGACCATGAAGTAGAGACATGCTGAAAAGGCGGTGAGTTCCATTCTTCATAACTCAGTTTTTGGAAGCATTCGCACCTGTCTACAGCACAGTTGAGCACATCCGTGGAGCCATTTTGCCAGTGGGCACCAACATAAGTGATCATGATTCAGAATTTTTCAATCAGAAACCAGTTAATTTGAGGGATAGAGAGAAACCGTAGAAATTATCTAGAACAAAGGAGGACATTGAGATTCAGAGAAGGAAATCAACTGGCCAAAGGTCACACAGCTAGATGGTGCCAGATGCAAAACTGTTACTCACACTCCCCTCTCGGAGGCCAGAGCTCTTTCCACCGCAATGTGCTACCTTCCACGTGAATATCTCCCAGGCTGTGGGCATTGATATCTTCCAATCCCCATCTTCCCTCTTGCTCTTCAAATCACTACGATAAAAACTTATACTTCACCCTCTCGTTCACAGCTCTATGTAAATGAAGCTCCGATAAACTACACCAATGTAGCCACTGACAAGGGAGTGATCCATGGCTTGGGGAAGGTTCTGGAAATTCAGAAGAATAGATGCGATAATAGCAACACTACTATTGTACGAGTAAGTTATATCCACGGCCGGCGATGCAACTAAAGAGTGCTGGCTTATTTTCTATAATTTTTTAAGCATAAGACTCATCTATTAAGACATCTCAATCCAATTCAAAAAACACTGAGTGAGCATCCCTGTTGTGCAAAGGAGCATACCCAGGTATGGCTCCACAAAGGTAAATAAGACATGACTTCTGCCCTCAATGGGTTCACAATCTAATACAATAAGTGTACCTTCAGTGCCTGGGAAAGGCTGCCTGGAGGGTTGTGTTGAGCAAGATTCTGAAGCCATGGCCTTCACCTGTGGCAGGTATTGGCCAAGCCTGGTCCACTAGAAGAGAAAACATGGATATGGATTATTTCAGTAATGGAGTCTTATCACTCCAACCCACTGGATGATGTAGGATCTTTCTGTTATACTAAAATCTGCTGACATTTATGGATACTTACTATGTGCCAGGCACTGCTTTAAACATTTTATATATATTAACCCATGTAATCCTCACAGCACCCTACAAATTAGGTGCTATTATTATCTCCATACTGATTTTACTGATGGAGGAAATGGGCCACAGAGAGGCTAAGGTTCACAGAGCTAACAAGTGGTAGAGAAGAATTCAAATCCAGTGTGGCCCCAGAGCCAGAACTCTGAACAATTATACTGTACACCCCAGTAGGTGCTAAGTTAAGAACTAGACACATTGGCCTCCTCCTGTTTTAGGAACAGGCCATACTAAAGAGTTTCTGTCCTTAGTTTATATTCTTTGTTTTGTAATAGTATATATTGCCTCCACCCTGGCCCCTCAGCTGGACCATGTGATCCCAAAACTGGCCACTGAATCTGGCCCAATTCACTAAATAATGAGTTTGCAATAAATGGGGGTTGTTATTGAAGGAATTGGGATTTAAGTGAGATAAGACCTCCACACGTTAAAGGATTATCAGCTTCAGAAGAATATGGTGGGAGAAAGTGATGCTCAAACATCCAAAACCTGAAGTAGCTGAAGTGGTTGACCAGATGATCTTCTCTAATATCTTTCTCATTTCCAATTCCAAATCCTAAAGACTGTCAGCTCCAAGGCCTGGGAAATATTTGCAGCATCATTTTGCACCCAAAGTATAACCACAAAATGTTCTCTTTGCCTCTGTCTTTCCAGGGCAAGTGTGGGAAGTGTCCCCAGCAGCCGATCTGCCCATTTGGAAGTAAACCTCTAGTAAGTATTTCTTCTGCTTTAACGTTATAGTTTCCAGATCTAGGTCCAAATTAGGAAGTGAATCTCAAGGGCACCTCATTTTCACTACCCTCATTCCTTCACCTGGTTTTAATTTCATTTCACCTTCTTATGTTGTGTGCATCTTTTCAAAGTCTTGAATTTATTTCTTTTGGACCAAAGCAAAACTTGAATTATTAAATAAATCAACACGGGGGCTCATCTCAACCAATGCACACTGCGAGAAGAGATTTTTCACTTTCCATATATTCTGGTAGTCATTTGAGGACAGAAGCAAGACATCTCATCAGAGAAGACATCATCCATATCCCGAACCATATATCCAGCCCAGATGAGTTAAACCTGCCTGATTTCCTTTTCCATTCGAAGTTACAACTAACTTTCTCTAAGAAACAGAGGGCAGACTTGGGGGAGGTGGATGTCTTTGAATTAATTACCAATCTGTGTTTCTCATAGCTATTTACTGTAAAAGCTACTCTTAATAATACTTCAACCATTACAAAGAATAAATACTCATGTACCTTTCAGAGCACGATAATAGTAATTTATAACGGTGACAACGCTGATTCTCTCACTTGAGTTTTAATTTAATCTTGTAGATTATAGGTCTTTGTAAGCAACCTTAAACCTTTCACAGACCGAAGCAGAGTAGAAATCAATACACAGAGAGAACTCAAGGCTCGGGTCAACCAGTGCATAGTCCCGGAAGAATGTTTTTGTCTGGTCTACTCTCTGATTCTTCCTAACTTGAGTTAGTTATCTAGAGAAAAGTTCTTTTTACGGAATACTGCCCTATGGTATAATTATTTGGATTTTTCTGCTTGGTGTTCTGGCAGCCAACACTGTGTTTGTGCGTCTTCTTATAAACCACGCCCCTCCCTTTCCAGAACATTTCGGTCAGAGAGACAGCCGTGCATCACCCACCTACTTGCTTTTAGAGATTGGAAAACGTTTTCTCCACCACAAAGCTGACAGAATCGTTACTGTTTCATAGGGCGAAGAGACGATGAAATGTATCTATACCATTTATTTCATGGGCAAGCGGTCCGTGTTCATAGGGTGCCGGGTGAAATGCGTGAAAACTGTCATCGTGAGTATAATGATTTAGTCATCCTTCTAATTATTGCAGTGATACTGGGACGTGTAATCATATGTTATATTTTTCAAAGGGCCTTTACATGTACTCCTTCTGCCATCTCCTCTTCCTCCTCACTATCTTCATTATCACTGTCATTCAAAGGAGTAGCGATAGCAATAAAACTCAGGACAGTCCTGTAAGTCAGCGCATAGAAACACTGCAACATTCAATTGTGAGATGAAGAAGGTGAGGGACTGAGAAGCTGAGAGGACCTCCCTACGCTCGCGCCGGGGTGAAATGCCCTGCAAGCATGCTCGTGAGCAACAGAGGCAGAAGACATGGCCAACTCCCCAAGGAAAGAGACAGCGCACCTGGGCATTTAGAAAACAGGAGCCCAGAGCTAAGGATCTCTGGGCTGCTGCTCTGGAATCTGCAGGGAAATTCTTTCTAACTTCCTGTCTTGCTTTCCCAGAAGACCAGACACCACCTCAGCCTCTCCGACAGAGGTGATGTGGTTTAGCTCTTTATGCTGCAGAGCTTGAGCTGCAAACTTTGTGTTAATGCTCTCAAGCCAAGCAGACATCCTATGGGGTTTCCCTAACCTACAAGAGATTCATGTTTAGAGTGCCAGAGGCTCGCCTGCGTTGGCCTCCCATCTTCAGTACCAGGTGAAATGACATACAAGGGGAAGGGGCCAGGCTTGGGGAAGGTGACCCTCCCCTCTGGCATCCCTTGCATTATCCTTTTCTTAGTCTTTACTGGCCCTCCTTTCTCACTTTTCTTCGTCCTCTTCTCTTACTTGCCTGTTGCCTATCCATCTTTCCAACCTCCTCTGTGGAGGCCTCCATCCTGTTTCTGCCCTGCCCTCTCTGAGAAATTGCTTAGCCTCTCCTGGTCCTCAGGGGTCCTCGCAGCCTCTCCAATCTAGGGTCAAAGCTAAAGGCACACAGCCCATCCCAGCGGCGGGATTTCTACACCTCAGCTGAACAAAACCGGAAGATGGAAGTGCAGGCCCAGCCCCGTCCTTCCGTTTCAGACGAGAGAGTGCTGTGCGGGCTTCTTTGGCCCGCAGTGCCAGCCCTGCCCAGGGAAAGCCCAGAACGTCTGCTTTGGGAACGGGATCTGCTTGGACGGAGTGAACGGCACGGGCGTGTGCGAGTGCGGGGAGGGCTTCAGCGGGACAGCCTGCGAGACGTGCGTGGAGGGCAAGTACGGAATTCACTGCGACCAAGGTGAGCGCTCCCCCACCCCACCCCAGCCCCAGGCCGGAAGAGTAACTCAGGCTGTCTCCCCAGGCCGGCTGAAATCCTACCTCTATTATCATGTGAATTATAAGATCATTTGTGTTGGGTAATTTGCACGGGGCAGTGTTTCCAAACATTTTCCATCACTAACCGAGACCTACCAGCCCATCCCCCCACCGCCACTCCTCCCCCGACACACACCCTGATCTGTTCACTGACATTCCCCAACCCAACCACGTTTCTGATTTGCCTTGTGCGCACTGGTTCTCATAGTAACACTCTCAGTTTGGGACTTTTGCTCAATAGTTTTGAAAAGCATATTTGTGCACATTATCTCGTTTAATCCACTCAGGAGCCTTATATACTTGAGTATGGTCATGCCAAGTTTATAGATGAGTATGTTAAGGCAGAGAGGTTGAATGACTTCCCTGCCAAGGTCACACCTGATGAGAGGCAGAATTGAGATTGAAGTGCACGCCTTGCTTGACTTCAAAGCCTTGCTTTTGACTCGTGCTGTCCTTTATGTGAAGATCATTCTATTGATTCACCTTCAACGAGCCACATACTTTGTTGTTTTCACAAAAATAGTGATCTGTTTGAGCTAGGTCATCTGCATCCTCTCACCCTGACTTTCTTGTGCCCAGGGACACACACCTGGTTGATTTGGGAGGAGAGGTTTCCTAATCCATGATGAGAAAACAAAGCATTTCTTTCACATTGTACTAAAAGCCATAAATTTGACCTGGTTGTCACTGTTTGGCCACATAATATATAATTGGCATTATAGCATCGATGTTATGTGGAAGAAGTATCTGTTTCTGTTTGTGCGGGAGTTCCCAGCTGAATGATTTTTCCTAGGGAAGAGATCCCTCAGGGGAAAAAAACAAAACAAAACAAAACAGTTCTCAAGGAGGCTTCTGACACTGCTGCATAACAAAGGAATTGCCATTTCCAGATGGTTGTGATTGAAGAGGGCAGTCACACCAGGTCTATACAAACCCGGTCCCCAATGGGCTTCTTTCTAAGTCCACTCTTAGGGATCCCAAGGGGTCACACATAGCCTTGGATCCTCAGATAACCTCAGCTGGGGACATTCTCACCACCCCACAGTGCGTGCGACACAGTCGCACAGCTATGGTCCCTGCTGAGGCATGACCAGCCCTCTAAAAACAACGGTTCTCGGGAACCAGGTTGGAGAATTAAAGGCACCGAAGCGAACCTTTGTAGTTAATGATCAGGGAGTTGTTGAACACAGGTCAGAAGTCTGACAATGTGTAGGCTTTTTTTTCACCTAGAGTGTTCTTGTGTTCATGGGAGATGCAACCAAGGACCCTCGGGTGACGGCTCCTGCGAATGTGACGTTGGCTGGCGAGGAGTGAAATGTGACAGAGGTAAGAGCGAGCCCTTCGTACTTCTGATCTGTTCTTAGCCTCCCTTTTCGGCAGCTACTTTTTTTTTTTCTTTCTAAACTAGAAATGACATCTTTATTTCTTCCTTGAGCCATTAATGTAATTCCTCCTTGCAGCAAAAAGTTTGGACAATAAAGAAAAGCAGAAAGAAGATAATAAAAGTCACTCATACTCCCAAGGCAGGAAAAACGTATCATTAAGATTTTGTATTAGCCCTCTAACATTTTTATAGGTATACAAACATATGTGTATAGGGTTGTATTCTACATACTGTTTTGTAGTCTACTTTTTTACTTCACAATATATAATGGAGATCTTTCCATGTGAATAAATATAGGTAAATATCATTATTTTCTTAATTTCTACATAATATTCCATTATATGACTGCACCACACTTTTTAAACCAATTTTCCGCTACCACGAACAATGCTGCAATGAACATCTCATTCATACACCTTTTCGTATTTGCTTTATTCCTTCCTCCCACTCCTCCTCTCACCAGTAACCTCATGATACATCTCATTGCGTCCTGCCATATTTCCGTCCATTCCATACTCCACACTGCTGCCAGAGAGAACTTTCCAGATCATAGATGTCTTAGTCTGTTCAGGATGCTATAACAAAGTATTGTAGACTGGGTAGCTTATAAACAGCAGAAATTAATATCTCCCAGTTCTGTAGGCTGGAAGTCCAAGTTCATGGTCGGGCTCTGGTAAAAGCCCTCTTCTGGGATACAGGCTGCCATCTTCTTGTGTTATGGCAGGAGAAGCAAAGGAGCTCTCTGGGGTCTTTTTCATAAGGGACTAATCCCATTTGTGAGGACTCTACCCTCATGACCTAATCACCTCCCAAAGACCCCACCTGTAAATACCATCACACTGGGGAGTAGGTTTTAACATGTAGATTTGGGAGGGGCGTATAGATCACATTCCTCACCGTCTCCCCAGGACTTAACAACCACTGTGATTCTTCATTGTCTCCAGGACAATGCTCAGTGCCTCCAGGACAAACCCCTTAGGAGTACAAGGCAGCTCACCAAGTGGCACGCAACCAGTTTGCCAGCCTTGTCTCCAGTGCACACTAGGCATAAGTTGCTTTCAGTCTAGTGATGGAAATAAATATTCAGTAGTGTTCAAAAAATGGTGGTGTGGGAGTGTAGAGCAAAGAACCTCTAGATTAGAGAGCAAGGAAGACAACTCCTTTGTCTGTGTGATCACTCATCACACCCCAGCCCGTGGCAGACATCACTCATCAATCACTGCACTCCTTCCCTCTGAGGCCAGATGGGGCGCCACTTCTTTCTCAAAAGAGCACACTGTGTAGTCGTTACCAATTAATCAAAGTCATTACCCATTAAATCAAATGTTTGGAGCAGATTTCAGAGAGTAGAACCTAAAAGATGATTGAGATCTCAATAGGTAGTGAATGGAGAGAAACAGACTTCCAGGTTCAAGGTATAGCACACACTAGGTATAGTAAAGGCACAAAATTGCATTGCATCCACTCCATTCCCTTTGAGCCTGTTACTGTTTTCTCTGACACAAAACAGACCACTTTTGCAGCCAGGTCTGTTTCAGGACCTTCTGTGCGACTCGCCAGGCCTAATGAGATTTCTCTCCCAAAAGCGCTTAGCATGAGCATCCTGCCCAAAGGGTACTCTTTCCTCATCTCTAACCATTTCTTTTGGATCCTCCTCTGCCAGGAGCATCCAAATAGCTGGGCATCCAAGAACAAGAACCTGTACTGTTCCAGGAAATTTAGGAATTAATTCAACAAATGGATAGTGAGAATCTCCTGTATGCCAGGCCCTGAGCTATTTCTGCACATAAAAAAAAAAACTTTTAACATTAGTTACAATTAGATAGGGGAGTTGTGTTTATATCACTTTATAATAAAATGATGAAAAACTAGAAAGAATAAGGAACATGGGAAATATAAATAAAATAGAAAATAAAGCACCGGAGAGGGAATTGTATCAACACCCAGCCCTGAGGAAGGATACTATAGTTTGCTCATTTTTTCATCCTCGCCACCTAGCACAGTGCCTGGCACATAGGGGACACTCCATCAGTATATTTGACTTTCATATTTGGCTCTAAGCTTCCTGGCAGCCAATATAGAAAAAATATTTACAAAGTGACATAGTTTTACATAGTAAACATGATATGTATCATCTACTACATAGAAAGTAAATATTTTCCTAGCACCAAGTATTAAAAGAAAGTTCTTGAGTGAGATTTAATAAAAGAGGGCTGACAAAGCAATTGGTTCTTTTTTTCAGAGATCACAAAAGATAACTGCAATGGGACATGCCACACCAGTGCCAAGTAGGTACCCTCTGAGTCTCCTTTGGGGACAATACCAAGGGAATAATACTATTCCCAGGCCTTATCCTCAAGAGAGTAGTTTCCTGAGAATGTTTATGAGGATTTGGGATAAATTTAATATGACACTAGAAATATCTCTGAAGAGGCCGCCATCAACTTGCCAGATCCAGCCTTTTGAACAAGCCGCCACTTGTGTTACCTGGCATGTTGGCAAAATGCCAGTTGTCACCCCCAGTTCACACCACAGGGACTCTTTCACAGAGGCAGGGGGAGCCCAGTGGGCCTCTCACTTTCATCAAAACTTACTCCCGATTCACAACTAAGCCTCTACTTCTTCACATTTCAATTTTATGTTCTTAACTCCCAGGGGGCTTAATGGATTAATTAATTAAGAGCCTCGTAACTGGAGTCAGACAAGAATTCAAATCAGCCTCTGTCATTGTCATTGAGTGCATGACCATGAGTCAATTATTTAATGCCTCTAAGCCTCAGTTTCATCTGTAAATGAGAATAATAATAATATATATTCTTCAAGGCTATTGGATATTGTGTTAAGTTACCTTAAGAAATGCATGAAGCATACCCCCTAACACACAGGTAACTCTGAAGACTGTTAGCTCCCCTCCTTATCCCTGGGCCGATGCCCACAGACACACACTCTAGTTTACCTGATAAATGACTGCAGTTTTAGCTGCCCATGCCAGGGCCATGCTCGGAATGGACTCCCCTTAGGCAGGACTTCCAAGTGCCTCCTGGGGCGGCAGCTAGGATGCTGGGAATGAAGGAGACGGGTATCATGTGTTTTTCTACAAACGGCATTCGCCCTTTCTCATTGCAGCTGCCTCCTCAACCCAGATGGCACAGCCTTGTGCAAATGTGCAGCGGGATTCCAAGGGAACGGGACCATCTGCACAGGCAAGTGAGGCATGAACTTGCTCCTGGGAGACAAGGTAGGGTTAGCTGTGGAGAGATCTGTGTTCCTGCAGACTGAATGGGCAGCTGCTACCGACCATGGATGGTGAATTGAATGTAACAGGGCAGCTGATTGTGCCTGGGGGGCGGGAAACCCCCGGGAAGGGATGGAGCTTGTGGTTCAGAATGGGTAGCCCAGCCCCACTCTTTTCTTCTGCTAGCAGTGGTTCACAGCCTTGACCACAATTGGAGAGCTTTAAAAAAACATTGGTTTGATATTTATCTTTCTCTGTCTTAGCTGCAACTAATTTAAAAAAATAATAAAAATTTAAATTTAAAAATGTCTTAATTTTTTAAAAAAAAAAAAAGCTTTGATTTGATTGACCTCATGTGTGGCCTGGACATGGGGACTCTGGAGTAGTACAGAAAGGGGCCTGCCTGGTTCTTCCTCCTACTATCCACGTTATCTTGGGCAGGTCTCTTAACTGCTCTGATCCCCCTTAGCTCATTTGTAAAGTAAACGTAAAACTATCCCCTTCTCATAGTGATCAGGGGATGAAATGATCCTCTATGTACAATGGCAGAATGATACAGCTGTTAAAAACAGCTCCAGCATTAGACTCCCCGGGTTGAATCTAAGGTCTTATAATGTGCATTTTCTTGGTGAAGTTGCTTGACTGCTCTGCATCATTTTTTCATCTGTTGAGTTGTCAATAATAAGAGAATCTCTCTCATCCAACTGGATGGTTGGGTGATGACCTGAATTAATATCTGTGAAATGCTTAGAACAGCCCTGGCACAACACTCAATAACTATAAGCTAATACTCTAATCGTTCCCAACGCCTATTTGGTGCTAGAAAAAAAACAGAATACCTTAGCATCATTTTTCTCCAGAGCACTGTGTCTCAGCAGGCTTCAGTCCAGATTATGGCTTAGCTGGACAATGATCACACCAACCTGCTTTCTAAACCATCTTACCCTGGGGATTCTCCCAGCATGCAAGTACCCTGACTCTGGTCCCAGATGTTTCCTGTAGTAGGGTGTGTACAGTATCCTAGTGAAAACAGCTAGAAAGGACAAATAACTAGAATGTTTTTCTTGCCCTGTTTTTTTGGGAAAAGAGCGAAACCAGAAGACAGAGGTTAATATGAAAACAACCAACATTTCTATAACATTTTCATGTATATTATTAGATGTGATTCCCAAACCTGTAAATAAACCTGTAAAGGTGGACCCCAAAGTTCAAATTCATTAAGTGATTTATCCAAAGTCACATGGTGCGCGAAGGCCAAGCCAAGACTCAAGCACATACCTTGGTACTCCAAGTGGATCTAGGTCTTTGGTCCACTTTGAATTAATTTTTGAATAATGTTATGAAGTTGAGGTCCAAATTTATTCTTTTGCATATAGATATCCAGTTGTCTCAGTATTATTTGTTGAAAAGATTATGCTTTTCCCTCATTGAAATATCATGGCACCTTTGTGGAAAATCAATTGACCATAGATACATGGGTTTATTTCTGTACTCCAAATTCTATTAGATAAATGATAGATAGATGATAAATAGATAGATAGATAGATAGATAGATAGATAGATAGATAGATAGATAGATAGATAGAATATAAGGGTATTTATATTCTTATGCCAATACTACACTGTCTTCATTACTGAAGCTTTGTAGTAAGTTTTGAAATCAGGAAGTGCGAGTCCTCCAACTTTGTTCTTTTTGAAGATTGTTTTGACTCTTCTAGGCCCTTTGAATTTACATATGGATTTTCAGATTATCTTGTCAATTTCTACAAAGAAGCCAGCTGGGATTTTGATAGAGATCGCATTGTATTTGTAGGTCAGTTTGGGGGAGTAGTGCCACCTTAACAATACTAATTCTTCCAATCGATGAACAGGGAACATCTTTCCATTATTTAGGTCTTTTTTAAAATTTCAACAATATTTGTAGTTTTCAGAGTATAAGTTTTATACTTTGTTAAATGTGTTCCAAAGTATTCTATTCTTTTTGATGCTATTGTAAATG
The DNA here is from genome assembly GCF_000325575.1 of Pteropus alecto. NCBI lineage: Eukaryota > Metazoa > Chordata > Mammalia > Chiroptera > Pteropodidae > Pteropus > Pteropus alecto. The sequence continues at coordinate 6,068,110 of NW_006437736.1, read as the reverse complement.
GAATTGCTTTCTTAATTTCATTTTCAGTTTGCTCATTTCTACTATATAGAAATACAGTTGATTTTTATTTATTCACTTTGTATCCTGTACCCTTATTGAACTCATTTATTAGTTCTAATAGTTTTTTAGTAATATTCCTTATGGTTTTCTATGTCATCTATATCCATATAGATGGTTTTACTTCTTTTCCAATCTGGATGCCTTTTATTTCCTTTTCCTTTAATTGCTATGTCTAGAACCTCCAGCACAATGTTGAATAGAAGTGGCAAGAGTAGACATCCTTATCTTATTCCTGACCATGTGGGAAAGCATTCAGTTTTTCACAATTAAGTATGATTTTAGCTGTGGGTTTTTCACAGATATCCTTTATCAGATTACAGAAGTCCCCGGCTATTACTAGTCTGTTAAGTGTTTTTATCGTTAAAGATATTGAATTTTTTTGAATCCTTTTGCTCCTTCAATTGAGATGATCATGTGCCTTTGTCTTTAATTCTGTTGATAATACCGTATTACATTAATTGATTTTTGGATGTTAAACCACCTTGCATTCCTGTATAAATCCCACTTGGTTATGGTGTATAATCCTTTTTATATATTGCTGAATTTTATTTGCAAGGATTTTCTGGAAAATTTTTGTGTCTATGTTCATGAGGAATATTGGCCTATCGTTTTCTTGTGATGGCTTTGTCTGGTTTTGATATCAGGGTAATACTAACCTCATAAAATTAGCTGGGAAGTCTATCTTCTAGTTTTTGGAAGAATTTGTGAAAATCTGGTATAGATTCTTCTTTAAATGTTTAGTAGAATTCTCCAGTGAAGGAGAGATATTTGATGCTTTGCAGTCTTTTGAATTATCCATATTTAATCCAATGCCTGCCATTTTGAAGTATTTTCCACTTCTCAATGACTCAAATAAAAATGCATCAATGGTTTTACCCCCTGTTCTCTTCTTCTCTACTCTGGTCATCTCTTCTCTAGCAATCAATCCCTGCGAAATCAGCAACGGAGGTTGCTCTGCCAAGGCCGACTGTAAAAGAACCATGCCAGGAAGCCGAACGTGTGTGTGCAAGGCAGGCTATACTGGAGATGGCATCGTGTGCATAGGTAAATGCCATCCCTCATCCATCTGGTGGCGGTTCTTTAAGAGTCGGAGCACTGTTATGTGATCTTCATGTTTGGATGCTGCCAAGATCATCTTTCAGTCTGTCTGAGCGGGAAGGTATGAGGATGTGGAAATATGATTATGGAGGTATGAAGGTGTGTGATGTCCAAAAATCATTTTGGAAGGAAAAAGGGGGAAACTTTTTTTTAATTAAACATTATGGTGGTGACTGGATTTTAAAACATTAATTAGTTCTTTTTTATACAGGTAGCATATTTTCAATATAGAAAAATTAGAGGATGCATGTAGGCTGGGGAAAAGAATTCTGGAAATAACCACTTTTACTTCTATTGTATTACCCTATTTTGCTATGTATAGATGTAATTTTTTTAAAACAAAAATTGTATCTCATGATATATGTTTACTGCTTAGCAATATGATGTGATAACTCTCCCTGAAAATAAGTATACCTCCAAATCATTATGGCTGTATACTGTTCTTCTATAAAGGTATGCCACTGCAAGTTGTCTAAATTTTAACTTTTTAGTTGTAAAGAAAATTCACACCAAAATAGTACAGAAAAAGACCCACTTGCTTTTTACCTCGATTCAGTTACTATTAATGTTTTGCACCGTTTGCTTTATTTTTTCTCTCTTTATATATGTGTATTTTATATATATATACATATATTTTTTTCTATTGCACATGTTTGAGAATAAGGAATGAGTCTTACATAACTACAGCAGTTATCAACTTCAGTAAATTTATTATTGATATAATACTTCTGCCTAATTACCATTTATGTTCTAATTTTATCAACTGACCTGATAATGTCCTTTTTTGACATTTTTTCCTCTAGTTCAGGATCCCAGTCTAGGGTTGGGTATCACATTTAGTGATCACATCTCTTTAGTGTCCTTTGACCTGGGGTGTTCCTCGGCCTTGCTTTGTCTTTTGTGACATTGACATCGTAGAATAATAGCATCCACCACCTCAACTTGTTTTTGCTAGCATGTCCTTCATTTGGGGGTTCGTGTGCTGTTTTTTCATGATTATATTCAGACTTTGTATTCCAGGTCTAAGATCACACTAGCGATATTGCCTCCTCAGGACACCACACTAGAAGCTTGTGATTTCCAACTGCCTCTCGTTTGTGATGTTAATTTTGACCACTTGGTCAGTGTGCTGTCTGATTTTTCCACTGATACAGACACTTTTTCCTCTTTGCTACTAATAAGCAATCAATGTGGAGATACTTTAACACTAAGCAAATATCTTCATCAACATGCCGTCCTAAATTTAGCATCTATTGATGATTCCTCCCTGAACCAGTTAAATTGCGATGGTTGCAATGATTTTTTTTTAATTCCTAAATCTTGTTATTCATAACATGTTGGATTAGACTCCAGGGTTCTATTATTTCAAGTTCTTGGCTGCAAATGCTCATACTCATTCAACAGAGGGACAGAGTCAAGCCCACAGATTATGCTTCTTCTGGCACAAGCCCATCCCAGAGAGTCGATTTTGAGAAACCATATCTGGTAGCCTCCATACTGGGTTACTTTTGCCTCAGAGTTCTCAGAAAACTGAATCACACTTTGATACCTGTTTCCCTCAGTCAGTTCGCCATCCTGGTTGGTCCCTCGAGATGTCTTTACTTGAAAATGAGGCTTGATTCTCATACCAGTTTTGGCTTTTTGTTTTAAAGAGATCAACCCGTGTCTGGAGAACCACGGTGGCTGTGACAAGAATGCAGAGTGCACGCAGACCGGACCCAACCAGGTAAGCTATGCCCCTGGGGGTTGGGGAATACCTAAGATTTCCTACGAGCAAACTCCTGGGTCTTTAGAGAAGAGGGCTGAGAACAGACCTCTCAGGAGCAGCAGCAGAAAATTAATACTTTAAGGGAAATTCTGAAAGAATTCCCAAAGAGACCGTTCTTTGGGAATGAAGAGAAATGGGAGGGGGAGACAAAGGGTACTTAGGAGAAGGGGCTTTCCTGGAGTGGAGAGAAGTAGCCGTCCGCAAACACTGCATGGTCCCAGAAGCACCTAGAAGGTCCATGACAATGTTCCCCTTTCTTTCAGCTTCCCAGAGCCCCACAATTCTTCTGTGGCTTGAGGCTCTGAAATTCATGTGCCACAGCAGAAGATAATGTCGTTAGGCCCTCTGTCAGTCACATAGTCCCCAACACAGTGAACCTCGCGGTGCCTCCCTAGGGAGCAGGTTTGGGGAGGTGGGAAAATGTGAGGGCTTCAGCACAAAGGACAGGAGAGGTCACAGGGTGAAAAGGCATAGGCCGGGAAGTTGGTGGCTCAGAGACCCAAGCCGTGCCTTCCTCAGTCTCTGTCACAATGGTCATGCAGGAGATTACGTACATCAGAAACTGAATGGTGAAGTAAAGTTCCCCAGGGAATGTTCCATGGACTACATAGAGCCATTCAGAGACCTCAGTGCCGGGTCTCCCAATAGGCAGATCAAGCAAATGCCTAAAGCATGCAAAAATAAAAACTATATATATTTATTTTGAAAGAATTGTGTGTGTACATATATAGTCACAGGAAAAACCAAAACAGTCAATGTTGGTCTACCTTGTACACATTTTGGGGTCCAGTAGAGTTCTTGTTTCTACATATGGGGTGAGGGAAACCTGTAAGCTTTTTGGTGCTCAGGGCCTCCTCCAAATCTAGAAGGCAATGAGAGGGACACAGGGTTGACCTCTGAGATAGGACCTTTGCACAGGAGGGGCGGCTGAAGGGCATCTTGGTAAAGATTTGAGCCCAGGTCAGGGCCCATAATAAAGGTTGAGAAGGAGGAGCAGTGAAAACCTAATGATTGGCCTAGGCTGTTCCAGCCAACGAGTTCAATTTCTAACGGGTAGACATCAGACCAGAGCCACCTCACCTGTGTGGGAGCCTTTCGCGTGGATTAGAGAAGCCACACCTTGGGGAGACACACCTGGAGCAGATGTCCCTTTCTCTGGACACACAAGTTGGGGACTAGAGCACAGCTGGGTTTCAGCCCCACTCACTCCCATGCCCAGGTGCTCCTGAGCAGAGTACATGGGACATGAGCATGAATTAGACAGTTCCCAACTCCTGGTAGTCAGTGTCCCCTCCCTCAGCTTGAAGCACCCACCTGACTCCTCTGGCCAAACAGTGGGGTCAACTGATGATTTTCACATGTGCAACTGATTTGACTCCAAAGCCATCATCAAACACCTCCTGGGGTCTTGGGGCTGACTGAGCCCAGGTGGAGAGGAGCAAGGATTGGGTATAAATGGGAGTGGGCAGGAGCTCAGCTTCCTCACAGCCGAACCTTTACCAACCAAGGGGAGAAAAGACCTGAGCACCCAGAAGGCGAGGGACCAAATAAGGTGACAAAGTTTTTTAAACATCAAGTTATCTTGACAACAAAGATGTGATACGTAGGAGATCCCAGCTCTAGACAGAAGCGTGCCAAACGCGCTAACATATAAGATGGCGAATATCATATAGAATAGATATTACCAGTCTAGAATCTTCTAATGTTCCTACTCCTGTTATGGAGTTCAGGCGTGAGAGCCAGCAGCCCTCTCTGTGAGTGACCCGTTTCCCTCTCCCCCCGGGCAGGCCGTCTGTAACTGTTTGCCGAAGTACACCGGAGACGGGAAAGACTGCTCGCTCATCAATACCTGCTTAACTGTGAGTCCGGCTCGGGGGCCGAGGCCCTCAGAGGTCAGGCCTGGGGTGCCGCCTCCCCCCTTCTAGGAGGTAGGGTGTTGGGGTGATCGCCTCAGAGCCGCTTTGGCCTCGAGGCTCATTTCTCCCTCCTGTTCCAGTCATAATGTCGTGAAAGTCCAGTCTCTGCTCCTGTCTTCACATGGCCTTCGCCTCTGTGTCTGTGACTTCTTTTCTGATGAGGGCCTGGTGGACTTAAGACTCGTCTTATTCACCTAAGAGGATCTCATCTCGAGATCCTTAATTATGTCTGCAAAGACTTTTTCTAAACAAGGTCACATTCACAAGTACTAGGGCTTATGACGTGGACATACCTTGTGGGGGGCCACAGTTCAACTCATTGCAAATGGGGAAGCGTGAAGGGCTTTGCCCAAGATCACCAAGCAAGCGCATGGCCCAGCCAGAACTTGAACCCACATCTCTCTGACTTGAAGGCCATACTCTGGGCCACTTCTTGTGCTGGTTCCTCCCACAAGGCAGTGACCCCAGAGGAAGCCCTGTCCAAACACTTCACTTTCCTTATTCATATCACTGTCCGCCTAAGAGCCTCCAGCTGTGGGCCTGAGAACAGTGCAGTCACCCATAATTAAAGCCCTTCCTCTCCAAGTGAGGTCCCTACTGTCCCCTTGTGTTGGTCTGGCAAACTCCTCAGGAGAAAAATGTCCCCGCATGAAATGATTGTGTAGGGATCACAGGGAAGAAGCTGCAGAAAGCAGGGGGTTGGGATGTGGAGCTATTACAACTAGTACTATGGCCAGCTTTATTTTAATGGCGGTTCTTCCCGTGGCTATTTCTCAAGTACAAGAGCCATTAACTCGTGGCTGCTCTTCTTTGATCTGCATCTATGACTGGATTCTTTTCATGAAGAAAGGAAGTTTGTTTTCTTGCAAGATGGGCATGTTTTTACACTGATGAGTATAATTCAATAGAGAGAAGGAAATTGATACTGAAGGAGAGAAAATGGATTGTTACAGGAGGAAATTACATGAATAGGTGACAGGGATGGGACCCAGAGCCCACTAGTGGAGAGGTAAGCCTCACCTAGGAGCAGGGGCAGCGTTAGGTAGGTAGTCAGTCAATTAGTTGGTCAGTCAAGAAGGCAGTTTGTTAGTTTGTTAGTTCATTGGTTAGTTAGTTGGTTAGTCAATTAGTTAGTTAGCCAGTCAATTAGTTAAGTCAGTTAGTGAGTCGCTTATGGGCACCTGCTTCATGTGACCCTTTACTATTAATTAATGAAAACGTTTATGCCTGGCCATGCTAAATAAATTATTAGTTCTGCGAAGGCAGAGACTGTGTGCATCTGTGTATCTGCTGGAAAACTGCGCACAGCACAACACACATCTCGGTCGATGAGCGTTCACTAGCTACCAGGTGCCGTTTTAGGCACTGGGAATTCATCAGTGACCAAGCAGCAAAACCGTTTAAAGAGCTCGCATTCGGAGGGGAAGAGATGGACACTTCGTGTGTAAAGGATTAGTCAGTTAGTCGTTAGTTCACTTGTTAAATAAGGAAAGCAGAGTTGTGAGTTCAGGCCCAAGTAGGTATAAACTTCAGGACAAGAAGATGAGGAGGCTCTTATCTGTCTATTTTCTCGTTGAGGTATGAGTTGAGCTCATCAGTTGAGAGTGAAGGACAGTGATTGAGAGTTGAGGAGAGAGGCAAAGGTGCGAAATGTCTTCTCCAGAGAGAGATAGGGGCACAGGGAAAATAGTGTTTACAGGAGACAGACATCTCTTCCATACGCGGTGAAGAGAGCTTTCAGGGAACAGGGGGAGGCCGTTGGGAGTTTGCTTATGGCAGTGAGTTTCAGAAGGCACTGGGAGGGCGGGAAGGGTGGGATGGGAGGTCAGATCACAGGTGTATAGAGCACCATGGAGGAGAGTGTCCGCGTGGTAGGAGGTGACCTCGGGCCTCTGCTGTTGACTGAGATAAACAGAAAAGTGGGACAAGAGGGGATTCATCTTGATGGTCTTAGAGTATGCGGGGTATTGGGACAAGTAAAATCTAGGGTATATAGCTGGAAGATCCGGGGACCACGGGAGGTGGTTAATGGTCTTGCAGGAATCAACTTTTCTGAACAGCTCACTGAGCTGTGGCAGCTTGAGGCAGGAATCTAGGATTGTAGGTCCCTCTTGGACTGAAATATCGTGATCCACAAATAATTTTGGAACAGCGATTGGGAGGGAAGGAAGATTTTGCAGGCAGCCTGTACGACTGCTTCTTGCTTGGGCTTGCAGAGAGCTTCTTGGTGTTCTGAAGGATGTCGGCTTTGAACCATACTTTGCTTTGTTTATATTTTAGGTCTTTGCCCCATCATCCACTATTAATAAGCTTTTGAGGACAAGGACAATGTTTCGTATCTATTTTATGCCAACTGCCTTCTAGCTGATGACTTACCGTTACTATGATGGGGTTGGAGTTTAGCCTAAAGCTAGGAAGAGTCAAATGAGATTGGAGCCTTTCTTGTTAAACCCAGGTGCCGAGAAAGTTCCCATTTGGCAACTCTGGGCTTATCTATACAGAACTGAAGAGCTGCTCAAACGGACCTGCCATCTTGGGATGTGAGGCTGGGTGAATAAGGCAACCCTTGCAACTGTAGGGAATTGGAAAGCAAGTTCAGGAAGAAGGCAAATAATGCAAAGCGGTCCATTAGAGAGCGAGACCAAAAATAAATTTCAGTACAGAATTGCTTTGTGAATATTGGCAGAGCTGGCAAACTAACTGGTCTGACTTTCATCCCCCACTCCTGGGAAATTTTGCCAGAAAAACGGTGGCTGTAGCGAATTTGCTATCTGCAATCACACTGGACAAGAAGAAAGGACCTGCACTTGCAAGCCGAACTACATTGGGGACGGGTTTACCTGCCGTGGCAACATCCACCAGGTAACACAAGCCGGGCGTGTTCCCGTAAAGTAAACTCTACTTCTCTCACATGCTAAGAACCCAGGTCGCTGAGAAATGTGCAAAAGTTTTATACCATGGAAGTTCTGGAACAGTGTGAAAGACCATTCTTACATAAATTGGTGATGAAAAGAAATTTTGTTTACCCCTGGAAATTCACTTGACCTGGAAGGTGGTGATTCAGATCAGTGGTTCCAGATTCAGAAACACCTGGGTTTGAATTCAGCTCTGCCAATTAGTAATGTGACTTTGAGCAGATTATATCACCTTTCTATGCATCAGTTTTCTAACCTGTAAAAGAAAATAATAATGGTACAAACCCCATCAGGTTGTTTCAAGACTTAAATGAGATAATGTGTTTAATGGGCACAGCCTGCACGGACATTAATTGCTGTTGGAGTGTGTATGTGTGTGTGTGTGTGTGTGTGTGTGTGTATGTATGTGCGTGCGCGCGTGCGCGCGCACCTATCCTGGGCATAGAGGATGAGGTGGTACGATATGTGTCGATTTCTATCTGTTATAAAATAAATGTTCCATTATTTGGTTTTAAAAGGGACTAGAGTATTCTGGCTGTTCTTGTTAATAGAAAAACTAAACCTGCCATAAAACTATAACTCAATTTTTTTATACTTGAACTTTCAAAAATACTCTTAAAGCTCAGATGCTTCTGGAAATGGCCGAACCTTTCTTCGATAAATCAGATGGTTTATCCAGAAAGGTGTTGGAGCTCACAGCTTGTCCATGTAGTCATCCTTAACATCAGTTGTAAGCCTATTGATGAGGCTGGAAAAGGCCCATTGTTGCAGATTTGCAGTTGAAAGCATGGTGGCTGCTTTCCGTCTTAGGGCAGTTGTCCTGCATTAACCCTGTGTTGTTCTTGTGTGCAATTCGCAGATATTAAGTGAACCCGCCCTGTCTTTGTTTCTAGGAGCTCCCCAAGAACCCAAAAACTTCTCAGTATTTCTTCCAGTTGCTGGTAAGAATATGTGTGTCTGTCTCACTATAAGAACTGGGTCTCAAGCCATACAGGATAAACCTGTAGCCTCTCAAATAGATGGGGGTAGAAGAAAGTCTGAGAATCTGGATTTCTGGAATAGGTTCTGTGTTGGTCGTATGTGAACTTCTCAGGCCTCAAGTGGACAGCATGAAAGAATGAAAAACTGTCCCACTGGCCCGTTCTACACATGAGAATGTGGTACGTGAAAAAACTGCCATCATACCAGTAGAGAAATTGGTGTACTCTTTGAGTGAAAATATTCTGTTAGATCTTTCTGCACATCGCACATCCGAATAAGTTCTAGATATGTTGAAGAACAAAGATTAAAATCTAGAGGAATGAAATCTAGAAGAAAATATAAGTAACCATAGGATCTCAGTGTTGGCAAGAAGACAACCAAAAATAACAGGGGTCACTTCTCCGTGGTAGGATTATGGGTAGTTGTTTTCTTATTTATACTGCATTTTTGAATCTTTAATATAATAAGCATGTGTTATTTTTATAACCAGATAAAAATAAACATTATTTCAATGACAAAGAATCTGAATGGATTTGAATCTAAGACTCAATAAAACGCAGATTCTCCCCATCCATTGTTCATTCCCCTCTGCCACAATCCACTCTATTTGTTTGAGCCCCTGCCTGTATTTATGTTAAGTATGTGACACGTGGCCCCTGCCTTCCTTCCCATAGGAACATTCTGTACGGGACCTGGTTGGTTCAGGCCCCTTCACCGTTTTTGCACCTTTATCTACAGCCTTTGATGAGGAACCCCGGGTAAGCATGAAACTTAAGCAGGCGGATGAGGTCTGGGACTGAAACACAGTCTTTGGGTGTCACCCTGGAACCAAAGGTGGAGACATTGCTGGGCAGGAGGTTTAGGATCAGCTGCACCAATGGAAGGGGCTGCTTCTTAGCATAGGGACCCCTATCAGGGGAAGCATTCAAGTGAATTTGGGGTAACCACTGGCCGGAGACCCTCTAAAGGACATTCCTAAATAGAGTAGGAAGTTGGAAAAGAGTCACAATTCTTAAATGATCCAAACTTCCCAAAGAGCCAAAAAAAAAAACAAAAAACAAAAAACAAAAAACCAAAACCAAAACCAAACAAACAAACAAACAAAACAAACGGGAATGCTAGATTAAAGGGATTTAAATAGGTTCTTGCAGGACTTATCAGAGCCTTTACTATCCTGACATTTATTGGGACTCTTCATGCTGGATTGCCCATTAATACATATTAATGCAGCAAACATTATTGAGTATGCCGGACACTATTTCTGGTGCCTGGTCTAGATTAACTCATTTCATCTTCATGACAATCCTGTGAGCTGAGTGCTGTTATTATCCTCATTTTATAGTTGAAGACACTGAGAGAAGTGACTTTCCCAAGGTCACATGACTAGCAAATGGTGGTGGAAGAACTCAAATATGACCCCAAAGCCTGCGTTTTTAACCACTGCACACAATGCCTCTCTATGCATGTATTTTGGACACCAGCAAAGCAAGGACACCAGCATTTTTCACAAGAAAACTTTTTTCAAGTAGCATCTCACAGGACCCGGGGTCCTTGCCACATGTATTATGAAATGCTGAACCAAAGGAACCCCAAGTTCCCTTCCGAGATTCTACAGTGGAAACAGGAAAGAAGTAGGGCCACTTTCTCCCCCTTGCCTGAACAGTCTCTCATCTGTAACCCCGACCACAAGCCAAATCTGACTCCAACGTCTGAGGGTCCAGGCGGAGAGAGAGATGTCGGGGCGGGGAGGAAGGAGGGAAGGAAGGGAGATGCATGGAGTAGAGGGCAGGAAAAGGCTCCTGGCTCTGGCAGGAAACCTTCGATCTTCTATTACAGATTAAAGACTGGGACAAACAGGGCCTAATGCCCCAGGTTCTTCGGTATCATGTGATTGCCTGCCACCAGCTGCTCCTGGAAAACCTGAAATCGACCCCAAATGCCACTTCGCTCCAAGGGGAGTCAATCGTCATCTCCGTCTCTCAGGTAAGAGAGGCCACTTCAGGAAGGTGCCCATTTTGCTTGGGCCTTCTTTTTTCTCCTCTTCCTTAGAGTAACACCAGTAATAACAAAAATAATAATAACAATAACAACAAGCCAGGTACTAGATGTTTGATATGTACTAACTTATTTAATTTTCAAAATAATCCCATAATTGAGATACTATTATTTTCTCCAATTTACAAATTAGAAAACTGAGCTCAGAGAAATTAAGTAACTTGTCCAAGGTCCCCCAGCAAGTAGATAGTGGAGCTGGAATTCAGACTCAGAAGAAGGCAGCTTCAGGTGGTCAAGTGGAAAGGCTTCTGGCCGCACTGGTCAGAAACTGGAAAGAGATGAAAGCTTTTGATCAAAGCCACTTGACCAGGCTGGTCTATTCCCTCCCACAACATAGAAACAAATAGTGGCTATAGAATTCATTGCAAAGAGAAAAAAAAGCATGTGCTGGGAGAAGAGGGGAGGGTTGATGGTGTAGAGAACACACGTGAACGAGAAGCCAACTTTAATCTGCTTGTCTTTTCATATTTAAGAATCATAGTGAAATGACTGTTTTGCTATTAACTTCTCTAGGTGAAACTTAACGTTCTTGTCTCAATTTCCTTTTCATAATCATAATTTAAAATGTGGGGAAAAGGGGAGAAGGGTTAAAGAAGTACAAATTAGTAGCTGGTCATGGGGATGAGGAGCACAGCATAGGGAATGCAGTCGGCATTAATGTATTGGCTCGGTAGAGAGCCAGAGAAGAGAAAGAGCAATCAAGGGGAACATTTTATAAACTATATAAATGTCTAACCAATGTACTGTGTACATGAAACTAATAAAATAAATTCTTTTAAAATGTGCTAAAATTGGACCTTTGGATTTCGCACACAACTCTACTTAAACGTTCACTTTTATAACAGTTTAATACGTTGGTGAATATTCCAAAAGAAGGAATTTTGTGGCTATTTCTATTCACACACTTTTTATTTTCTTTTCTGGTTGATTTCAGGACACTGTGTATATAAATAATAAAGCTAAGATCATATCCAGTGATATCATCAGTACCAATGGAATCATCCATATCATAGACAAAGTGCTGTCACCTCAAAACATGCTTATCACCCCTCAAGATGCCTCCGGAAGGATTCTGGTGAGTGAACTCACTGTCATACTCTCAGCCCAGAGAGACTCATAATACCAATAACTTATTATCTCAATTCTGATTTTGAGGCATTGTTTTAAGACATTTTAATTTTGCTGCTTCGATTTCAAGCTAATAACAACATTTACTAAAAGCCTAGTAAATGTTATTAATAAGAAGTAGATAAGTTTATTTTAAATAGATAAATAGATTTTATCAGTTTTTCTTTAGTGTACACAAGGGCAGGTGGTCTTGAATAAATTTGGGAGATGGAGAAATTGCATAGATGGATATTAGATAGATAGATAGATAGATAGATAGATAGATAGATAGATAGATATCACTAAAACTAAACCTGGAGTAAACCTCCCTCTCAACAGACAGAAAAAGACAAGTTTAATTTTTATTGTTATATATTCGTATTGGCCAGATACTTTATTGCAGACAACAGAATCCACTATACCTAACTTAAACAAAAAGGAGTTTCTTAAGTTATTAACATCCCAGATCTCTTGGAAAGCCATCTAAATTAGCCTAATTCAAATGCTGCACAGCTAGCAACAAAGCAGCCCAGGGACACCTGCACAGACAGGACGCCTGACTTCCCCACAGGGCTGTCCCAGCTGTAACAGTTCTGCCAGTGCCACCTGTCGCCAGTCTCACCACCTAGGACACAGGGCTCTGGACACCAGATGCCTCCACCATTGTGCTTGTCAGAAGATCTGATCTCCCTGCCAGCAGCCACTGCCACCTCCTGTTGTTTCTTTCCACTAATGTCTTGCAGAAGCGCTTCTCCTTGGTGGACCTTATATCACATTTGGGGCTCTAGCTGCAAGGCAGTCTGGGAAAATGTAGTGCTTAGCCTTCCAGCCTCTGTACAGAAAGGCAAGGGTACAATGGAGCTGAAGTGGGTGCCAGTGAGCCAATCAGCAGTACCTACCATGTCATCTTTTCCTTATTGTACTAGGTTGATCTTTCATTAAAGTGCTTTGTGAACTATATGAGAAAAGGTATCATTCCCATTCTTATTATCTTTGCAGCAAAACCTTACGACAGTGGCAATAAACCATGGCTACATCAAATTTAACAACTTAATACAGGTAAAAACCTGGGAGAAAAGTTATCTCAGGGGATAACCTACATAAAGAGGTTTGGTTGGGGGAGGGTTTTTTGTTTGCTTTTGTTTTTTGTTATCGTTTTGGTTTGTTTGTGGCACCAGCCAGCCATTGTGGGATCTGTACGGGGAAGTCCTAATTTCCTAGAGAACAAAGTCATTCTCTGCCGCTCCGTTCCCAAAATGGTGCGTGATTTGTTCAGCGATAGAGTTAGAACCTGAAGTATGTGAGGCCGGAAAAGAAATTAGGACACGCCAGTCCCTGAACTATCATCTGGAACTATCACCTCCATTATAGCGGTAGAAGCTGAGGTGGGGAGCCAGGGAATCTGTGCCTGTGAGGCAAGTAGAAATTGCATTTAAAACCTTATCTTTCTGACTTCAGACACCGTTCCCATGAGTAGAGTAGAGAAACTTCTTGTTAAAACAAAGACTGCTGAGCAGAATCGGAGAATAACTGGGTTCTTCTCCTGCTGCCCCAAAAGTCCCCAGACAGGCCCCAAATGGCACACTTTATGAACCTCTGTGGAGACCCATGATTTCCAAAATCATCTGAGGCTCAGGCTCTCTGGGGAGCTTTTTAGAAATGGAGATTTCAAGGTGCTCAAAGTGCAAATCTCCAGGGATGTTACAGACAAGTAATCTTTGCCCGCCTCCCCACTCCCAAAACTTTATAGTCACCCCCACACCTGGGCATCACAGCCTTTCACAGCAATGTAGGAAACTTCTCCGTGGCTCAGTTAAAGGAACTATAAAGCCTACTTCTCAGTGTTAGAAAATCACAAGAAAAAATGTATATGGTGCACTCGAGTTGTAGAAGGCTCTCAGAATGATCCCTCCCCACTCATCCGGCAATTTCTTTCTTGAGTCTGTGTGATCTAGAAATCTTATAAAAATACATAAGTATCTCAACATTGGGAGGTTTCACTTTTTTAAATGAAATATGAGAACAAAGCTAAAAGGGACTTCCAGAAATTAAAACATCTGGGCGGGAATAGCAACAACAACAAAAAAAAACGATATTCGTTCAGGTTTATTTTCCTATTAACAAAAGCCCAGAATTTGACTTCTTTTCTAAGTTTTCTTAGAAAACTTAGGGAGTGAGTGGCTAGAGTGCACTGGGCCTCTAGTTTCTGGGGCAGGCACGGAGGGGGCCACCCCACTCCCCTTCCACCCTCCCCTCTGGCTGCCCCTGGTCCTCAGACAGACCCTCTGTCTCATGGCTGACCAGCTCCCTGTGTTTTAGGGTGCGGGCTTGCTGAGCATCATCTCTGATCCTATCCACACCCCCGTCACCCTCTTCTGGCCCACTGACCAAGCCCTCCAAGCCCTACCCGCTGAACAACGGGATTTCCTGTTCAACCAAGATAACAAGGACAAGCTGAAGGAGTATTTGAAGTTCCACGTGATCCGGGATGCCAAGGTATTCTGTTTCACGCAGATGTGAGTGAGTTCTGGGAAGCCCCGGGGTGATCGATCCAGGAACTGCTGGTGTGTCTCCCCTTCAGCGACCCCTGTCCCACTGTGTCCTCCTCTGACTGGCCATCATTAATTGACCCCTGCAGGATACCACACCTGGTTCTGTTTCTCCAACCTACCTTTTTTTCTTTTTTTATTTCTAACTTTAGCCAGTACCCAGGAGCAGCATTCTTTTCCCAGACAGCAGATCAGCTTTTTCTCTTCTCATCATTCGCATGGCAAAATGGCTGCTGACCGCGGTTCCCATGTTTCTCCAGATGGACTCCTTCTCTCCCAATTCCAAGATTTCTAGGCAAAGGACTGACTCACTCAGCTGTAACTAGTTGTTCATTCCTCAGCTGAGCTATTGTACTGTGCTTGATCAGGGAATCAAGATCTTGTAGGAACATGACAGCTCTCGCTGAAACCATGTCACTCTCAGTCCCCAACCAGGACCCGTGTTTCTCTCCAGGAGTGAGCCCGTTCCATCCAAGAATGTCAAATGTCCAAACTTTGCTTCATTCACAGGACCTATATTAGTTTCCTAGGGCTGCTGTACCAAATTACTACAAACTAGGCAGCTTGAAACAACAGAAGTTTATTCTCTGAGGCTAGAAGTCTGACACGGTGGTTCCTTCTCCAGATTCTGAGGGAAAACCCGTTCCCTGCTTCTCTCCCAGGGTCTGGTGGTTGCCGCAAATCTTTGGTGTTCCTTGGCTTGTAGACGCCTCCACCAGTCTCTGCCTATGTTGTCACGTAGCTGTCTTCTCCCTGTGTGTTTCTGTGTCTTCACACGGCATTGTCCTCTTCTCTCTTCTCATAAGGACGCAAGTCCTATTGGATTACGGGCCCACTCTACTCCATTATGACTTTATCTTAACCAATTACATCTGCAATGATCTTATTTCTAAGTAAGGTCACATTCTGAAGTAGTGGGGGTAGGGACTCCAATAATACTTGTGGAGGGATATAATTCAACCTATAACAGTACCCATGTCATCTTCCTAACACACTCATCCTGTCATTGGCTCCGTATTCCAAGATAGCATCTTCCATGGACTCCCAAGCATAGATGGGGGCTGAAGGGTGACTGAACACAGTCCAGCTGGTGGAGAGTTTCCCTACCGAAAGAATTTCCAGCTTCCTAGAAGGCTTGTGATTATGGTACCTTTTGATTATGTCTACCGTCATTTTAAAGCTGGAATCATTAGAACTCTTGGAAAGACTTGTATCTAAATTTGATTTGCCGGCAAAGCTCCTTTGGGCCCTTCTTCCGTCCAAATTTGGGGTATTCATGTGGCACCCTCATTCCTACAGGTTTCAGCGGCGGATCTCCCTAGATCTACTGCCTGGAAAACCCTGCAAGGTTCAGAGCTGAGTGTGAAGTGCGGAGCTGGCAGTGACATTGTGAGTACTGTCACCCAGGTGGAGGTTGGGAACACATTCTCGACATTCTCCAACCACTGCCCCTTCAAGGAAACGTTCATTTTTCCTCTGCGACAGCAAACTCTTTTCCCTCACTGCCTTGAGGGGTGTTTCCCCTGAGAGTAAACAAGTAAATATGAAAAACCTGATAAATCCTGGCCAGCCTAAGCCCTGGGAAGAAGTGTCAGGAAGCCCACATCCCTTACGCTCATGGAGGGCAATTTTTAGTTGGTGGTTTTAGTGTTTTGTTTTGTTTTGTTCCAGTGTGAGACGCTTCTCTGAAGCAGGAAAGTGCATTTCTTTTTTCCTTCCCAGCCCCTCTGTGGCCTCATCTCCAGCCCTCTCTTGGCAGTCCGAGAGAACCAGCTCCGGGTTCCACCTTCCCAGATCAGCCAACAAATTTGCAATTTCCACCTTCCCTGGCTAGTTCCTGAACAATTTTACCTTCCTATACAGAAGGTACTTCTGTATGATGAATGGATCTGATAGGATAGTAGTAGCTACATCCTATATCTTGCATATAATGGAAAACCCAAAATGATAGTGGCTTAAATATATAAGGGTTGCTCTCTCTTGTAAAAGAAATAGGAAGGTAGCCAATCCAGAGTTAGTATGATGGGTCGATGGGGGAAGCTCCTTCTGTCTTTCTGGTCTGCAGCACATGTTTCCAGCCTCAAAGTCACCTCGAGGTCCAACATGGCTGCTGGAGTTCCAGCCACCATGTCCACTTTCCAGGCAGTAAGAAGGAGGAAGGGCAAAAGAGGTACAGCTCCCAGATTAGTTGATTCACTTCAAGGGACTTTCTGAGAAGTCCCATACAACATTCTGTTTACATCTTATGATCAGCCAGAATTCCTTCGGTGTTTGAACTGAAATTGCATTGAATTAATAACTCAATATGAGAAATGTTAGCACCTTTATATTTCAACTTCTGGGAAATTATCCGAAGGTACTTACACTTTTGAGATCAGCTGTACTATGTCCATAGACCAAACTATACACCTATCAAAAAAATACAATAAGAATGCCCATTGCTTGTTCTATGCACTAATATAGCTTTCAGAGCATTTTGCAATGAATGTATTATTTCATTTGATCTTTATAACAACCCTATGCAATGCAATCATTAATCTTATTTACCTGGTGAAGAAAATTAAACCTCAGAGGAGTTCGGTGACTTGTCCACAGTCACAGTGCATAAGTAGAAGAAGAGAGATTTAACCAGTTTTCTAGTGTTCTTTCTGCTGATTCAAACTGTGTCCATCCCGTCAGTAGATGCTGATATTTATCTTTTTTTCTTTTCACAGAACGTTCAAAAAACATTTTGCTCCCTGGAGGGGAAAATATATCTGTCAACTTACTAATTGGGTGGACTTTAGGGAAGAAAGTGCTAATGTTGTTACAAGCATTAAGTGAAATAATATATCTAAAGCACAGTTTAGACAACACCTAGTACATGTGAAAAAGAAGTTATTGTTATCATTATAAAGTTAAAGCCCATCACTTGTGTATCCTGGAAATTTGTACCAGGCACGTGGCTAGGTGCTAGCACTAAGTAAGAAACATGAAGTGGCCATGTCAACAAAGTTTATCCTGAACCACAGACAGGTCATCCTTGCTCCACCCTGTCACTCCCACTGCCACTGTTTCTACTTTGGTAGAGGCGGTTTTACAGAGTGGCCAAGAGTGTGAGCTCAGAGGCTGATTTCCTGGGTGTGAATGCCTGCACCACTACTTACTGGCTGCACGACCTTGGGCAAGCTGTTTAACCCCTCATTGCTTCAGTTGTAAATGGGAATACTAGCAATAGTAACTACATCTTAGGGTTGTTATGAAGATTCAAAGAATTTGCACAGGCAAAGCACATAGAGCTGGACTTGGCACATAATACGTGTTCAGTGTTTCAGATATATATACGAATGGATGGACGGATGGATGGATGGATGGATGGATGGATGGATGGATGGAAGGAAGGATGGATAGATATCTGTTTTTTCTTAGTTTTGCAGGTATTGGCCACATAATATGGCCTAGGAAGAAGAAAAGTCTAAGGAGGATTGTTAACCTCTCTCTTTCTGTCTGTCTCCATCTCTTTCTCTCTCTCAGGGCGAGCTCTTCCTGAACGACCAAACATGCAGAATTGTACAGCGGGAGCTCTTGTTTGACCTGGGTGTGGCCTATGGCATTGACTGTCTACTGATTGATCCCACCCTGGGAGGCCGCTGTGACACTTTTGCCACATTCAATGTCTCGGTCAGTCCTAAAAATACTACTCTTTTTGTAGTAAGAGAACCTTGCACCAAAGAACAGCTCTCATGACAGCATGGACCCTGCTGTGAAACCACTGAGGGCTAGTCCTCAGTGAACCTAGGACCCGAAGATCAAAGGTCAAATGACAGTGTTCTTCAGATTCAGAATCAACAAGCATCTACCTAACCCTGCATGGCCTTGCACATTTTCCTTTATCCAGCCAGCCACCCATCCATCTATTCCCTCGCCAACATTTATTGGGTACCAACCATGTGCCACCTATTCTGCCAGTCATTTTCAAGCCCACCCATCCACTCAGCTGTTCACTCATTCATTCAACAAACATCTTTTGAGCTTCTGCCAAATTAAGCCATATGAAGTTGCCATATTTGACAGGGTGTGACTACAAAAATGGCAATTTCATATGGTTCAATCTAATATTATATCCCACCCACACTGTGATTAATTTGCTCACTCATTAACAACATTGACTGAACTATCGTAGGCCCTGCACTATATGACGCATTTCCACATTTCACACTCCTTCATCCACACAGTACCATTTATTGAGTTTAGCTCCACTGCTCATCCTATCTCTACAATAATCCAATAAGAGATGTAGTTGTCATCGCCTCTATCATGTAAATTTGGAAACTGAATCTCAAAGAGGTGAAGTGACTTACATGGCAAAGGCTGTTGATTTTAATACATGGCAACTTGTAGATATTCAGTAAATATTTCCAAAGTATTAAGATACCAGTCAGCCAAAGGAGATCAAATCCTAATTGTCTTTTCTGCTATAGATGTTGTGGCCTTCTTAACTTCCAAAGTATATTTGCACACATTTTTTCGGTTAATCATTTTTCCTCACCAATCCCCTGAAGATCAAATAGCAGCAAGAATTATCATTCCTGTTATATTGATCAGAAAACTAAAGATCAAAGAGTGTGATTGGCCAAAAGTATCACAGCTGATTTATAGTAGAACTGACACTTCATCCTCATTTCCCACCGCCGTGGTGCCGTATGCCTACATAAAACTGCCCTGGTCCACCTCTGCGTAACAGGGAACTTTAATCTCAAAGAACTAAACCAAAGAGCTGAGGTCCCAGACAGACCTTCAGAATTCTTTATGGCAAAGTTAGAATATGTTTGCTTTTATATCCTGGATCATAGCCAGAATCTTAATCAAGATTCAGTTCCTAGTCCACTCATCAAATCATTAACCAGAGCGTTTCCTTCTGTTTCCCAATGGTCTTAATTTTTAAGTTTTTTTTTTTTTTTTTTTTTTTTTAATACTAGGGGGATTGTGGGAGCTGTGTCTATACTCCCAGCTGCCCAAGGTGGACGAAACCAAAGGTAATTATTAATGTGGTGATAATGTTTAGAGAGCTACAGGTTTGTTTCATTATCAGACCTCAATATTCTGATAGGTGTGAGCATGTGTGCATGTGTGTAGTTATGTAGGTATGTTGTATAACTGTAATTTATGTCATTCTTTCAACAACCAGGCCAATGGGGTGAGAGATGAACATTCTTAACCCAGATAACCTGTCGACTTACCATTTGTCTTCTAAGAACTGTCTAGAAAAGTTATAGGATTATAGACCTAGAAGGACATCAAAAAGTATTATAATCATAAAATAATGGCTTCATTTTGTTGACTGTTATCCATGTCCCGGACTCTGTGCTGGGCCCTTTGTTTATATATTATCCCTATTCTTCATTCTAACACTCATACTAAAGTATCATTACTTCCACTTATGAAAAAAAATGAGCCTCAGGAAGGGTAGGCAGTCAGCCCAAGGCCATACAGCTCATTAGGAGCAAAGCTAGGAGTAGAGCCCACAAAGCAGTGTAAGACTGATGGTTAAGCCAATGAAATTTACAGTCCACGGATACGGGGTCAAATTCCAGTGAGGAATCTTTAGGAGATCACATAGTCTATACGTTTTTGCCTCTGTAAAATGTATAACAATTCTGTATATGGCTATTAATAAGTTTTTAAATGTGAATACAGAGCCTAGCTCATAGTAAGTGGTCGATGAATATTAGTTTTATTACTTATTACAAAGCCAAGTTCTTTCTACTCTACTAGTAAAGCCTCTAACAAAAACACCCCTCCCAGATGGTTTTGGGGCCTTGCCACAGACCACTCCCATGATAGAAAGCTACCTCTCCCCCACTTCTTCCCCAGGCAACCGCACCTTTCGCAAACACTCTAAAAGTCAGCCAGTCAGTCCTTCTTCTTAAAACTGAGAGAAAATATTTCTCTATCTGCACCCTCCCTCATTGATTTGCCTATCTACGCCCCCCAAGAAAAAAATTCCCTGTAAAGGCCATTGAGTCCCATTTTTTATTTGGGCAGTACCCAGATCCTCCACTGGGGGCGGACTAGAGCCCAAATCCAGGTGATGGTTCACTTCTTCCATCAGGGTGTGAAGCAGAAGTGTCTGTACAACCTGCCCTTCAAGAGGAACCTGGAAGGCTGCCGGCAGCAGTGTGCCCTGGTGATACAGCTCTCCAGGTGCTGCAAGGGCTACTTCGGGAGAGACTGTCAGGGTGAGGGCGCCTCCTACTACCATGAGATTCCGAAAGGACTGTACAATCACTGTGCAGCATTTGAAAGTTTTGAAAGTACCAAAATCATAAAGTATGTATGTTGGAGGATGGGGGTACATTTTTCCGAATGACACTAAGAAAAGATCCAAAAGCAATCGTTCTGAAGAGTTGTGTATCTTTCCTTTTACTTTTTTCTTTTGTCGTATTTTGTTTTTTAGAGTTGAGACTCTACTGTGCATGGATCATATCATGCTTTTTGTTTACCATTATATCATAAGACATTTCCCATGGTGCTAGAAACACCATATTTCATTTTGTACTGTAGTCCATGATACTAATAAGCACATGAATTTAAGTGTATCTGGTAGAATTCTACTTTGGCAGAGTACTATACTAAGATGATATGTGTAGACATTATTTCCGTAAAAAAAAAAAAAACCTGTTACAGGATGTATAACATCACCCCCCACCCTTAATTACCTCACCAGGAAAGGGATCCTTGTCAAAGGGCATTTAGGCCCATTCTGAACCCCCTGTGTCTAAATAAAACTTCTGACCGATAATATATCAACAACAGCAGTGTAACAAATGTCATAGTACTTCCCATCTGCCAGGCACTGTTTTAAGTGAGCACACTGATTGAGTGCTACTTCTCATATATATCAAGACATTTAAACCTCAGAGCAACCCCCTAAGTAGATTACATTGTTATCCCCATTTTACAAATGAGAAAATGGAGGCACAGGGAGGAGAAGAAGCAAACGCAGGGACTCACAGCGTGTCTGTAGAAGCCATGATTTTATCTACCATGCACACTCCATTCGCCCTGATCCAGTTGAGAAATTTCTGGGCTGGGAGTCCACACAATCACCCAGCCTCCACTCTCCATCACTGCAGTGTGAACCACTCATAAAAATTAGTGCTATTATATTTTTCCAATGCTTTATCTGTTCAAAATGTTCTGTTGTACCTCATTTGATCCCATGTCACAACATGGTATGGGTCAAGTGGGTACTTTATCATCGTCATCATCGTCGTGATCTAAACTAGAGCTAAGAGAACTGAAGCTCAGAGAAAATTTGTTATTCAAGCCAGACTGACCCCAAAGCCAGTTCTTCTGACCCCCAAAATACAGTGTCTGGTACAGTACATTGCCCTGCCAAGGTGGGATCCTATCAAATACATTTAAGTTCATGTCCTAAACGTCATGACACTATGTGTTGTAAAGGAGGTTGGAACCCACAGCTGAGGAGGGGTTAACAGCATATTTACAAAGGCTGGGGAGACTGTTGAGTCCCCATGGTTTCATCTCTTCCAGCCTGCCCCGGAGGACCGGACACCCCATGTAATAACCGGGGTGTCTGCCTCGATCAGTACTCGGCCACTGGAGAATGTAAATGCAACACCGGCTTCAATGGGACGGCGTGTGAGCTGTGCTGGCCAGGGAGATTTGGGCCTGACTGTCAGCGTATGTAGTACCCACTCCCCTGTGCTTTTGCCTGTTCAACTGTGTGCTCCCATCATCCACGACATCTTCCTAACCTGGAAGCATCCTTCTTCTCCTCTCTCCCAGCCTCCCACCACCCATCTGCCTGCCCTTACATGCTTTTTCTCTCCTTGGATGTATTCCCAGTTTCCATCCAATGAAAGAGCTTCATCTCTAAAAGTGAAACTCACATCCCCTGCAGCCACCAAGACAAGCTGTGGCTGAACAACATTCATTCATTCTATTATTCAACCAACGTATATTACTGAGTCCTTACAAATATTGATAGATAACATTTATGGAGTGCCTACTATGTACCAGGCAGACACATTTTTCCATTTAATCTTTATAGCAGCCCTTTTAAGGTAGGTACTGTTATTATTCCCACTTAGCAAATGAGAAAACTGAGGCACAAAGAGGCTAAGTGACTTGCTCAAAAGCCAGGAATTGTTCTAAGGTGTGAGGATACAGCGGTGTGGGGAGGAGGCAAAAATCTCAGGTCTCAAGGAGTGTATATTCAAAGGGAGGGGACAGATAAAAACTGCAGAAGCAAAAATAATTATAAAAAAAACAGAACAAGGTAAAGGGGATCGAGAAAAAAAGGCACTGTTTTAGAAGTCATCTCACCCAGGGACAATTTGAGTAGAGACCTCGGAGAAGTGAGGGGACCAGGATATGGACCACAGCTCTGTCCAAACTTTCAGCAGCGCTGGAAATGTTCAATGACGCGGTTACCATCAGGAATGGTGGCTACTAGCCACCTGTGGCCACTGAGCACTCAAAACGTGTGACTGACTCATTGACTTTTAAATTTTAATTCGTATAAATAGTCACATGTGGTGAGTGGCTGCTGTGCCGGACAGTGCAGACAAGGGGAATGGCTTTCCTGAGAAGAGAGATGAGCAAGGGCCAAGGCCCTGAGGCAGGAGCAGCCTTGACACGCGACGGACAGCAAAGAGGCCAGGCTGGCCGAGCAGAGTGAGCAAAGAAGAGGAAGAGAGGAAGGAAATGACATCTGAATGTCGCAGGAGCCAGATTGCGTAGGAGCTTCTCGGCCAGAGAAAGATCTCCGGCATCTTTCTTAGTGCAGCGCGGCCAGCAGAGGGTTGTGAAGGCAGGAGCGTCATGAGCAGATGAGAGAGGACAGCTGCCGCTGCCCTGTGGAGAGTGTACTGCAGGAGAGCAAGAGCGGAAGCAGGGCCACCTTTGGGGGAGCTAATGCGACAGTCGACCAGATTGCGTAGGAGCTTCTCGGCCAGAGAAAGATCTCCGGCATCTTTCTTAGTGCAGCGCGGCCAGCAGAGGGATGTGAAGGCAGGAGCGTCATGAGCAGATGAGAGAGGACGGCTGCCGCTGCCCTGTGGAGAGTGTACTGCAGGAGAGCAAGAGCGGAAGCAGGGCCACCTTTGGGGGAGCTAATGCGACAGACAGTCGTGGTGACAGCTGGTGCTGCCTCGGGCTAGGGTGGCGGTGCTGGAGGTGGAGAGAGGTAGAGGGATTGGTTCGTAGCTTGAAGATTTTACTGTTAAATACGTTTCTCTGTTAGGAGAGCCGGGTAAGGCTCTTTCCCCCTTCTATGCTGTCACGTACCCCATCACATTCTCTACTGCTGTGTCTGTAACACGCCACATTTATAGTGACATGGTCAATAGGCAATTACTCCTAGACTATAAGCTCCATGAGAAGCGGGACCGTATCTCTTATGTTTTCCACTGTAACCTCATTTCCTAGTAGCGTCTGTTCCATGATAGCCACTGAATAGGATATTTTTGAATGTTGGAAGGAAGGGAGGAAGGGAGGGAAGGAGGGAGGAAGGAAGGAAGGAGGGAAGAAAGGAAGGAAGGAAGGAAGGAAGGAAGGAAGGAAGGAAGGAAGGAAGGAAGGGCAAAAGCATGGTGCCTCCCACACTGCCAACATAGCCAACAGGTGGTGAGCGAGCTGGTTGATTGGACTTCAATCCCTGATCACTGATTTCTGATCATACTCCAATTTGCTTTACAGCCTGTAGCTGCTCAGACCACGGACAGTGTGATGAAGGGATCACAGGCTCCGGGCAGTGCCTCTGTGAAGCAGGATGGACAGGCCGCTTCTGTGACACTCGGGCAGGTCTGTCATGGGAGTGGTCAGCCGCCAGTAGCACCAAGCTGCAGTAGACCCTGCTGAGAACATCCTGCTGAGGTTGGGGGCCTGAGCAACACCTGAAAAAAGGAAAAGCTAACACAGCAGGCGTTCCCTTTTCCATGTGGAAAAGATGACCTGGATATGGCCCAGGCATCAGGAGGTTTGGCAATTTGAAGGAAAAGTAGATGAAAAGATTTAATTTAGACCCTTGAAATCAGCATGCAGTCCTGGGCTCCCATGGAAGGACCCAACCCAGGCAAAGAATATAGGATCAGCAGAAATGGGGGGCATGGTCCTGGGCCCAGGTGAGCACAGACACACAAGCTGAGCGATTTCATAGGAAACGCACAGCTTTGAAGCCCAAAATTTGACCCCTGATTCTGCTACTTACTAAACAAATGGCCTTAGGTAACCCACCCCTTCTGAACCTTGATACGCTCATCCTTAAAGGCAAGTGCATATTGCACACTCCACGGGGGAGGATTGTTGTCGAGGGTCAAGGGTCATATTACGAAGCGCCCAGTGTGTGTGGGCACTTGGAAAGAGTAGCTGCCATTGTCATTGTCATCATTATCATTGCCATAGTCTCAAGCCTTACTGAGTAGTCAATGGTATAAATCATACCCAAAGCCTTATGTTCTTTGATCTAAGATGTGAAGGTTAAATTCTCTCAGCGAATCAGTGTCATTTCGTCCTCCTTGGGGTCAGAAGGGCAGGACTAAGCTCTTCCCATGGGCTTTGGCAACCTGAAGTTCCCGAATTCCAACAATACCCTTAACTTAGTTCCTTGTCCTCCCTTCTCCTCCTCCTCCCCTAATCCCTAACTGTCTTGTGGCTTGGTGCTGCCTGTTGATGCGACAGCCCCATCTAGTCACAAAAGCCCCAGACTTCTCTCAGACTTAGTAGTACCCTCAGAAGGCTGTGGGATTTCTGCTCCAATTTAACCCCTCTGTCCAGAACCGTATTCCCTCAGGACCAGAGAGCTCATCTGCCAAATTCATCTTTGCTAGCAAATTTTGAAGTATCAAGTTTTAATTAGTTTCCCCTGAAGATGACATATTTGCATTTTTATCTGATTAACACTGCAGAAATGAGGTCTTAATATGAAGGAGTAATTCTCAGAATCTCCAGGCTGGGAGGGACCTTAGCAAGTCACCCCACCCTCTCACTATAAGGCGACACTTTCGAAACACAGTGGCAGGCCAGAGAGTCTTGGGGATGACACCTTAGGTGGAGCAACCCTTCTCATCCCTACGCAGTGACCTTTGTCTTTGCAGTTCTGCCCCCAGTGTGCACACCTCCTTGTTCTGCTCACGCCACCTGTAAGGAGAACAACACGTGTGAGTGTAACCTGAATTACGAAGGAGATGGACTAACGTGCACAGGTGAGTCCCCTTCTCGCCCATGAGTGAAACAGCAGCCAGGTGCAGGAGCGGAGTGAGACTCGGTCAGAATGCCTGGGCTCCATCCTGGCCCTTCTACTTCCTGCCCAGGTCACTTAGTGATACCTACCCTCTCTGGGTTTGCTATTAATGGGTTTGCTCACACCAGAACTGCCTGCTTCCCAAATCGTGGTTTTGAAATTGCGTTGCAAACTGCGATGTACTTTATTTCATAGTGTTTTTCTAACTATGAGTAATGCAGTCTTACTTCAAAAAATTCAGAAAATACGTTACAATATTTAAAAAGCAACAGTTAAACTAATATATACTTTTACCACTCCGTGAGAACCACTCTGAACTTTGCAATGTCCATCTTCAGTGGTTAGGATATTCAGTGGTTAGCCACACACAGACCCAAATGGACAGTGGCATAAACAAGATGTTTAGATGTTTATTTTTATCTCATATAACAGTTTGGCAGGAGGCATCCAGGGCTACATAGGGTGTCACTCTGAAAAGTCATCTGAGAGCCCAGACTCTTTCTATTTTCTTGCTCTGCCATCAGTCACTTGCCGGGCCCATGATGGCTACTACCATGAACACATCCCAGGCAGCAGGATGGAGCCCAAGAGGAAGGAGATAAACCTCCTTTCCTTTAAGGACACACCCAGTAATTGCTAAAATCCAGTCTGCTCTTTTCCCATTGGTTGGACCCTCATCATCTGTCACATCTAGCAGCAAGGGAGCCTGGGAAATATAGTCTTTCATTGGGCAACTGTGAGCCCAGCTAAAAATCTATTACTATATATAAAGGAGACAGTAGGTATTGGCGAAAGCTACCAGTCTTGGCCACAAGTACTTTCTTTTATCATAAAGATAAATATTCATATAGAGATATAGATTTTCTTTTTTTAAAAAAAAAAAAAAAGGGGGGGAGGTCTTGCTATACCTGCTGTTTTGTAGTGTGCTACAGGTAGTCCAGAAGTGGGTCAGCACTTAACGGTGGCAGCAAAGACCCAGGTCTGTCTTTCTGCCCTGCCAACCTCAGGGTGAAGCCTTTTGTCCTCATGTCCATTCTCTCGGGGTCTCAAGTGGCTGCCACGTCTCCAGGCAAAAAGACAGGCAAGAGAAATCAGATGGCTTTTCAGCTACTCCTGAGGCTAGAGATAATATATTACTGAATTAAAATTTGGAGGGTTTTGAAAACAAAGATCCTAAGAGGCAGCATCACACAGCTGGGAAAGCATGGGCTGTGGAGTCAAACCAAATTGGGTTTAAATCTCAGCCCCGCCACGCTTTAGCTGTTTTCCCTGTCAGGTCAGTGAAGTTCTCTGAGTTTCCGTTTATTCATCTGTAGGCTGGGAATACAATGTCTATCTCACAGGTGCTCAGTAGTGCACGAACCCTACACATACTTATACACACAGGTTAACTGTCCTAACATTAGAAACCCAAACTCACTTTTTTATTTTGAATAATTTTAGTAGAAAATGATTACCAAAGTGGAGCCTAGAAGTATGTGACATAGGGGACAGAAGCGGACAGATATCTTCAGGCCTGGTCTAGGGTACTAGCTACAGGGTATTAGTGTTGGCAAAGGCTAACACAGAGACCGCAGCGCATGGGGAGAGAAGGTGCCGACACGTTGGGGCCCATTCACTCCCTTGGTGTTACTCATCCTGTGACCCATACTCCCTAATCCGAAGCCCCAGTTACACAGTAGCTCACTGAGCCCTCTCTCCTGCTCTTGCAGTTGTGGATTTCTGCAAACAGAACAACGGGGGCTGTGCCAAGGTCGCCAAGTGCTCCCAGAAGGGCACAAAGGTGTCCTGCAGCTGCTCGAAGGGGTACCAAGGGGATGGCCACAGCTGCACAGAGATAGACCCCTGTGCGGACGGCCTCAACGGCGGGTGTCATGAGCATGCCACCTGCAAGATGACCGGCCCGGTGAGTCTCTCCTCCTCAGGAAATTTGAGAGCAGTTTCTTGTGCCTCACTCAGCCTTGCTTCTCTACTCGTCTTGCCCTGCAGCCTCTTCCTAGGCATTCTTCCCACCTGGGTCTATTTTTTCTTAAGTGGGCAGGCGAAATGCAAGGTGATATTCTAAGCAATAAAAGGACATGAGAAAGCCACAGAAAGCCTATCGTTTAGTGGATAGACGTGTACCAACACTAAGTTCTTAGTTTTGACAAGTGTACTGTGGTTATGTAAGATGCTAACATTCGGAGAAACTGGGTAGAGAGTCAATGGGACCTCCCTCTGCTATCTTGCACCTTTTCTAAACTCCAAAATTATTCAAAATAAAAAAGTGTATTAAAATTTTTTTAAAAAGCTGGTCAGAAACGGCAGGAAAAGTGCAGGTTTGGGCACTCCCTCGAGCCTTTCTAGAATGGAATCAGTGCCCTGTTTGTTTATCTGGTGGGAAGAGAAGATGGTGGAGGGTAATGTCCCTGGGGTTATCAGCATGAACTTTGAGTCTAGGCTCCTGCACTTACATGCTGTGTGGCCTGGAGCTGACTACTTAATCTCTCTGAGCCTGTTTCCTCATTTGCAAAGTAGACCCTCTAGAATTATTGTGGAAATTAAATGAGATCATTCATTGATTCAAGAAATGGTCTTCAAACGTCTACTATGCATTGTCGCAGGGATGTAGCAATAAAAATTCTATATATGAACGAGTCAAGGGAGGGGGCAGTGCTCAGTGCAGAAACAAATGTACAGGATATGTCAGAGAGCACCCAGTCGGGGGGAACATAATCGGGCCAATGTGATGGAAGCGGCTGGGAGAGCTACTTTATTCAGGGGCATCAGAGAGGCTCTCTCCAGGGAGGCAACTTATGAGCTGAGACATAAAGGATGACATTTCATCATGAGCCTGTACAAACACAACGCGTCCCACCGGACAGGAGAGATGATTATTCTTGGTCCTTCCACATATCTCCTATGCTGGATGGTGGCCCGCGGAGCACTTGTGCGTCCTGGGATCCTAGAGAAAGGGCTTTTTCATCTTTTCCTCTCTCCCCACAGGGCAAGAAGAAGTGCGAATGTAAAAGTCATTACGTGGGGGACGGGCTGGACTGCGAGCCAGAGCAGCTGCCCATTGACCGCTGCTTACAAGACAACGGGCAGTGCCACGCCGATGCCAGCTGTGCCGACCTGCATTTCCAGGGTCAGTGTGGCTAGGGGCTGCTGGCCCAAAGCGCTTGGTTTTCAGGCTTGGGGGAGGGATCTGTGCAAGGGCGAAAGAAAAAAATTTTTTAACTTAAAATTTTTAATTTGTTTTTTAAATTTTAATTTAAATTTTAATTCGAATTTTTAAAATGAAAAACTGGGAACCAAACAGCCCAAGCATTGGCCGGACCCAGGGCCCAGGAGGCAGTGGGCCTCTGTAGTGGAGGGTCCACGTAAACTCAGAACTGGACCCTGAGCCTCGAGAACCAGGAGGGAGCTCGAAGGTCGTCTCTCATGAGTTTTCTTTGCTTTCTGCAAGTTGCTTAGTAACCCCTGCAACCAGTTGATTGGAACTGAATCTGAAGAGCATAATTTAGGGTTTACATAACCAAAGAGGAAGCACCTGCTACATTCAGAAGCAATTTCTTAGCAACTGTTTTGATAGTAGCACATTAATTGGCATAGGCCCCACTCACTTCCAAGGATGATTTGAATGTCTGATAATAAACTCACAGGCATAATGAAGCTGAGAAGTACAGAGGGGCAGGCATTTGGGCATCTTGGAGGAAAGCCCAAAAGGACCCAAATACTCGTTCTGAGCCAGGGTGAGGAGGGGCCTCAGAGGTTCAGAAAGCGATTCAGGGCACTGCATCTTATGGCTGATGGGATGTCTCTGACTAGGTTGGTTCTGCTTTACAGACATGATGATTTTAGTGAAGCAGTTTTTACACATTTAAATAATAACTATTGACTTAATACCTGTTATATACTGTCTTAGTCCATCTGGGCTGCTACAGTAAAGTACCATAGTTTGGGTGGCTTATAAACAACAAATTTATTTCTCACAGTTCTCGAAGCTGGAGATCTGAGATCAGAATGCCAGCACGCAGGCTTCTAGTGAGGGCCGTCTTCTAGGGTGCAGACTGCCAACTTCTCATTGTGTCTCGCATGGCAGAAGAGGCAAGGGAGCTCTCTGGGGTCCCTTTTATAAGGGCACTAATCCCATTCGTGAGGGCTCCACCGTCACAACCTCATCACTTCCCAAAGGCCTCACTTCCTAATACCATCCCATTGGGGGTTAGGATTTCAATATATGAACATTGGGGGGACACAAACATTCTGTCCATAACATATATCAAGTCCTAAGACCCCTCAAATTTCTTTGAGAGATGAGATAGAGGATGCGTATTAGCAGAGAAAATATCTAGGATATATAACATTGTCTGCTTTCAAGGAGATGCCCAATGTAGCTGAAATTTTTATCATACCAGGAAAAGAAAGTATTAAGACAGAAGACAGCAATTTGTCTGATGCTGATGATGCAACTGAAATGAGACAGAAAATGAGACAAAAATTGAAAGCAGGGACTCGAACAGATATTTGCACATCCATGTTCACAGCCGCATATTCACAATAGCCAAAAGGTAGAAACAAGCCAAATGTCCATCAACAAATAAATGAATAAACAAAATGTAATATATCCATATAATGGGATATTATTCAGCTTAGAAAAGAAATGAAATTCTGATACATGCTACAACATGAAGGAACCTTGAAAACAGCACCCTATCTAAAATAAGCCAAACACGAAAGGACAAATTTATGATGCCACATATAGAGACTCGGTAGATTGTCTTCCACTTTAAAGTCCTTCAAAGTCCTTCGCAGGAAGTACTGCCAACCAGGCAGGCTGACCTGGGCGATGCCTCACCTTCCCCTGCCAGATTCCACCGTTGGCGTGTTCCATCTTCGCTCTCCACTGGGCCAGTACAAGCTGACCTTTGACAAAGCCAAAGAGGCCTGTGCCAACGAAGCTGCAACCATGGCAACCTACAACCAGCTGTCCTATGCTCAGAAGGTGGGTCCCCAGTTAGTGGCACCATGCAGGCAGGATCTGCTGGGAGGAGCTAAGCACTCTTCTTACCATGGGGAGACTTAGGCTGTTGCCTTCTTGGACGGGGGTACAGGAAGCTCCTGGAGCTATAATGATTTGTCACATCCTTTAAAGTGTCTACAATGTGAAGGGTGGTTTGTTGATATTACTGTCCATCCTTACAACATCCCTGGAGGTACAAATAGGGCAACCAACGCTCTGAAAAGTTAAATAATGTGCCCAATGTCACCCAGATAAGAAGTGCCAGATCCAGTATTCAAATGTGCCCTGACTCCAAAAGTCTGTTTTCTACCATGGCATTCAACTGCCAAGACAGAGGTACAGAATGAGAGTGCATAGCTCACAGCTGAGAACCGGAAAGAGATCAATAACCACAAGGCTTGGATCTCCCTGAACCCACAAAGCAGTCGAATTTCTCTGAAATAGCTAGAGCTCTCTATGTCTGGAGGGGCTGTGAAGTGGATTGCCCCAGCTCAGCCACAGCCAGGCAGGAAATGGAGCTCTGGCCAGCGCTGCTCTCTTGGCCTCTAAAACCAGAAGCCCTGTCTATTGGGAAAGGCCAGCATCTTGAAGGTACCTGCTAGTGACTGCCTACTGCCTTAGAGGAGGTGATTTTTTGCTCTTCCTTCAACCTCCGTCACTACCAACTCTCTCCACCTTTCTTCAGACCTGATGTTTCTTTACCAAGGAGCAAAGCCTTTGATGCCAGAACCAGCATCTTTGAGGGGCTGAATTTCTGCTCTCCTGCTTGCTGGTTGTTTGGCCTTGATCAAGCCATTGCAACCTCTGTGCTACTTGGGATGTTTATAGGAGGACTAAAGGCGATAGGGCACAGTGACTGGCACACAGTAGGAGCTCAGTTGTTAAGAGTAAAAGCTCTAGAGTAGACTACCTGGGTATGAATCTCAGGGCTGTGTGACTTGGAGCAAGTTACTCAATTCTTCTTTGCCTCAGTTTTCTCAATTATATGATAGGGATCTTTTTAAGTTCCTATCTCAAAGTCTTGATGACACATGAAAAGCCCTTGCAATAGAACCTGGCTCAGAATAAGCTCTCAGTAAGTGTTATGGTGATGATGATGGTGATCACAGTGAGGATGATGATAATGGTGGTGATGGTGATGATGATGGTGGTGATGATCAACAGGGCTCTATCAACTCATAAGCAGAAGAATTTGCACTCAGGGTTAAATGGCTGATAGCAAATCCTTAAGAGTGGAGAGAAGAGAAATGAGTGTGAAGGATTCAGGCACCTATAAGAAAGAGAAGGCACCACTTTCATTCATCCAATGGCTTAATCGACAAAAACTTAATGAGCACCTACTATGTTTCAGGCTTAGGGACACAGTAGGCAAAATGAGACTCCATAGAGTTTACAGTCTGATGGGGGAATCAGATGTTAACCACAGGAGCCCACAACAAATATGAAATTGCAACTGATCTGTGGCCACATGTGTCCCTACAGGCCAAGTACCACCTCTGTTCGGCAGGCTGGCTTGAGAGTGGGCGGGTCGCCTACCCCACAGCCTATGCCTCCCAGAACTGTGGCTCCGGCGTCGTTGGGATAGTGGACTATGGACCAAGAAACAATAAGAGTGAAATGTGGGATGTCTTCTGCTACCGGATGAAAGGTAACTGCCCCAGCTATACTTCAGATTCCAGGCCATGAAGCTGCCGAGCAATCCTCAGCCTGGCCAGCCAATCTCCCAGGGTGAGCTTGGCAGCCCAGATCCCTGCCTCACTGCAGTGGGACCCCATGTGCTCCTGCCTTCCAGATGTGAACTGCACCTGTAAGGTGGGCTACGTGGGAGATGGCTTCTCGTGCAGTGGGAATCTGTTGCAGGTCCTGATGTCCTTCCCCTCACTCACAAACTTCCTGATGGTACGTACCATGTCTGTTTGCTTTCACCTCAGGGAAGGAGGGGTTGCTTCAAAGCAAGTATGATAGAAAGGTAAGTCCTGGAATGAAGGCAAAGGCTCATAGTCGTGGTTAAGAGCATGGACACTAGACCACATGGTCTGAATTTGAAGCTTGGGTTTGCCACTTGTTGCTTCACCTTAAAGTTACTTTCCTCTCTGGGCCTCAGTTTCCTCATCTGTAAAATGGAAATAATGAAAGCACCAACCTCATAGGGTCATTGCGATAATTAAATGAGTTAATATTTATAAAGCACTTAGACCCGTGGCTAGCACGTGGAAAATGCTATATTGATGTTAGTAGTATTATTATCTCTATTTGCATCTAGATTGGCTTAAAAGTCTGATCTACAGAAATGAGATGCTCTTTTGTCTTCATGGGCAGGGTGGGACACAATGAGCTAAGCTTGCTTGGTGATCACCCAGTGAGCCAAATTACCGACATGATGTCAGCTTGCATTTTGCACTGCACTTAAAAGTCACTTCAATATTCTGCAAGTTGTGTCTAACGAAGAGGAAGCCTTCTTCCTTGGAGAAGGATTTGTTATTGACTGATCTAAGAACTGAGCTAATAATAACAATAACAAGAATAGGTAACATTTCTTGAGCATTTACTTTGCACTGGGCACCATACTGAGCCCTCTCAGAGCACTTTTCACTCAGTCCACAGAATGTAAGCTCTGTAAGGGAAAAGATTTTCTCTGCTTGTGGCTGGCATATAGTAGGTGCTCAGTAAATACTTGTTAGAAGGAATAAATCCTCATGCAACCTTATAATGTCACTTCCATTATTCCCATTTTGTAGATAAAGAAATTGAGACTTAGCAAGGTCAAGGACACAGCCAAGGAGCGTGGACTAGGCATAAATATAGGGCTTTCAGGATCAAGGCAAAAGTTAGAAGGAGAACCCCAAAATGGTGAGTCATTGTCCACAGACCAAAGGTATCAACCTAACTGGTATAAAAATCAGGATTACCATAAATAGTCTAAAGAAAAACACCCAAACCAACATTTCTATGTGGGAGCTTGTGGCAGCATGTCAGAGAAAAGACAGTATCAGAATAAAACCCACTGGCTGTTTGTCCTTCAGCAAATTAATTTCTCAGGGCATGAGGAGTCCTGTCTGCACAAAGACAGAGTTGAACGGGATAGTGTGATTTCTTAAAATTTGTTCAGTGTGTATTTATCGTGTGCTTGATATGTCAGTGAACAAAATAAACCCAGAAAATAAACAGAATAAGCAAGTAAATAATGTCGAATGCTAGTAGACGATACATACTACGGCGGGGAAAGTAGAGCAGGGAGGTGAGGTGTGGGGGAGGGGTGCCGCAGTCCTCCTATTTTGCAGAAAATGAAGAGGGAAGGCTTAGTGAGAAGGTGACATCTGAGTAAAGTGTGAACAGAGGAGAGGGAGTCAGCCATGCCGATTCGGGGAAAGAATGTTCCAGGTGGAAGGAACATCCAGGCAAAGGCTGAAAGGCGGGAGTGTGCCAGGCAAATTGGAGGGATAGCGAGGAAGCTGGTACGGCCGGAGCAGAGTGAGTGAGAGAGAGAGGGGAGCTGGGCACAGGGTCAGCGGGGCAGCAGTGCCCAGGTGGTTTGGGCCTCGTGGGCCGTTTTAAGGACTTTGATGTTTCCTCTGAGCGAAGCCAGGGACATTGCAGGGTTTTGACAAGAGGAGACTCAAGATTTGACTTACCATTTCCAAGAGCTGCGTGGGCTGCCAAGTCTTCTGGGCTTATTAGGAACTGACCTGTCAATTCGCAGCATATTGAGAATGGTCCATGATGAGGCTGTGACTTGAGACCTTGGGATTCTTTGCGGAAAAGTGCACCCAAAACCCCCACAGAGTAGTCAGAAGAGACAGCAGAAGAGTGAGGCTAATGGCAGGAATATTCCCAGACGCGAGCCTCTCCAGCCACTGCTGTCCTTACACACCAGAGCTGGCACATCTGATGGCTTCCTTCCTCTCCCCAGGGAGTGCTGGCCTATTCCAACAGCTCAGCCAGAGGCCGGGCGTTTCTGAAACACCTGACTGACCTGTCAACTCGCAGCACCCTCTTCGTGCCACAGAACAGCGGGCTGGGGGAAAATGAGGTGAGTTGGGTCTCCGGCGCCTGTGCCGTAGACTAGCACTTCTAAACAGAATCAGTTACGTACGATCACAGTGATGCTATGTCACAACCCCCGCCAAAACTCAGTGGTGGCTACACATTTATTGAGTTTTCACATCTGCAGATTGGCTGGAGTTCCTCCGGTCTTGGCCAGGCAGGCTCACCTGTCTGAGATGGGCTGGCTAGCAGCTGATCTAGGCTGGCCTGGCTGGGGCTGCGCTCCGCAGGGCTCACCCTCCAGCAGGCTAGCCCGGGCATTCTCATGGCGATGGCAGGAAGTGGTGAGAGCAAGCCCGATCCGGCCAGTCCTGCCTGGTCACATTTGCTAATATGTCACTGGCCCAAGAAGTCACATGGCTGAGCCCAAAGTTAGAGTGGGAGGCTTTCAGAGTTACATGGCAAAGGCCAAGGCTATAGGCACGGGTGAAGAACCAGGGCCACTGATGCGACCAGTCTGCCACACCAAACTTCATCACGTCATGGCACACAGGAACGGGCAGTGTTTACTCAGTCCTCCCACGGATGGCTGACCTGTAGGCTCTGATAGCCCCAGGCCCTACTCACCCCTCACCCCTAATGGCTGAGAGGAGCAACACCTCTGCCCACTTGTTACCCTCTCAAGGCTCACTTCTCCCAGGACACCATCAGGAAGCTCTGCTTGGATCATAAAGATGACTTTCAATGCACATCCTAGCGAGAGGTGAGCCTCTAGCATGGCCCAGACAACCAAAAGCCTGAAAAACACTTGACATTTCGTCATCTCCACATGGAGGCAGAAAAGCCAAGGCCATGAGAAGTGACTTTTTTTTTCCTGTGTCATCCTTATCGTTAAAAAGAAAAATATTGTTTGGCCCTTCAGAACTATCTTGTGTTTCTCCTTTCCTCTCAGACGCTGTCTGGGCGGGACATCGAGCACCACTTCGCCAATGTCAGCATCTTTTTTTACAATGACCTTGTCAACGGTACCATCCTGCAAACTAGGCTGGGAAGCCAGCTGCTCATCACCTCCAGCCAGGATCAGGGCCAACTGGTATGAAAAGTCTTCTGGGCTTATTAGGAAAACTGGAGATAATATATGCCCACTATCATAATGTGAAACTACACTCTTAACCTGCATGTAGCAGATGGTATTAGCTGCACACCATAGCACATCACACAAACTATTAGGCCACCCTTATTCGTTGGAAAATAAGCCATTGGTGAGGACCAGTCTCAGAAGTTGGTAATGAGGGACTGTAAATGAAACCACCTTAAAGCCGTCTGATTCTCTGCCTTCGTTTCTGTCAGACTATCAGCCTATCCCAGGCATGAACATGTAAGCCTTGAAGTAAATGACCCTACTATGAAAACCACTTCTGCCACTTACTAGCTGTAGGAACTTAGACCAGTTATCCAACTTCTCTGTGTCCCAATTTCCCTGTCTTAAAAATGGGAATGATGGTGACGTGTGGATGATGTTGACAATGATGGTGATGATGATATCGGTAGCAGTGGTGGCCGTGATGGTGATGGCGATGATAGTGATGGTGATGTTGGTGATGATGGTGATGGTGACATTAATTTTGATAATAGTGATTGTGGTGATGCTGTTAATGATGGTGATGGTGTTGATGTTGAGACAATGGTGGTAGTAATGATATTAATGGTGATGGTGATGATTATGATTATTTTGATGGTGGTGGTGGTGGTGAGGGTGGTGAGGATGATGATGGTGATTTTGATATTAGAAGTGATGTTGATCGTGGTGGTAATGATGAGCTTGACAACCTTGATGTCAAAATCATAGGCTCTTGTGGGGATTCAGTGATTCAAGACTTACAACATGCAAGACTAGTGCCTGGCATGTACCAAATGCTAAGTGTGGTTTTTTAAATTTTTACCTAATAAAAGATTTCTACTATTGAGGATCAGTAGTTTAGACCAATGCTTCTCAAACTTTAACAGGCACTTGAATCACCTGCAGATTTGTTTAAATGCAGGTTACTTAAGCAGGTGGAGTGTGGGGCCTCAGGTTCTGTCAGGTGATTGCCGACACCACAGGCCAGTGGATCATGCTTTCATCAGCAAGCATTAGATCACTTAAAAATCTCTTTTCTAACAATGTGGGGTGACGTTCAGGGCAGTGGATCTGGAGTCCAGGGCCATGGGGTTTGCCACTTACTTCCTCGGTGATCTTGGATTAACCATTTTCCTCCTGAACCTTCATCTGTCAGACAAGAGGGCTGGACAAATTACCCCGTAGGTTCTCTGCAGTTCTTAGATCAAGTTGTTGGCACAAGGACAACTAATGTGTTCTGGTTGTCCCGATAGTGAAGGTGTCCCTACTGACAGGAAGTGGGCTGCCTGTTGGTGAAGACGGGCCTGAAACCCAGGCTCCGAGACCTGAAGCAAAATGAACAACTTCCTTTCACCTAGGGAGAAAGAGTCAAATGACCACAGATCTTCAGCCCTCTTGTTTCCCTAGGAGACCAGGTTTGTCGATGGAAGAGCCATTCTGCAGTGGGACATCTTTGCTTCCAATGGGATCATTCATGTCATTTCCAGGCCTCTAAAAGCACCTCCTGCCCCAGTGGTGAGTATCCAGGGCTCCTGGAGAGGCGCCGGCAGGAGGCCGATGTCCACTGCCCAAGAGGCAAACTGTTGCTGGAAGCCCTGTCCACCCGCCTCCCCTGGGAACTGGAGGAGCCTCCCCGACCCATGGCAGCTGGCCTTGGGGATGCCTGGCCCTGGTTCTTCCACCCCTATTCCTCTGCGTTAGCAACCCAACATCTGTCACCATTAACACTTCAATGAAAGGGACAGGATGGGCCCGTGAAGGAACCACTGGAAGAACAGGAAATCCTGAGCCCCTCCGCTTCACAGCTGTGTGATCTTGGACAAGTCCCAGAACTTCTCTGAGCCCCATTTTTCTTACCTGCAAAATGAGGGTCATAATGCCTTCCTCTCTGGGTTCTTGGGAGGACTAGGAGTTAATGGAAAATAATTAGGACAGTTCCCAGCACCTGGTGCATGCTGTATAAGAGTCAGGTGGTTGGTTGGTGTTGTTGGTATCTTAACTTTGTTCTAAAGATCTGAGGGAGGGGTGAGCACAGCTGGCTGCTGGGAGGTTCCATAGCATAGTGGTTGAGTGCGTACACTCCAAAGCCAAGCTTCAAAGCCCGCCTCTGCCACTCATTGGCTGTGTGATACTAGGCAAGTGCTTAACCTCTCTGTGCCTCAATTTCCCTATATAAAAATGGAAACAATAATAACTGTCCTTATCCCTTTGGGCTACTATATGCTCAAATGGATTCTTTCATATAAAGGGCTTAGAAGAGACACTGGCAGTAGTAAGAGTAGATACATGTTAACTATTTTATCATGGTTTTTATTCCAACTTGCTCCAAGATGCCCCAGCCCAGCAAGAATGCAGTAGGCTCCAGAAAGCATAGGTCTTTGGGGACCAAAGCAGCAGTTTTAGGTATCGACCCCCCCCCTTTCTGTGTTCAGACTGCAGTCCACACTGGCTTGGGGACAGGGATATTCTTTGCCATCACCCTGGTCATTGGTGCCATCGCTTTGGCTGCGTATTCTTACTTCCGACTCCACCGGAGAACGACTGGCTTCCAGCGTTTTGAGGTAAGAGCAAGAAAAATGGGAATATGCGACGGGGGTCTCTTTGCAATCCAGCCCTCGGCGCTGGGCAACTTCAGCTGACGGCAGCTTCCAAGAACTCACCCAGCCGTGGGGCACTTGGCACACACATCCTGCCTCCTGGGTGGGGTCTCTGCCCCACGAGCAGCAGTGGTGGCTGCTCCAAGCCCCTCTCTTCCTGGCCGAGAAGGTGATGGGCCACCAATAGCACAGACCCTCTGTGCCAGGAATCTGGCTTGGTAGCAGATTCGCCAGGGCCCAGGAGGCACACATCTTGGAGGATTCACGAGACAGGTGCCCACTATGATTGGCTTGGGCTTCAGGACTGATTCTGAGGTGGGGGACCGGGTGGGGGACCTGCACAGTGAGGCCTCATGCTGCAGCCAGCGAAACGTAATGCCTATTTGTTTTTGAATTTGAAACATTTCGCCCTATTGGAACTGTTGAGCCTCTATCTGGACTGTAGAGTGACCCCTGGGGACCTGGCCCTCCCTCTCCGCTCACTGCCTCCTCCAGACACGCCTGGTAAAGACCACAGTGTCCCCAGGCAGCCCCTCACATCCTTCTAGCAGATAACCTGCCTATCGATTCGCTTCAGAGGCGAATCTCAAAAATATCATTTTTAGCACAAGTGTGCATGCTGTTGAATCCCTTTTAAATTAAGTTCAAGGGCAGGCAAAACCGCTCCCAGGTGATAGAATTCAGAACAGCAGTTACCCCTGGTGGGATTGGGTGCTGGGGGTCCAGTGGCTTGAGAGCACTGCCTGGGGGCATGGAAATGCCCTATATGCTGATTTGGGCGATGGTCACACCTGGGTGGGACTATTAAGAGGTCATTGAGCCGACCACTTAAGATGGGTGCATGTTACTACATGTGAATCAGATCTCAAAGTACTATTAAAGTTCCAGAGGTGGAGGTGGGGTCTGGGTTTGCTTTACCTGTGGACTTGGAGGAGCTGCCCCTGCCTTGGGGACATCCTGGCTCTCAGCCTCGGTGCTTGTCTTTCTGAGCAGTCAGAAGAGGATATTGACGTCACAGCTCTTGGCAAGCGCCAGCCTGAGAACGTCTCAAACCCTATGTATGAAAGCGCCACCTCGGCTCCCCCAGAACCTTCCTACGACCCCTTCACGGTAAGTTTGCCTTTTTACCCTAGGGACAGGGCCAGTTGGGGTGCAAGGAATGATGTCTTGCAGCAAATCTCTGTGGACAGCGTCACACCAAGAACAGCTCACTTCTAGAACACGTCTCCGGGCAATGAGCCTAAAGGCAGTCATGGTATTGCAGAGTGAAGCCACGTCTCGTGCAGTGCTCCTGGGTTCTTTTGTGGGGGTGGCTGAAGCCTCCAACAATTAGAGACAGGGGCGAACTAGGGATTGCCCCACCCAACCTCATGACCAAGTGACATGTCACAAGAAGAAATGGGCTAAATTCCGCCACAAACATTTATGAGGTAGCCGTGGCAAAGTAAGACATAAAGCCTTAAAAAGAGTGTGTTTCCTTTAGTTATACTTAAAGTTATATTTACATTGCTGGCAAAGATGGTTCT
Organism: Pteropus alecto; assembly: GCF_000325575.1. NCBI lineage: Eukaryota > Metazoa > Chordata > Mammalia > Chiroptera > Pteropodidae > Pteropus > Pteropus alecto. The sequence goes on along the minus strand of NW_006437736.1, from coordinate 6,028,181 downwards.
GCCTGTCGTCAGCTGCTGCTTGCTTTCGGAGCTCCGTTCCTTTGATGAGGTGTTTTATATCTAGAAGTACATGCTCTGCTCTCATATCCCAGGAAAAGACCTTTAGTTAGTGATCCTTGAGCGCACTTGGGGCCCCCACTGACTTCAACCCAAGGGGAAGCCTGCAGCAAGGTACCCCAGTCACACTGAATGTGGAAAGTACACCCTGCCTGAAGTTTATTACCTGGGCTGGCCTGAGAAGCTAGGGATAAAACTTAATTCTTCCTTTTATATAAAGATAAGAAAAACTGACAGCCAGTAGGATGCAGGCCCTTTTGTACCTCATCAGCCTGAGCTGATGGCCTTACTCAGGTCCAGGGAAATACAGTACTTGAATCTAGGCTTGTTTGGTTCTAGAACCCTCCCGCAGTTATAGCCAAAAAAAGAGCTGCTGTAATCGTTACGTGCATGGACATGTGCTGTTCCTCCCCCGCAAGACTAGATCCTGGTTGAATATTTGTAAGTTGGCACTGAAACGTTACAAAAATATTTTATTGCACCATTTTCAGCTTGTGTTGTGCTATAGATGTTTTTTTTCTGCAGTGAACCAAATGTAAATACCATGTGGTCCTTAGTGCCTGTGGCAGCAGATATCCTACAGCTGCAACAGATTGAAAAATAACCAGATCATAGATCCTCTTGTTTTTCAATCGAACCGATGTAAAAATTTCTAGTACAGATTGCAAAGTTAAGTTCACCTGGGCTGCTATTTTATTTCTGCAAGCATTATGTTGAAATCATGTTTAAAAATGGGAGAAAGTTATCCATTCTGTTCAATGCATTCCGTGCCTTCTCAGCTCTCTTCCAAGGGCCCATCAGCACCATGCATAAGACTCACGTGAGGCGGGCGAGAGAGCATCTTGGATGCAGGATTCAGCTAAACCTTCCAATCAGACCAGGTGGAAAAAATGCTCCAGTAACGAACCCCTGCGCCAAGGGTGCCATTCCCCAAAGTGACGTGCTAGATTCTCATGTCTTTTATATTTAAGGACGGGAGATGCCTATAGACTCTGGTGCCAATCCAGACATCTTGAATACATCCATTATGCTAATTGACAGAGCTTTGGTGCTGATCAGAGCTAGACAGCAGAAAGCTTGGGGCGGCTGCCTCTGGAACACGGCTTCTGATTGACTCGAAAGCTCAAGGGCCACCCCTGGTTTATGATGAATTTTCAACCTGAAAGAATTTTTTAGTAATCATATGAATAGCCACCTTTGTGAGGTGTTTGTACCTTCCTTAATAGCTAATTTAATCTTCGCACCTCCCTGTAAGGTAAATATTAGTATGACCCTCTAGAAATGAGGAAACTTCCACAGAGTTGAAATGATTTGTCCAGGGCACACAAGCTTCAGACAGCAACAAGAGCCCCCAGCAGTGGCCTTAACCATCGTACCATCTTCCCTCCCAACCCGATGCATGGAGGAATGCTCCTGCCACACGCGTCCCCGGGGCATTGTGGAAGAATCGTATTTTAAGCTGTAGGAGAGGGAAGTTTTTCCTCAACCATCTTAGGGTCCCTGGCTGGGTCTGAAAAGTCAACTGACAGATTCACAGCAGAAAAGCACGCGAATATTATTGAACGTTTACATGGACGTAGGAGCCTTCACAAGAGAATGACGCCCCGAGGAAGGGACCAGAGCAGGAAGCTTTTATACTTTTAGACAAAGCAGCAACATATCTGTGAAGATTTGACAAGACAAAGAGGTTTGGGCTAGGGGTTAAGTTAGTTTAACAAGGTTGGTTTGTACAGATTTCCTGACCCCAAATTCTTCATCTCTGGGGATGTGTCTTCTTCCTTCTGGTACCAGAAAGGGACTTTCCACATGGGAGTTTTATGACCTATTTCAGGGAAGAAAGAAGATGGGGGGAGGAAGTCAGAGGGACTTTCCCGCTTCTGCCGTTTTAGCTTTCTTTTTTAAACTCTTCAGCTTAAGATATTTAATATGCCAAGGTTCTATATTTTGGGGTAGTGTGTCCTGAACCCCATCGAGGCCTTGGACTGGTGGCTAAAACAAATGCTCGTCCTGGAAAGGGTCAACAAGTGGAAGGTCCTGTGTCCTCCCTGCGTTTCACAGGCGACTCTTTTCCAGGTCTCTGAAGAGCAGCAGCTGGAGAGTGGTGACCCTCTGGGGGTGCAGTGAGGGCAACGGACCTGCAATGGCCGGCCATCACCCACAGCCACCTGGGCCAGCCGAGCCCTCAGAAAGGCTGTCAACTGTGAATCCTTAGCGCCAGTGCCTTTTGGGAACCTAAGGTCTTTTAACATTTGGAAGTATGAAGCATCTGAGCTGTACCGCATCTCTCTGGTTAATCTGGAGGACTCATTTCTGTGACTGAGGGACCGTGTCAAATGCACCCACCCACTCAGGGGACTTCTCCTTCCTCTGTTTGCTGTCCTTCCTATGTACCTTTAGATGGCACTTACTGCATTCTCCCCAACTCGATAGTAACTGTGACCTTGTCTTATTTTCCTGTTAGATCACAAGCTCCCCGAGGCAGGGTCTCACCTCATTCGTCTTGTGTCTCAGCACTTAGCACCATGTCTGACACATGAAATGTACTCAATAAATGTTTAAGGAACGGAAAGTCAGTGGAATAAATCTACTGTTCTGGGAAACAAAAATACCATGCGTCCCAGGAGGGGTTAAACTTTGAAGATAAAATCCACTTTTTAGAACTAATAATCAGAGCCTTTTCAATTAACCGTCTGCCTTATGAATTATTTAATTCCGTTCTGTTTGCCTGGTTGTGTGTATTTTAATAAGATATGATAACAATGAGATACCACTTCCCACCCACTATGACGGCTGTAGTCAAAAAGACAGATAACAAGTGTTGGCTAAGATGTGGAGAAACGGGGACTCTCATACTGCTGGTGGGACTGTAAAATGGTGCGACCCCTGTGGACACCCGTTTGGCAGTTCCTCGAAAAGTTGACCATATGATCCAGAGACTTCACTCTAATGTATATACCCAAGAAAGATGAAAATATAGCCATACAAAAACGTACAGATGCATGTTCGGAGTATTATTCATTATAGCCCAAAATGAAAGTAACTCAAATGTCCATCAGTTTATGACTAGATGACCAAGTTGTGGTATATCCATACAATGAAATGTCATTCCACCCTAAAGGGGAACTAAGGACTGGTACATGCAACGGCATGGATGAACCTTGAAAACATGCCCAGTGAAAGGAGCCAGCCACAAAAGACCACGTACTTATGATTCCACTTACATGAAATGTCCAGAACAGGCCAATTCCTAGAGATAGAAAGAGGATTAGTGGTTGCCAGGAGTACGGAAGAGGGGAATGGGATTAACCGCTAAAGAGGTGTGGGGTTTCTTCTTCTGGTGATAAAAATGTTCTGCAATCTTACATTGGTGACGTGCAGGACACTCCATGCAACACAGACTGTTCACGACACCACTGAAGTCCCTGCCCTCAAAATGCCAGAAATGCCCTCCAACCCACCCATCACACATTTCCAGATTGTCCCTAGCGGGGTAGCCCTGGCCAAGTGTGAGACCCTCTGCTGGGACACAGAAGTGAAAAGCCAGGATGGGCCGACCTCGCACCCCTCCTGGTTCCCCTCACCTCACAGCCCACACAGCTTTGTTCCACGTCATCGGGGGGTTTTGCTGAGCGAAGTCCAAAGTTCTGGAAGCCCCCGAGTGTCTTAAAAACTTCACAACTCCAGGAAAGGGGCAAAGTCCCAATTTCGGGCAAAGGCACAACTTACCCTTCCTCTAGGACGACATGCCATGATGGGAGCGATGCCACGTTTCCAAGAAACCGCTCCCCAGAAAGGATGTGGGACAGATTTGCCAGTGGGTCCACCAACACCACCATCGCAGGTACCAGAAGGCAAGTGACTGGAAGGAGAAACAGCAGGCTACCCACGAGAAAAGCAAACGAGCTTACGGTCCTGGCATGATGAGAGGTCAGGATATTAAACACACACACACACACACACACACACTTTTTAAAAAAGCTCTTCGAAATATAAATTTATTCAAAATCTAGTAGTGATTTGACTTCGTAACACTCCTAATTCAGTAATATTCAGTATTTTCTTAAAACACTGCTTCCAATTTCCAGCTTTCCTGGTCATTTGATGGCAAACGTGTGGATCACCACTTTCTTGTTCTCAAGGGGGGGACTGTCCGCAGCACAGAAGTTCCAGGTGTGCTACCTGCTGCCCACCCACAGCTAAGCTCCCACCACCTTTCCATCGGTGGCTTAATTACACAGTCTTCGAGCTCTGAAAGCAAGCAGGTGTGCTCTGCTGGGCGTGATGGAATACGAGTGGTGAGAAATGAATCCTAAATCTGTCACCCCTTCTCTCAGGGACATTTCTTTTTGGGGTTATCTTAGAATTGGATATGGTTTGGCCACTAACTTAAGTACACAATAACGGAGGACTCAGAATAAACTGGATGATACAATTCACTTTTATTTGTCAATTAAGTTCAATATCATATAACATAAAATCAACATTTAGAATAAATAGCAAATTCATATTCAGCGTAAATAGCGCATCTACCTCGTTTGTGTTTACTGCACCTGATATCACACAGGCAACACTCTGTCATTCGAAATAATCAGGAAACAGTTCTCTAAGAATGCGAGACTACAGTGCTGGAGAAAAAGTGCTATCGTGGGGTGGGGTGGGGGGTCCCCAAAAGCAGAGGCGCTGGGATGGACATGCACGTGCAGGAAGTTTACAAGGTGTGTTCTTGGGATCCACACCCGGGAAGGGAGCTGCGGGGGAGGGTGGGGGGGGAAGGGGTGTGACCTTGTCTGAGGTAGGGCTTTCTTCCCAAAGCTGACAGAAGACCTAGAACTTGGGAGAGTGAGTCTTTCCGTTATGAAAGGTTATCTGGGCAGCCAAGCACAATCACCAACGAGTGTGATGAGAGGTATATTCAGCTAGTGCCCGATCCCTCAGCTCAATTACACACGACAATTATGCCCTGTGTGGGAAACAGTATTTCACCACTGGCTATGTAAGTAAATATGCTCAGAGACTAGCTCTGGGCTAGTCAGGGGAATATGGTGCACTCACCTAGAGAACGTCTTCCTTCTGTCTGCCCCCACTATGGGGCTGTTCATCTGCATGCATTAAGGTAACTTTGCCACTGGCACCAACCCGTTAGAGCAGGGGGTTGCAAACTATGGCCCGAGAGCCAAATCCAGCCTGCGGCCTGGTTTTACAAATCAAGTTGGAATGGAACAGAGCCCACCCACTCCTCGGTAGAGGCGACAGAAAATGGCCTGCCAAGCTGAAAATATTTACTGTCTTCCCCCTTACAGGAAAAGCTTGCTGACCCCGCATTAAGGAAACATCACTCTCTTTCCTTTCCTTAACCCACTAGGCTGTTAGAGGTTAGCTGAACTTGGAGCCGAGCTCCCAAACACCAAGGCAAATAAAAGAGCGGGGGTGGGAGGGAAACTGGTACAAAAAGGAATTGAAAGTAAGAAGGCAACACACAGGCTCCCCCGGAGTCGAACAGAGCAATCAAGGATCCCTGCCTCTGGCCAAATTTGGTCTCTGAGCCTCCGAGACAAGGGCTCCCAAGTGGGCCTTTGGCAGCAAATGAGCATCTGGCATAGTGGAATTCAATTCCAATGCTGAGCACACTGCACTCTCTACTGCTTCAAAGGCCTTTTGGGAGGAAGAGAGAGGAAAGGCCATTTAGTTCACCCAAAGCTAAATTAGCTAGAAGGAAAGATGACTTTTCATTGCTCCTTTGCAATAATTAAGAGGGCCAATGCATTCACAGCAACTGGTAATTCAGTCTCAGATGCGCCCGAATCAGTAACAGGTGGTTTATGTTACAGGGCATTAACGGCAACAGCGGAAAACAAAGCTGAGCTGAAGAGTATTAAAAAAAAAAAAAAAATCAGGGCTATGTTAGGAGGCAAGTGGGAGCTCTAAGCCAAACTAAAATATTTTAAAAGCCAGGTTTCATCTATAAAAGCAACTCTAAAAGAATCAATTGTGCAAAGTCCTTTCCAAGGCTACCCGCCTTGGGTACCGTGGGGCCTTGTGTTCGGCTGACGTGGACTGCCCTTGGACTATGAATTTTTGTTCACATAATTCTTAGAAAATCAGTCTAACCATTGCCAAAAGTGGAAAACATTTTTAAGTGCGCACACTACTTTTATGCTGTTTACTTCCCAAGTTGCGACTTTAAAGGGTGGAGAACAGATCCATTCCCCTTGTGCCAATGTGCTTTCACCAGCGTGTGCACCAGAGAACCACCTGGAAAGCACCCAATGCCCAGCGCAGTCATGATAACGACTAGTTGAAATCCATCCTGACCGAGCACAGACGAGAATGCCGCTGTCCCTCGCCTGGCGGTGGCTGTCCTGGCCCATGCCGCTGGCCCGGGCATCTGCCACATGGTAGGTCTCAACACGGCCGTGTTCAGTGGCCCGGAGACTAAAATCGTAATTGGTAATAAATTGTAAAATTCATTATTCACACCCAGAAAACGTATTTCTCCCCTGAGGCTTGGGTCACCTAATCTAGACATCCATGAAAGCAGGCTTGAAAAACAGTTCTACTTCATTCTTCTGTAAACAAAACACCCTGAAACTGGCATCTAGGAGACATCTAATGAATATGAGATTAGATAAAAACTAAGAAAATTTAAAAAAATAATAATACCTACTTCATCGCTCAGCTTCTCCAAAGCGGAAACTATGAGCCAAAAGCACCAGCGTGACCTCTGAGGACCAACACCGAGCAATTCTGGACACCCACCAGTCCCCCATAAACTCTGACGCTTACACCACCCGGGCACTGACAAACAGTAAACAAAGACCCATCCCATTCCAAAAAAGGAACGGACCATTGTGTTTACAATAAACTTTAGAAGGAAAAAAGGGGTCCAACAGGGTCTATTGGGTCTAAAAGGGTCTCTCTCTTTCACTATTATAAACAACAAGAAAATACCACAAGTAAAACCCCATTATAACAAGCAGCATTACAAAACATGCTATTGAATTTATGTTTAAATGCAAAAATCATTTAATTTCTGCATTCTGGCAGGCAGCCTATGGAATGCCAATCTAGCATCTTGCCAATATTACAATAAAAATGCCAAATTACCAAGCACTCCCCACAAGCCCCCTTCCTGTAACTGCCATTCATTAGGTTGGAGAATGTATGTCATCTGTACTGTCCTCAGAAAGAAATGAGAAATACTGAGTTAGCTAAGTCATTTCTAACTCTTTTTCTCTTAGTTTCAATGCCTTTTATCCTCTCCCACCTTAAACACAGACATCTAAAGAAAACCACCCAGACTCCCAAAACAGCCACACGCACAAGGCAGGAGAGAAATCTAAGGAGAAGAGAGGGCTGAATTCAAGCGTGCTCCTCGGCTGACGATCCACGAGCGCGGCAGGCCTACGCAGGATGCCCCCAGAAAAGAACAGTCTCTGGTAATGCGTATGTTTTAACAAGATACCAAAACAGCCCAGTGAGGGTCATGGTGTGGCACTTCATTGCAAGGACCATTTTTATTTCCTGTTCCGTTTTCTGTCCTCCAATAAGCATATCAAACCAACACTGTGGTGGCACTTTCATGTGTAAGAAACGCCTGGGGACCCACCACAATGCGTTGGCTCTTCTGACCTGCTTGGTGCTCACAGCCTTATTCTACAAAGTCTGTTCTGCCAGCTGAAAATTGAACGAAAAGCTCTTCTCTGGGGAAAAGTGTGAACGCACCCATCACTTGTGGCACCATTTGTCCTTCCCCAGCATGGGGTAAGACATAGGAAGCAGATACTGATGACCATCGAGGGCCAAGGACTTGCACCTTCTCCTGTTCTTTCTCACATAAGACTTTCCAGAGAGGCTGTCTTCTTTCAAGTGATGCACCAGGACGCCAAAGCCCTGGTACCGGATGACTGGGGAATGGGCTGCTGTTTGAGGACCATCCCCGCTACTTACTGTCGTCTTAGGCCACTGTACAGCTCACTCAACCATCAGCTTTCCGCGAGCAGTTTATCGCTGCACGTCACTGTGCCCCTCTGTTCCCCATGCACTGCCCGTGACTGTTCAATACATGTTCCAAGGGAGACTCAAGGACAGTTTCAAAACTTCCCTGAAAGACTGACATTAGTTCCAGTACCCCCACAAACAGGAAAGCTGGTCACAGAGTGTCCATGTGGAGCTTGCCTTCGGCCCGACATGTGCAGGAAGGCGGGACTGGTGGGCCGCTAGCTTCTGTCTTAACGACCTCGGAAGTACTCTCCATAAGGTACAAAATAAATAGCAGAAGGCCTACTTGTGTCTTTTCCGAAAGCAACACTCATATCCACACGAAGTCAGCCCCGTCATGTCTGCCCAATCCGGGGCCGTGGCTGTTTCTGGCTTTTTCCACAGGTGGGCACCAGGCTACTTGGCCTGGGCCTCCTGCAGGAGGGGGAGTCTGAAGCTGGGGGGCCCGTCGGACCATGCGGGAAGTTCGTGCTGCAGTGGAGTCCTCCTGGGGTAGAACGTGTGGTTGACATCGTAGTTCAGGAGGCAGCTCAGAGATGCCATGTAGATGTCGGCAAACCGTGACAGGCGTCTCAGGAAGTAGGTTGGGTTCTGGTCTGTGCGGAACAAGCTTCCAAACTGGGCGTTGAAGAAACTTTTGGTCATTTCCCTGAAGAAGAAAAGAGGGGTGCAACTGAAAATGATTCAAAAACAGTCTGTTTTTCAGTTACTAAAATCAAAATCACTTTTCTTTTTTCACAAGACTCATTTTATAGGAGAGAAAATTAGCTAGGAGAGCAGCTTCAACTTCCACTCAGGAAAACAGCCTGGCCGTCCATCACCCAGATGACTCTGATCACATTTCCCGTTGAGGCCAGCTGGACAGAACGCTGTTAAGGCCCAGTTTCAGTGTGTATGTCCGTCTAAATCTGCGTGCTACATTTTCCGAACAAAAACAGAGGAGGCTGGAGCTGCTTCTGAAGGTACATGGAGAGACACGAAACGTTCTGAGTCTCAAAACCTCCCTCATCTACAATATGGGACCGAGACCCCCTTTTAATAAGGTTATAGTAAAAACTATATAAGGTTAGGGAAATAAAAGCATATTATAAACTCTGATATATTTTGATATTCAAGAAACTAAGGATTCTTTTATAGTGATGTAAATAAATCTCCACTATCCATTTCTTGGTTTCAAACACCTCATTACCCCTCAAAACCTAGGTTATAATTTGCAAGGCTGTTCACCCAACCCCAGAATCTAAGCCACTGCAGGTGTGCGTACGTGCATCACCATCTGATGGCTAGGACATCTTCACACAGAATATTCCAGCAAAATGGCTAAATACCATCTGACTGTTAATAAATCAGTTACAAACATAATAAGAAAAACATTCATTTACGCAACTGTGTAATAAAAGCCACTATTTGGTAGTGACTGTTGTCATAGGGTGACAGGAGATGTAAAAACCAAAAAGTAGAATATTAAAAAACTCAATTAGGTTTGTGGGTGGAATGACACAAACGGTGTTTAAATTTTTACTGAAAAAAATCTCTTTGAGATATGAAGTCGTTAGAAACTCGAATTCAAAACCCAAATCTCTGATGGGTCAAACAGGTCTGGCCTTCGGGGGAGAGGGACCTGGAGTCAAATCACAGCATATGCCTATCACACTCTCACCCAACATGTCTACAGCAATGTGAGAGTGACAAGCTAGAACAGGCCACCGATAGCCGACGCCCTGAGAGGGAGGAGGAAGGATGGAGTCAATACATCCAATGAGCTCTGCCCCTCTCTGTGCTTCCCCCGGCAGTCAGGGTGTCTGCTGCTCGGAGGCCAGAACCCAGGCAGTGACTGCTACTTCCCAACCTTAGAGACAGCTGAGCTTGGGGCAGGGGGAAGCCAGGGACAAGAGCAGAAATGACCATGTAAACAGTGTCCAGGTGGCAGCTCTCAGGGAAGCACGGCTGTCCACAAGGCCTCTTCTGAACAACCATTCCCTTAAGATGTGCACAACCATTCCCTTAAGATGCACCCCGCCACGCTGTTCTGATGCCGGCGGGCTTTCTTCACCAATAAACAGGACAGTACCGAGTGCAGGCACGTTGCTGAAACAGCCGTGGCTACGAATAAGCACCAGGGTTGTAGGAGCTCCAAGAACTCATTGTGGCTCAGAGCCCACCTCCAATACTGTCCCAGGAGCCACGCTGTGCGGCAGGCATTACCAGCGAGTAGGCCGCCAGCTGCCCAGATGGGAAAGTCGAGCAGACCGGGAGAAGGGATGGGAGGGAAAGGCTCATTCGAATCAGGCAGGGCCTGGCAGGGAATGTGGAAGAGGAGTTGCGTGTGTGTGTTTATGTGAGAGAAGGGCATATTTGTTTGATTTTCTTAAAAAGAAGCAAATGGCAAGGGTAGGAGATGTGAGGGAGGTTACTGCTGACTCAAGGAAATGTCACACATCACTTAACAGCAGATGGGTGGTTCTGGACACTGGGGCTGGCACATTTATACCTGGAGCTAAAAAAGAATGTTTGAAAGCATGCCTCGGGCCAGCCCCGGGGCGGGTCTGTGGGCCCAGCATGCGCAAACAGGGGGGTGGACCCCCCACATTCAAAGGGGCCGCTCTTACCGCATCTCCTTCCTCTCCTTCTTCCACTCCTGCAAGACCAGCTGGGACTCCACATCTCTGTGAACCTGCAGGGCACAGGCCAGTTACTGAGACCGATTTGGTGGTGCAGAAACTCATCAGGCCATGAGAATTTGTTAATGGGCAGCTTTTACTGGAGAAATTTTATTCGAGTTTAAGAGAGAAGACACTTGCGTGAAATAATACATTTTTCAGACTTCCCAGTCCCCATCCTCTCTCTTCACCAAAAATAGTTTTAAATCGCCAATAACAGAAATAGGGTTTAACAAATTAAATGGAATATTATGAAGATATTAAACAAGGCTCGTATTAAACTAGAGCTATTAAAGTATTATTAAAGGCTGTGTATAAACATAATGCATATGTATGCACAAAAAATATATGTATAATATACCTGTAATATATCCCCATCCTCTCTCTTCACCAAAAATAGTTTTAAATCTCCGATAACAGAAATAGGGTTTAACAAATTAAATGGAATATTATGAAGATATTAAACAAGGCTCGTATTAAACTAGAGCTATTAAAGTATTATTAAAGGCTGTGTATAAACATAATGCACATGTATGCACAAAAAATATATGTATAATATACCTTCAATATATATATATTACATATATAAATATATAAAATATATATTACCTGTTACACATATGATGTGCATATATGTACATATGCCAACATAAAAATGGCAGTTAAGTAGAAATAGGTGTAACAAACAGTACATCTACTAACTGGAAGCATGTAAAAATATCTGCATATATCTGGGATATAACATGGAAATTTTTCTTTAATTTGTACAAGAGTAGTGGAATTACAATTTGTTTTCATTTTTTTTCTTAATGTTATCTTTTAAACTGTTTAAGAGAAAAAAAAATAATTGCTTTTGTAAAAAGCAAGCAGGTTGAGCACTTGAACAAGATGGAAAAGCAGAGAATTTTCTGATGGAGCTGAAATATGGCAAAAGGCAAAAGGAAAATGACAACTGCCCACAACCCAAGGACGGACTCTCGGAAGTCCCTCCGCAAGGCTCCCGTGGCTAAACAAACACTCGGCTAGAGTGAGAGGCACACGTGATCACAGGGGACAGGTGGCTCCCTGCAATTCACGGTCACGGGGCAGACTTAGGAGGAAAAGACCAAACAAGCGAACCATCTGCTTTCGACGTGGGTGCCAAGGACCTTCTGTTTATCACGTCCCCCCGGCTCAACAGCCTGACTAACAGGCAGCTTGCTAAGGGCCTCTGCCACCCAGACAAAACCCTGGGCTTGCAATCTGGGTTTCTTGCCCGACCCCACTGCCCACACCACCAGGAAGCAGCTGCACGGAATGACCACTGGCTGTGCTACTGGAGCCTGGAGCACTGGGCCGGCCCTTCTGGGGGTTGATGGTTCTATGAGCAGTTTTAATCAGCTTTCACATTTTAGTCAACAAATTACTTGCTACACAATTTAGGCTCTACAAAGTATGTGACTAGATCAAAAATCTATAGGATGTCACAAGGAATTTATTTATATGTACACATATGTACACATATACAAACGTACACTCATCTACATACACATATACACATGCATGTGTATATACACACACATGTATATACATACACACACTTATATATGCATATTCAGCACCTACTGTGTGCTGAGCACTGTGCTAGATGCTAAAGATACGAGAAAGAAAGATGGAGGCCCTTGTGGGGGGCAGACCCCAACCATGACAAAACAGTGTGATACCACACAGAATAGGGTGTTAGTCTGTGGGAGGGAATTTCCCCCCACCTCTGCCCAAATACCCTTTTTAGTCCATGAACTAGACACCTGTGTCCAGTACAAAGAAGCTTCTAGTCCCTTACTCTTCCCCCTACTTGCAGGAGAGGAGAATTCTCTGACTGGTGACCAGAATAAGGATTACTTACTCTTCCTTTAGGAAACTAGCTGCCACCGGCCATATGAACATTCCTCTCTACTCCTGCCCCTCAGGTGGGCCCCCCACCCTAGGGCTGGCCTCACAGACACAAAGAATCAACTTGGGTGTCCAAGTTCAAGGCATGTTCTCCAGCCCAGCTTTTCCAGAATGGAAGGCAGCCAAGGATGATGGATCATCCCCAGCAGAGCCCAAGATCACTGACAGGACATGCTAGGGCAGAAGGGCCCAGGAATCTCAGGCCAGGGGAGCATTCCCAGAGAAGGGGCATCTGAGCGCTGTGGGCGTGCGCCTTAACCCAGCCTCCCCACAGCGCCCTATCCAAGGCCCACTCAGTACCTGCCATCCCGGAACCCTTCTCCGTCATCGACCATCCCTCGCATATGATCCACCTCCTCACCTGGATCCCTCCCATCAGCACTTAAACATATGCCAAAGTCTCTCCCATTAAAAAAAACTACTTTTCCTTGAGCCGCCCCCTTTCTCCAGCTCTGTTCCCCCTACCAGGCCAAACTTCAGAAAATAATTTTCTCATGGATCTGAAATCTACTTTAAAATATTTCAAAGACTGTGTTAGTTATAATTAATCTTTAAGTCAAACCATGTACTCCGACGTCGGTAGTTAGCATTGGAAAAGTCCAACCAGAAGCCCACGCCAGAAGCTGACCCGGCAGACACCCCAGCCACCTTCAGCCCCATGCTCCGCTCTTCACGAGCGGAAAACGTAGACTGGCCTCAGTACCACACCTACCCTCGCTCCTCCCGTGTCAGCAGGATACTGCGATCTGGTTAGCAGCCCAACAGCCTACACCGGAGGAGGTCGAATCCAGCCCACCACCCATTTTTCTATAGGCTTACGAGCTTAAGAATGGGTGTTCCTTTTTAAATGGTTGAAAACAAATCAAAAGAATAATTTTATGACACATGGAGATATGAAATTCATATTTTAGTGTCATGATCAACACAGCCACAGGTCCGTTTACGTTCTATAGGCTTACGAGCTTAAGAATGGGTGTTCCTTTTTAAATGGTTGAAAACAAATCAAAAGAATAATTTTATGACACATGGAGATATGAAATTCATATTTTAGTGTCATGAGGAACACAGCTACAGGCAGCCGTTTACGTGTCGTCTAAGGCTGCTTTGTGCCACAAGCACAGAGCTGAGCTGGGACGGAGATTGCATGGTCTGCACAGCCTAATACTTTCCATCCGGCCCAGAAGTTTGCCGGTCCCAGGGCTAAAGGAGACCTTGGGTGGCTACCCGGGGAGACCCCACCGCCATGAGCCCCATCTTTACCAGCGCTACCACCACTAACCACACTGTTTGGGGTACTGTTTGGGGCACGCTTTGAGGCTAGTTAACAAAATTACCTTTTTTCTTTAGAGCTACTTTCTTAAAACCAAAAATTATATCCTTGTATTTAATTCATCAGACTTGGCTCTAAGTGACACCTCTTCTGGCTCCAAAAAAAAAAAAAATCAAACTCAACCTGAAAGGACAAATTTTTCTCCTCAGAAAACAGTTCAAATAATGTGCTACGTGCTATGAAAATAATCCCAAGGGGAGTTCTAGAAACATCTGACACAGGATCACTGGAATAATCTATAGCTTTTAAGTAAAAAGGGAACAGGGAGGTCAGTGAGAAATGACACTCATTTGTGTATTTTTTTTTAATAATCAGCCATACACCTTCATATCCCAGCGAACCCAACCAGACAACCAGACAGAATGCTGTAAAGAGTGTTAGAACCCGAGGCGATACAGCAGTGAAAACTCTAGGGTCCCAGCATCACCCTTAACTTGAGCGAGTGATTTTCTCCTCTGTGCCTCAGGTTCATCTGTAAAATGGGGATGATGTTGGCACCGACTTCAGAGAGTAGTGAGAATGAAATGAACAGAAAGCCTTTAGTGTCCGGACCATCCTAAACTCTCATTCCTAAAGAGCTTGATACTACTGTTCGCGAACTTCGTGATTCTGGAAAAGTTACTTGTCTCTGCCTCAGGTTCCTCTCCCGTAAAACGAGGGTGGCAACGTAAATGTTAACTTCCTCTTCTTCCTTTCCTAACCTTACGCCATGAATAATTAACTGTATAAATCACAGAAATATTCTCAGCTCTTCCAGGCTCTAAACCCACACTCCTTAATCACCTAACTTTTTGTACAGGTCAGAGAGAAGAAAACAAAGAAACTGTCCTCGAAGCTAAAATGTCGTGACGCCACCTACGTGAAGTTTGCGTGTGTGTGTGTGTGACCAGCTGCCAGCATCGCGAGTGTGTGTGTGTGTGTGTGTGTGTGTGTCCAGCTGCCAGCATCGCAGGGGAGGGGTCCCTGGCCACCCCTGAGGCCTCGATCGCACACAACAGGAAAGCTCAGTGCAGTGCTCAAAGGCATGGACCTGGGCATCGGTTCAAGGTCTTCTTTTGTCATCTTATGACCTGAGACACGTCACCTAACCTCTCAACACCCAGTTTCCTTATCTAAAGTGAAAAAATGGCACCTGCCCACACAGGACAGCTGGGACTATTAAATGAGTGATGCGTGCAGGACAAGCTCTAGGCACAACGCATGCCACGTGAAGGGTCACGACTGTTAACTGTACAACCTGTGCACAGACTCGAGGCTGCATGGACTCGGAATCGATGCCTTTTATTTTAGAAAATCATCTCACGCACAAACATGGCAAAGAGACATGACAAGTCCCCATCAGAGACGAGCAAGAACCAATGTAGCTGGAGCACACGGAAGCAAGACGGGGGGCGACGTACAAGGCCCCGTGCTCGAGCATGTGTGTGCCCTGGAGTGACGGCCTGGCCTGCCGGCCCCTCGCAGCTCTGCCTGAGCTCACTGCCAGCCGCCTCCACACGGGTTGCCAAATGGGCCAGGCAAGACTGTTCCCTGGCCATTTCCAAAGCGAGCTAGCAGGCCATGGCCAGAGGCTACAGGTGTGTTAGCCAAGAGAGCAGGCGCCCATGCCCCTCATCCTGAAAGAGGCAGCCTTCACACTGAGATGGCTGCAGGCCTAGCCAGCTGGACCAAGTGAGAAAGCAAGGTGCCTCACGAGACTGGGAAGGGGGTCGCAGCTGCCACAGGGGGCCAGCTTCACAGGCCGGAAAATCACCCCTAAGGACAACAATCATCACTAACTGTCCAAAAGTGGCTGTGGAACTTGCGGAAAGAAAAAACTGCCACTGCACCCGAGTGAGCCGGCAAATTGTAGGCATTATCTTCAAAATCAAATGGAGGCTGCACACAGGACCTTGACTCTTGCTTTGAGACTCTGCAACAAGCCGTGGTGCCTAACCCAAAGTGTTCGTTCCACAAGACCCTTCATTTAATAGATGATGAAACCGAGGCCCAGAATGGAGACCACTGCAGGCTCAGGGAAGAGGCAGGACTGGACCCAAACACTGGCAGAGGTTCTCAAATCCCACTGCCCCACAGGACACCTCCCAAAGCGGCTTCGGTGGGGAAGTGAGGACACTGGACTTCGACTGACCGAGGGACGTAAACGAACACCTGAGACCACACAGGCCCCACAAAGCTCTTTCTCCAAACGGCTTTGGGAGCATTTTTAAAGATCTCTTCAGAGAAACAACAAAACTCTCTTAGGGGCAAAATAATCCCAGCAGTTATTCTTCAGGATGAATTATGCCTCACACTTTATAAGCACGATTAAACGGAAAAGACCTAAAGTAACTGACTAGTGGACTAATTTTACCGCTTAATTAAAAAGTAGGAGAGAAAAAATTCCCAAACCTGCATTTGCTCCAGTAACCCAGTCAGGGTCTGCAGCCAGGCCATGGTCTGAACGTACTGCTCCGTGTTCATGATTCTGAGCTCGGACCTTAACTCCGGGATGATTGCACCGGTTCGCCAGCCATGCTTCAGGGTCAAATCCTGATCGCAAAGATCCCAGAAAGTCAACGTTAATCTCCACAGAATTGAAAGCGTTCGTTACCTTTCCCAGACACAACAGGCATTTGTTGAATTATTTTTTTAATGGTAATGGTTAGTTATTAACCAAGCTGACTTCAATGAATTACATTTCAATTAAAACCAAAGTTTTGACCATTTCAGTTTTGACCATTTCGCCCCCACCCCAGAACGTTTCTGTTCCAGAAATAACTGCTGTCGAGTCACAGACACACAGGGTCTGGAATCATCAACCATGGCCTGTAAGACAACAATGAGGTCAAGGGCAGAAAGAGGCTCAACGCGATGCCACTGAAGGTCTACATTCAAGTTCATCCACAGATGGCTGGGGAACACCCACTGTGCATCAGGCCTTGTGGGCAGTGGGGAACCAGGGACTCTCAGACGTGGACTGATCTTGCAGCACGAACAGACACGACCGCATTTTTCATTCTAAATATTGTAACCCCAGGATTTGCCAATGGATCAGACTATCTGATGCTAATTATGTCCTGGAAAATCTAAGATGTACACTCACCATCTAAAGCGTCATTCATGTTCTCATTTGGCAAATATTTATCAAGTGCTACTATTTGCTGGGCCCTGTTCTAGATACTGAGGCTAAAACAATGAACAAAAACTGACAAATGCCTGCCTCTCATGGGAAATACAGACAACAAATAAGTAAATACACAATGTGAAATGGTCTTATAAATTTAAAAAGATGGAAATCATACAAAGTATCTTTTCTGCTCATAAGACATGAAACTAGAAATCATAAGAAAAAACTGAAAAATTCACAAATATGTGAAAATAAAACAAATTTAGTCTTAAACACAAAAGAAATTCCTTAATAAGTGGAACTAATGTGTCTGTCCCACGACAAAGAAATAGGAAAAAGGCTCCTCACCGCCAGGTCACTGTATATATGGTCACCAAAATACAACACTTTGGATCCTCTCCATCCTGTAAGCTTCAAAAATTCATATAAATTGCCCTGCAATAAGGGAAAAACATAGTATATTGTATGACAGAGAGAGACCTGTGTATAACCCACAGCCCAAAATATCTACTTTTTTAAAACTTCAAAAGAATTTTTTGCTTTTGTAATTTATTTTAAATATCAAAACATAACTTTAAAAGCAACTTAGTATGAAATCTTTCAGGCCTTTCTCCTAAGTCAAATCTATTTTTCAAAAGGGATTCATATTGTATAGAATTTTTTGTAATGACCTTTTTACACTTAACATGCTGTGACCATCTTTCCAAGTCAAATATTAACCTGCCATGTAATTTCAGTTCCTAAGGAATACCATAATTCATTTTACCAATTCCCTGATGTTGAACATTTATTTTGTTATCATTTACTCTGTCATCTATTTTGTAAGTAACTTCATGATAAACATTCTTATACAAGTGTTTTAGCTACATCTTAATCATTTTCTTAGGCTAACTTTCTAGAAGTGGAATGATTGTATCAAAGCTAATTTTTCAAGGCCTAGAAAATACACTTAATGCCAAATCTAGCAGGTTGTTATAATACCCACCAGGAATATATCAGTATGTAAAAAAAAAAGAGAAAAAAGAAAAAAACAACTAACTTCAGTAACGCAATAATAGTCAGCAATTCTTTTATTCAAACATTTCCAAGACTTATATGATACCAAGATATATTAAAGCTGCACATAAAACACAGCTTGTCAGGAAGTAATTACTAACTTGGGCAAGTAATATGCCATGTGATTAAATGCTTCTTAAAGGGAAATTTCCAAGCTTTGCTATTGGCATCTTAAATGTTGTATCCTATTGAAAGTAACGCTTTAAATTTTGTTTTAAAAAATCATTCAATTCTGAGTATACTGAAAATATACTGACTTAAATTTTGCCAACAAGTTATAAGCAGTCAATTCGAGTAGAGCACTCAGAACTGCACCTGGCACCCACAGTAAGCCTCCAAGAACTTTAGCTGTTATTATTACCGAGCACACGAAGCAAAGTAACAAAAAAAATAAAATAAACTGGTCATGAGATACCTGCTTGTAAATCTGGCCTTTCTGCAACTTGTGAATTTTATCCCAGAGTAAGACGCCTTTTTCATTCACCTTTCGGAAAGGTCTGAGAACAGAAACGGGAAACATCACGACACAGGGTAGTCGTGCAGGCTGCCTGCTGTGCGAAACGCCACACGTGGCTCACCGGGAACAGAAAGGAGCTCCATGAACCTGAAAAAGCCCTGAAACCCCACCCCACCCCACCCCACCCCATCCTGGGGCCAGTGCAGTGCCTCCCAGACAGCAGACCCCGCATCTGAGGACATGAAGTGGAAAGGGAATTCCAGGGTCGAACACATTCGCAAAACACGACACACTACCTACGTCCCTCTTAAAAGTTACCGATGGCTGTGAAAAGCCCTCCCTGTAAAGAAACTGTCTTTAACCCAGATTTCCCAAATTTATTTCACTGTACAGGAAACATTTTCTGCAAAAACTGTTTCACACACAAAAAAAAAAGCGCAAAAGTGTATGGAAATACTGCCTTAGTAGTATAACTTACCCAGCTTTGCATCTGAAATTCAGTCACTCTAGATATAAAATCAATCAGAGGACCAGGTGTACCATTTTATGATGAAAAGTGGGAAATAAGAATAAAGCCTTATTCCTCACCCTGGAGGTGCTAGTCCAAAGGACAAGGGGTTTGTTTGCCTACGAAATTTTCTAAGGTAACGCTTATTTGGAATTTTTTTCCTCATTGGAAAAATATTAACTCGCTGCAAAAAAAATCCTGGAAAATGCAGAAAAATACAATGGAGAAAATCACCCATAATTCCAGTACGTAGGTATACCTAGATATAAACACTTAACCGTTTCAGGAGATGTCTTTCGGTCTTTGTACCTATCTTTTTTAATGAACATAAAAATGAGGATCGTTTGGGTTTACTGACGATATCTTTTTTTTCTCTAATGTTGTAAGCCAAGTTCTCATGTAACCGCATGTTATTCATACATCATTTATTGCCATAAACACACTCACTGTTTTTCTTTTCTCATGCATCATTTTTATAGCTGCATAATATCCCCTGAGATGGATGCTCCTTTATGTTGTTTCTGACCTTCATCGTTATAAAATAACCCAGGGAGGAGACGGGTGGAGGATTATTCGGCTCCTGTTCCAGGCATTCGGAACGGAGGCAAAATAAACGGGTGCAGTGAGGGAGCAAGCTGTGCCACCCCGCAACACCCCCCAGGAAAGGAGCCCGAGACACTGTTCTGCCACCGTGTGTAAACATGACAAGGGAGGGGGCCCAGGGCGAAAGGAGAGATGAGGAGCTTCTGCCTACACCCTAGACTCTAATAAAATTCGAGAGAGCGCTTTATCAGCGACTGACCGAGAAGCGAGCTGGTATATACAGCTGTTTTTGATCAACTCTCTAGTTTTTCCTTCATTCCCTTGAATTCTCAGTCTCTGCAGATGGTTTTTGGCTTTGCTTCTTCTTCCAGGAGCCACTGTGACACTTGGAAAACTGGATTTAATCCATTCAACACTAACTACAGAACACCGTGTTATGATGCTATACAGCACCTAGCAGAGAGGGAAAGGCTGCCTGGTTACCAAGTGCAAAACAGCTTAATGTGGGTCAAGTGTTTCAAAAATATGTCATTGTTATACAAATATGAGTTATTTTTATAACCCCCATACTGTAACTCCCTATCTACATTTGGGGGGGAACGACTCTTGGTGAATGTCTGTTCCACACATTAGAAGATATTTTAGGATCCGAGATCCCCCCAACCCACTAAATCCTAAGGACACACTGGGCACAATCACCGTGACAACCCAAAGCTTCCTGGCTCCCCTACTGCCCAAGGCTACTGAGACAGAAAGACATTCTACAAGTCTCGGTAGAGATTTGCTCCAAAACCTGACGTAAAACCTGTGTCGCAGAGAAGATGTGCAAAATCCAATTGCAAGTTTAAAGGCATTGTTTAGAGCTCTCTTTAAAGAGCGACCCACCAGGTGGTTTGCTGCTGCTGCTGTTTTGACGCGGCACAATGCGTCTGCATCAAGAGATCTAATTTACCAAGTGAGATTAAGTCTAGGTTTTTCCTTATTGTCAGTCACTCTCTTAAAGCCTGACTCACAGGAGCGAGACAGGCCAAGCTGAACCGAGAAAGCTTTCAATACAGGCAAGGTGTCTGCTGTGAGTTAACAGCATCCTCTTTGTAATTATTTGCTAGAAGGGTGAAAAAATCAAACACTGTCAGCTCAGATGCTTGTGATTTTCCTACTCAGATTTCACCAAGACACACTACGTAAGCATCCACAGCAACAAAGGAACAAAATCTAGTCCCCTAAAAAGACGGACACTCACCTCCGCTTATCATTAAAGAAGTTTGGCTTCTCGGCCTGAACGATGACCACGTCGAACAGGTCCCTCCAGTCTTTTCCAACGATATACTTCATCCCTTTGTCCCTGGAACAGGTCAGCTAGGTGAGTCTAACATTAAAGGAATTAGCTGTTTTTTGGCAACTTTTTCTTTCAAATTTCCAACTGTTAAATGCAACACAAGAAGTGAGCTGGAAGCTAGCCAGGAAACACAGAGCAACTTACACGAAGCTACTGGGGCTATTGGTGATGAGAAACATCTTCTTGCCATGATCAGCCAGTTTGGCCAACACTGCGCGGGTCTGTTCGGCATAGCAGATGTACTTTTCTAAGAGCAAGAGAAAAGTCACACACAGATTCAGCATGAAGTCCCTCAATCTGCAAGTGCTTGCTAACTGGGGCTGACGGGTCCAGCGCTGTCAAGGGCACTTGGAGGAAGAGAAAGAAGTCGTAAGGGAGCTTGGTGCAGGGTGGTCCACTGGTGTCTGGTGCATCAGTAGCCAAGAACCTGCCTCCTCTAAGAGGGAAACACTAAGTGGCTACAGCTGCCAGCGCCTCTCCTTCTGAGTCAGGACCACGTCAAGTTCTGAGGCAAAGGGGAGGGAGATGGCTGAGGCGCAAGGATGCAGAGTCCTTGCCCAGCCTTCAGAAAGGTGCTCAGCCCCCGGAATGAAAGCAAAATGCCTGCATCATCGCAGGGCAAAGGGCAAGGCTGAGACGATCTTCACAATGATGCTGGGTACGCACCAATATCTGCCTCGATGGCTCTGTACATGATCCCTTTGATGTGCACGTCTCGAATTGAATCCTGTCAAAAGATACATTTTTAATCAGTGAACGTATTAGCCTGAGTACAAGCGAAATGGCATTCCATGAGAACGTCTGTCTTCTGAAGACTGGCAACCCAAGCACTAAATGAAATCCGAATTCTGGTCCATTTATCATAGGTGGCTCCCATGGGGAAAACTTACATTTCCATGGTGATAGTGGCAGTTTCCAATGCAATTTTCAAAAGGGTCACTTGGAGGAGATAATTTGTGTAGATCACTCTGAATTAAAGCCCCAAGTGATAAACTGTAACTTTCATGCAGTATCATGAACAAATGATTCCAGGTCATCTGGACAAAGAGCATTATTGCTCTTTTCACCTTTGCACCCTTCCCTAGACCCCAACAACAGGTTCAGTAATCTAGAAGAAGAGGCAGGGACCAATGACAGGATCCTCCCTTCTTTAGTGCTACCAATGAGGCGAGAACTGTCAATGAGATTATAACTCAGGCAGAGACATGGTCCAGCCAGCAGACACGAGGAGGTGGCAGCTAACCCCTCTGCAGGCCCAGGGGTGTGGCAGCCTGATACCTGGCAGGTGTCAGAGCACAGCCCAGCTCCCAGGTGGCAATGAGCAGGTCTTTTACACAGGTGGCACTCCTGGGGCCACATGGAAACTTCCTGGAGCCTATGGCAGGGGACTGGGCTGTGGGCAAACTGGGCCATAAGCCTTGGAGAATTGGTAGATTTCTGTCAAGAGTGAGCATCTCTGGACTATAACCTCGATTTCCTTCCAGCACAGGCTTGTTTCAACTTCGCATGGGCAGAAAGCACTGGTTAAGAATAAGCCAGACCAAACTTGCTGGCTTCAAATCCAGGTTCTGCTACTTACTAGCTGTGTGACCTTGGGCAAGTTACTCAACCTCTCTGTGCCTCAATTTCTTTATAAAATGAGGGTGATGATAATAATAGTATCTACCTCAAGTGAGCATTATGAGGGTTTTAATTAGTTAATATGCATAAAGCACTCAGAAAACAGTTCCTAAAACATAGTAAACTCTGCATACATGTTCACTATTGGTGACAGTAATACTAGTAAAAACTGAAGTTTCAAATAAACAGCGCTCCTCCTGAGTGCAAAGGGTTACATAACTACAAGTGATTCTTAAAGATTCTTGAAGATGAGGTATTTGTGTGCACAAAAAGGAGACCAGAAACTAAATATTGCAATTTAGTTCAAATAACACCAGACTGATGTTGGGAAACTATAATTCATCTTTTATCTTCCTAAAACCCATGATTTGGGCATTCGAAATTTTAAACTAGTCATAACATAGAATAAAAACATAGTAATATATGAATATGAATATAAAAAAGATATTTAAATATATATTAACATAAATACATGTATAAGTGCTTAGAAATATACACACTAAATTACACATAATCAAGTTCTGAAAAAAGTTCAGACACCTTAAAGAGTACATAAACGCATGTGAATATGAATTAAAATATATAAATAAAAGTTATATAGACGAGGTGTGTCTATATGCATCTAAATATTTATATTTGTCTGTATCCCTCTCCGATTGGATTCCCGCAGCTTCGGAAGGGCCTCGGAAAGCCTATGCAGACCCTCTGTGTGCAGGAGAAAAAGGGCGCCCCTCTGGGCAGCTGCAGTCCCTGGGCCACGGTCTGAGACGTGCATGCCATGTCTGTGTGTGTGTGAAGAGTCGCCCCTCCCTGAGGGTACGCTGGGGGTGAGCTGGGTACAGGCTGGGCCCCCACCTCCGCTCGCCACCCCCTCCACCACCGACCGGGTGCCCTGGACCTGGCCTTCAGTCAGAAAGAATTAGAAATCCAAGTAACAACATGAGCACACTCTTAACAACCAATTTGACTGATCTCTAATTCTCCTAACGTAACACCTTTCTTAGAATTTTCAGGGATAAACTGCAAATACAAGAGTCCCCAGGCAAGGGGCTACTTCGAACTCCTAACCTACAAAGGAGGCTAAGGATTCTGTTACTTCGCTGGAAAGGATGCGGCATCGTAATCTCTCGCTGTGGACACAACCTTGACATCTTTGTACAGGTGGACGGGCTCATAGTCAATGTTGTTCTTCAGGAAGTATTCGTTCACGCAGGACAGGAGGGTCATCTCCGGCAGTGAAAAGATATCCATGAACTGCTTCATGGTGTTTCCATGGGAACTCTGCAGGGGAGGGGGGAGGGGGCACTTTAGAAACGGAGGCCAGCACCTCGGCAGAGCTAGGCTTTACGTTTACTGAGGAGGATTCTGGTCAATATCTGGACCCCTCTCCATGAAAAAAGGAAAATTCTTATGTTTAAAAGTAAATATCATTCATGGCAGAGCTGACATCTTACGCAAGTGTTAACTGGTGCATCCAAGGAAATGCCCAATTCCCCCCCAAAAGTCTAACCATCTTTCCCTTTCCTCCCTCCTTTGTGCCCCATCCAACTCCCAGCTCACACTCTCTCATCAAGCACAGAGGAGCACAAGCTAACAGACTACTGCCCGTGGACTGACAGAACAAGCCACCTAACGCTGTCTGTAGCTGAGTTTGAGCACCTCACACAGCCCGTGTGAGAGCTTAAAAAAGAGCCTTTCTCTGAATGCCTGCGAATTAGAATACTCGGTTTACCAGCTGACTGGGCATCTTCCACTGCATTTTGGTCATACAGATAAAAGCATGCCTCTGATAAGACAAGAAACGAAAAGTCAGAGAGGAAAGAGAGCCACGAGAGTTAGAAAAGCAGAGGTTTCCCTTCAGGCACAGAGTAACCTGCTGTCCTCAATCCCAGGGGAAGTGACAGCACAGCCCCCAAAGACTTAATCCAGAAAGTGGGGACACACCAGGCAGGTGGTGGCAAATGGGTAAGTATAAGGAAGGTGTAAGCCTTCGTCAGGTGAGGAGGAAAAGACTATGAAAGGAGAATCATCAGAGAACTCCGAGAGCCGCTAATGTACCATTCTCTCTCAAACCCAGGGTCTCTCAAAACTATCCCCAAATCCCTTGTCAATTCCCTATGACCACTCGAAGAGCCTAGAGTTCAGCACCCTACATCTCCCGGGCCACGTTTCGATAAGGAAAAAGACAGGCTGCTTTAAATTAATAAATAAGCGTTTCTCATTACCTTTCCATAAAAGTCGCTCATCTGTTCCAAAGGCACATGGGACCCCTCGTACATTTCAATGACTTCTTCATCAGGGACCACACTGAGGCCTCTGGGAAAATGACAGGCAGTGCAGTTAAAGAGCTCAGCTACAGACAGCAATGATTTTCAGATTTCTGGCAACGGCTAGGATTTTTCGACTGAGGTGCAAGACGTTGCTGTCACAAGGAGGTGAGGTGTGTCACCGGTAATTGCTACAAACAGACAAGATGCTACTACTATTACTACTGCTGCCATTCTATTGGTAATAAGAGGAAAAAAAAACAATAGCTACTACCACATGGCACCTACTATATGCCAGACATATGAATTCCATAGTCCTTCACTTAATTCTGAGCAATCCTAGGAGGGAGGCACTTTTCTTCTTTCTTCCAGCAGAGGCAACTGAGGCACAGAAAAGTCACACACTTACCCAGGGTCACCAAAGTGGAAAGTGATGAGTCAGGACTGGCTCCTTGGCTTTGTGGCTCTACAACCACTACGTCACACTGCCTCCCTTGACAAGATACAAGGCTTCCTAATGACTTGCTTCGAGGTGTTTTTCTTTTTAATGTTTTTACTACATTAGGGAGAGAATGGCTGGTTCTGTCTCCATCAACCTCGTGCCCTCTGATACTCTACCCTCAGTGCTGAGATGGAAAAAGTCATGCACGGGGCGTGGGTGGACTAAACCTTATGACACAAGGCGGGAAGCCTGGGCACCGCCTGAGAGATGTGACCCAAACAGTGCTCGACAGTGAAGGCCAGTTTCCTTATCTGCGAAAAGCCGAGATAACGTCCACCCGTCTACCGGCCTCCAGGAGCTGCAGGATAATCTGCAAATGAATCCAGCTCCTCCATACACAGGGAAAAATAAATTTTGGAGTCAGGGTGGCTAGATTTCACCCCTGCCTCTGCCACCAGCACTGTGAGCAGGTGCTTTCACCTGGGACTCAATGACCTAATATCTCCTCACCTGGAATCGCCTACTCTTGAGTGTTATGAAGGGAAACGCTGCTCATCTATCCCTTCTCTAGAAGAGAAGGTGCTTGCAAAACAGACTCCATGATGAGGAAACCACAGAATGAATGAATGATGGAAACACCACGCTGAGCTACGATGAGAGCATAAATAATTCAATAAGAATTCTAGTAACTAATACGGATAGGTTGCTAAGCGTTCAAAATCACTTGGCCAGTGTTAAAGTACATATAAAATATAATTTGTTTGATATGTAACTTCAATGAAAATATACTTGCAGACTCTTTCCTTCATTCTCCACCCTCATATTACTTTTAAAAATACCTGAGTGGATTCATCAATATTTTGTCTCCAATCATAATTAACTTGTTACCACTACTACTAGCCTTTGAAAACAAAAGAGGCACTATTTCCGTTTATCTTTGCTCCAGAAATCAGATAAGATACTGGCACTAAGCCAGATCATTCTCGACAGTGAACTTGGCAAACAGCTCCTGCTAAAGCGGCAGCAGTCAGGCGTGCACACTCCTAAGGCCCTAACACTTAGAAAGAAAATACAAAACTAAAAGAACTCTGCCAGGTGAGTGAATCCTCTGCCTCCACACTAGGCTCAGCCCAGGCCTTCAGAAGCCACTGCTACCTTTAAACAGTCACAGGCACCTGGCCACACGAGCTGTACCCTTAAGGCCTAAGTAACCAAATGTCCACTCAAAAGGAGCAGAGAAATCAGTCTGCCACAGCCAACTGAATTTTGCAGGAGGCAGATGGAGCACCACGCGGAACTACTTTGACCAGCTAAGGCGGCCTGTCACCGCATCTGAATGCAGCCTAAAACGACACTGAAATCAAAATGAAAACTGCTTTACACAGCCCTGTGCGGTTATGAGACATATACAGGTTAAAAGCACAGATCTGAACAAGTCCTGCCTGGGGTTCAAACCCCGGCTCCCATAATTACTAAGGGTATTACCTGAACAAGAAATTGAACGTGTCCAGGTCTCCATGTCATTTTAAAAATGGGAACAATAATAGTACCTCTTTCCCGGTGTTCCTGAGATTAAATGAGCTACTGTATACAGAAGAGTGAGTGGTATACGGTAAGCACTGTCAAAGTTTTGCTGGTGGGACTGTGATGGGAACGACCAACCCTAGCTTTTCTCAAGGTTCTAATTAAGAACTGAGAATGTGGGTACGAAATGGGACGGCAGTGGAGAGCCAGTCTGCCGCCTCCTCTGCCCAGTGGCGCTCACTCCCACAACCCAAAACGTAAAATTCACTCACATGCAGCGGGTCTCAGAAACAAGCGAGGCTGAGGCAGAAGCATGCTTCCCAGCCATCCGCTCATCCACTACCCCTTTTGAGGGGAAAAGAAAGAGAAGACATTTATGCATGCCTGTAGTGTGAGTGCCTTGGGCACTGTTCCAAGCATGCTTTAATCTGTAAGACAAGCTGGAAGCATGCCCAGTTTGCAGAGGAGCAAACCAAGGCTTTGAGAGGTCAAGAGTTTGCTCAAGGCCACACGCATGTGAGCAGTGGGGCCAGGGTTTACACTCGGGGAGTGCGACTCCAGAGCCCACCCATGCACCCCTGCTGCCTCAGCCCGCCACACCCTAAGCACTGAGCGCAAAGCCATCTTCCCAGGTCCTAAAGCTGAACACTCCCTTCTCCTCCAAATGCCTCGCTGGATCCTCCTGCCTCACCTTTCCATGCGCCTTATCACAGCAGCGAAGGTATCTATAGATGAGATAAGACAATTAGAGGAGCCACGAGATCATGTGACCATAGAAGAGAAGAGAAAAAGACCATTTCGGGTTGAGGGGTGAAGAGAGGCCTCACCACAAGTCAGCCCTGAAGGAAGGATGAGTGAGGTTTCGAGAAGCAGAGAGGAAAGAAATCGGTTTCCTGGCAGACGCCAGTGTGAACAGATGCCGAGCAGTGAGAAACGAGAACTCGGAGGAAAGGACTATGCGTGTTGTTTGCACCTGCCCGACATCTGCTCCCTCTGAGACTGGTGGAAACTGGTGAGAAACTCCTCCTCTCCTGTCAACCTGGAGCTGGTGGGATGGAAGCCCGGTATTGCCAGGGTCACCACAGAGAGGGGCCTGCCTGAGAGGGGGCCAACCCCGAGAGCGAGAGGGCCAAGAGCGAGAAGGAGGTCCGACCATAACAATCTGGCCCCTGGAGCCAGCCGAACCTGCAACCGCGCGGTCCTCAGACTGCACCATGAGTGAGCCAACACTGTGTTTTTGTTTAAGCCGGTTTGAGTTGAGTTTCAGTCGCTTGCAACAGAGGCTTAACCAAGCCAAGAAGCGAAGGAGCTATGTACAAAAGAAGAGGAAGTGAAGGTTGGCAGAAAACCTAAGGGGTTTGGGCTCTATTCTCTAGACGGTGGGCAGTCATCCAGGATATCAGAAGAGAGGAGGGGTTGGTGGAGGGCAGTGTTTTAGGTAAATCGGTTGAGCAACGATGTCCAGGAGGGATCTCACGGCAGGTAACTGTGAGGCCCAGAAGAGAAGGAATGAGTGTCTGAGTCAGGGGGCTGATGGTAGAAACACAGATGGAGAAATAAATCGAAAGATCTGCTCAGGGACTTCTAGTTATCACTCGCACTTTCGGAAAGTCCATACTGCATGTGGGCCAAGAGCACAGACTCTGGAGCCACACTGCTTGGGTCTGAATTCTTCCTCTGTGTGGCCTTAAGCAAGTTATTTAACATCTCTGGGACTAATAAGTACCTACCTCTACCTCATAAGGTTATTTTTAGGATCAAATGCATTAAAGCAAATAAATGGCAGTGTGGCAGTGTGTATCCCATAGCAAGACTCAATATTTATTAATTGCTATTTATTATTACTAAGATTATTGTTATTCTCATCACCACCACCACCTCTTCTCCCTCCAGAAACACCATTCGATGACAATAAAAGAGTTGGGTTTAAATTGCTCAAAAAGTAAAGAAAATGAGAGCCAAGATGTCAATAAACGAGACATTTCAACATGTTTTTGGAAGTCAAATCACAGATGAAAAGGAGGCACCTGACTTAGCAACACTGAGAACAGGGGCTTATAAGGGGACACCAAAGGGAAGAACTCATGAACCACCACAGATCCCAGAAAGGCTCAGCCCTTCAGGACACCAGGCAGCTCCTAGAGGATGTGCTCCAGCAAGATGAGGGCGTAAAGCTGGAAAGAAGCAATGGGAACCAAAGGACAGGAAAAGAGGCGAACACAAGTCCAAGGATGAGCCATCAGTGGAGATCAGAGCAAGAGGCAGTTGTCAACTTTTTAAAAAAGTAAATGACAGGTTATATAAAATATATGAATTGTTGGGAAATAAATGCATGCTTGATATTAGTGATGGAGCATTTAGAAAAACGAGGGATACCTACACTGAAAACTAAGCAAATAAAAAGTGAGGTTATTATGAAATCCTAGAAAGACCTAACACTGTACCAGGAACAAATAATCACAGGGCAAACAATGATGGTCGGTCATATATACCCAGATACAAAGATCTTATCGAGGTGAGAAGAACGAGGCCGGAGAAGAGGGTGTGCGTGCAGGAGAACCGAATCCTCGTCTCTCATAGCAGGGACGATGCTCAGAATTAACAAATTAGGAAACAGGAGAATGAGCATATTCATTAGAAACAGGAAGGAGAAAAATGCTTTAATTCAAGAAGAGTTTAAGGGGTGTGGGTGGGGGAGGGAGGACAGAGGATGCTGTTGTCCCCTATGGCATTTTTAGTCCTATTTGATTATAACCGTGTGTGTGTGTGTTACTTGTATAAACAAATATTAACTTCAGCAAAGAATCTGTGAGATATACACACCTCTTAAGGTACCTTATGTGACTCTAGACGGAAACCGCACTCCTAAATCCCACACGAATTTAAGAATGAGAAAAAAGTAAAACCCTTCATTTTCAACGTTACAAAGACTGCTGACTGAGCTAAGTGCTTCTACGAATTCCAACACAAGAAAAGTCTTAATATCCAAACCACTCGATGACCACCGTGGAAAGAAGAATGTGCTCACTCGCTCCAACACCCCTCCCCACCCAAACCTCCTCTCCAGGACACAAACTCAGCTGGCCGGCCATCGCCTCCGGAAAGCCAGTCCTCTCACAGAGTCCTCCAGAGAGCTCCTGATTGTCTCAGCACATGTCCATCGTCACCTTGGTCACTCCGGACTGCAGTCACCGGTTTACGTGTGTGGCTTCGCCCTTCACCCCGAGCTCCCTGAGAACACGCTTATAAGCCAAACCATCAGCATCTACCATGGCAGCCGGCCCCGATGAATATCTTGAACGAGGGAGGGAGGGAGGAAATGATTCCCCAACACACACACTGCAGCCCTCCTCGTCACTCAACAGTCAGTGGGTCTTGAAACTCGAAGCCACTTGGTTTTTTTGAGTGAATTAAATTTGCCTCCTCTGACCCTTACCTATAGACAGTTCCCAGCTGGATGTAATGAAAAGCATCAATCTTCATCAGTATTGCCTTCAAAAACATAAACAACAGGCACACGTAAATAATGCACAACAATTTCCATATTTAATGAGAATTCTAGTGTCACTATAAACCCCATCCGCATTTAAGTTGTCATAACAAGGAAGTACACTGTGTGCTTCCGAAAGGTTTGCTTGCTGATTAGAGGTACTGTGCAATTCATTAAGGAAATGGCCTATTGGCGAAAAAAAGATGTGACAATTGGCAACTCAAAACACCAAAAAGGGATACTGGGAATAAACGGCATCTCCCAAATTGCTAAATGTATTCATGCTTTTCTAATATGTAGTCTCTTGAAAAAGACTTAATCCAAAGATGTTTTGAGTAATTCATTTCTGTAGCCCAAAAGAACATTTTAAATCGATTTATGTGTTGAGCAAAGAAAAACACCAAGAGTACATTTTATTCCCAAACACCGTTAAACTGAAGAAACACATGAGAATTAAACCTACCCGCTGCACATCATAATGCAGTCCACGAATTGCAAAACTGGGGTCGTACTCATACTTCCTGATTTCCATAGGATACTAAAAAGAAAGAAAAGAACCCGTTTTAGCCAACGATGTACTAAGTTCAAGGTAGTGTCCAGATGTGGCCCTCGTACAAAGGCCGAGGTGGCTAACGCACTTGGCTGGGAAGGTGGGGTCAAAAGGGGCAGACCACATCGTGTCCTTCTGCTTCCGGAAGAAGAACCTCCTGGCCCCAGAGTCCTCCCTCCTGCCTCGCTTGCTGTTGATCTGCCCATCACAGGCGAGGCCTCATCTCCCCAACTTCTCTGATCCTAACTGCCCCCTCCCCTCCTTTCCCTCTGCATCCAGACTCCCCGATCCCTGAGAGCCCATAAACACATCTGCCTCTACCTCCTTTAACACACTGTCGACCATCATCCATCAAGCTCACCTTCGAGCACCTGCATGTCACAGCCCCCGATGAACCCACTACCAGGTTTCATGGAGAGACTCAAGCTGAAAAGTTTTCAAAGAGGCCCCTCCATACTGTTTTCATCATTCTTCTCACCTGGACGGCTGGCCACTGCTCATCCTCCATGACTGGAGGGGCCGGACCCCACAGCTGTCGGTGCAGCCCCCTCCCACTCAGGCCTGCAGAGGCCCCTTCTCAGCACGTGGTTCCGAGTTATTGCTCCAATGCTCTGACTCAGAACGTGCACGATTTCTGGAGGCAGCTCGGCTCCCCTGATACTTGCTGGTTATTAAACCGGTCCTCAAACTATGCAAAAATCCCAGCTCCCTCCTTATCTACTGCTCAGAATAAGAACACTAGCTACTCCACTGACAGAACTGATGTACCGAGCACTGCGGGCCCTGCCACTCCCATTTTACAGACGGGACATCTGAGGCACCAAATAAAACCACCAGGCCTGGACCACACAGCTGGGGCGTGGTGGGCAAGGAGTCAGGCTCTGGCCTCTGCCCCTGCTCTCCCCTCCACCCGGCCCCCTCCGCCCGCAGAGCACAGACCTACAGGGCGGAACATCGGTTCTGTGCCACCAGAACTTTCCAATTGTGACATAAACTGCTTCAGTAAAAACTGAGGCGATGATCAGGAGGCACGAGAAACCCATCTGCACGGACACATGGCTCCTTTTCACGGCCAGAGTCACGCTGGCATGGGAACATTTCCCGGTACCACCAGGCAGAACCGCACGCAGCAAGTTTTCAATTCAAGCTGCACAAAGTGCTGACTCAAATGTCACATTTGGGTTCATCTGTCTGACACCTGCCACGTATACCAAGAAGTCACTACATGACACTGCCACTCAGGGGCGTTCCCAAGAATTCTGAACACTGCAAGATTCTCTTTGTTCACTATCATACTTAATATACACACACCCGGAACCTAACACACGGCACCAGACTCCTGCCAACTAAAGTGAGGCTTCAGGACCCCACGCCTCTGGAGTCCCCTTTCAACTCAGGAGTGACGAATAAGGGGTTTCTGAGAGAGAGGCTTTTGTTGAGTCTTGGCCATGTGCCACACACTGTTCTAGACACTTTCTGTGACTTTATTTGCTCCTTATTTCCCCAGCATGAAGGAGGTATCCCATGTCCATTTTACTGTTGACTAACCTGAGAAGGAGGGCTGAGGAGCCTGCCTAGAATCGCAAAGATAAACAGAGGTCAGGCCAGTACTCAAAGCCAGGTCCGGGTCCCGCCCAAGTCCATCCCAACCACCCTGCAATCAATGCTAGCCCAACACTGAGCTGCCATGCTGGATGCTCACTGCCTCTTGTGACAGCTGGTACCGCCACCCAGAGGGCTCAGTGACTTTGCTGGGGGGACTCACGGTTCTGTGCTACTTTAGCCGAGAGACGGGATGCGAATAGGAGAGCATACGCGCTCTGTCCATGGCCTGCTGCAAAGTCTGGGGCTCCTTCCTTGAACAGGGCTTATCTGGGCTCCCCAACAGGACACAAGACATCACAGTGAGACATGGCTCCACGCCCACTCACATTCCCCTGCCTGTCGCTGTCACTGTGTATTCTTGGGGAGCCACTCCTGATAGATACACAATGGTTTTTCAAATGGTCCAGAGACCAAAGTAGATGACCTGGAGACCTGACAGAAGTGGCTGAAAGAGTCTCCACAGGACAAGTCATGATGCAGAACACAGGCCAACTTCTAGTCTTACTATGTGCTACCTGGGTGACTTTAGGCAAGGTCACCTGTCTCTCTAGGCCTCAGTTCTCTCAACTACAAGGTAAGAATAACATTAGTCCTACCTTACGTGAAAGCAGAAAGGACTGAGTTAAAAGGTTCCTGCGGGGAACCAGGGCCGACTCCGGCACGCATTGGAGAACACTGCGTTGCTTTGTAGGACGGGGCATCGGGAGGCTGGGCTGTCAGACCCGCCCCACAAGCTGCTGCTGCGCTCCCGGAGGACTTCAGGTGAGTCCCTTAACCTCGCCAGGCCTCTCCTTCACACGGGAAATCAATTGGTTGAACTGGGGTGATTTCTACGCTCCACTCTTGCCCCTAAGCTGTACTTCTCCATTCAAGCAGCCAAGTCCTAAATGACCTCATGGCCCCTTTCCAATACACACACACACACACACACACACACGCAGCACCTCTAGGAATAACTGCTCATGGCAACATCCAGTCAAGGAAGTCAAAGCTGCTCACATCGGCCAGGATGTCACACTTCTCTCCAATGGCCTACGGCTAGGTTTTCTGGACTCTACATAGTTTAGAAACTTTCCACCAGCCTGAAAAACATGACTCACCCAATGTGTCGTGAAGATTACTGTTATCCCTAGAAGCAGGAAGTAATAGATAAAAGGACTTTTACTTGAGAGTTTTATTAAAAGTTTTCTTATTTAGGCCCAGACTGGTTTCCTTCAGTACCTGAATTTGCTCCAACTCCCGGGGCAATCTGGGTAGGCTAGTATGTGTGGACAGAGAAAGATCACTCTGAAAATGCTACAGAAATGTCTCTTACAGCCTCAAGGAAAGTTAAGACCAAAACACTGCAGAAAACCCAGGGGTTCCCATGTGGGTGACTCCTACAGTTCTGCGGCTTGGCCATGCACCCCTTCCTGGCTAATAACGGAGCCCTGACCACAGCTTGACCTCAACATTACAACACTGCCCGTGATCCCTGAGGTAAAGATGCCTATAAATATATCCGTTTTTCAGAGGCCCCAGTATGATATTTAAAGGAGCCTAACTAGAGGCTAATTAGAGACAGAGCAGAAGAGCGTAAGCAGCAGCTCCCCAAAATCCACACGAAACATGAAGTGGGGGCACAATGACCTGTATCACAGCGGCAGTACCACACCAAGCACGATACTCACTTCACTGTGGATTCCACAAAGACGCCAAGTACTCACTGAGCACGTGCTTTGTGCACTGGGAATGTGGCCATGAGCAAGACTGACAGTCTGTGACCCTAAGAAGTTTCCATTCTACTAAGAGCATACGGACCGTACACAAGTGAACACACGGTGTAGTGATAAGGACTGCGAACGAAATGTAGTCTAAGGGTTCAGAGATCTCAAAAAAAAACCAAAAATCGGGCGCAAGGCCTTGGGCTGCCTGGAGCCAGGGAAGACCTTCTACGGCAGAGGAAATGGCGAGAGCAAAATGCAAAGGCACAAAGGTAGGAACATGCCTGGCAGCTCAAGGAGCAGCAGGGAGGCTGGTGTGGGGGGAGCAGAGTGGGAGCAGGTGGGAGGAGGGGCTGGCAAGGAAGCCAGGGGCCTGGGAGCACGGAAGGCCTCTGTGGTTCCAAGGGCGGTGGGAAGGCGTGAGGGGGTGGAGCCCAGGAGTGACATGATTGATATTTAAAGGTGCTCTCTTGCTGCCGAATAGAGAGCAGACTCGGGAGCAGAAACAGAAGCAGGGAGGCCCGTCAGGAAGCTGCTGCACCGTCGGGCGGGAGGCGATAGGTGGCTTGGACCAGGGTGGTGGCCGTGGGGGAGGTGAGAAGTGGACCGAGTCCGGACGCATTTTGAATGAATTATCTTCTGAATGAGTGAAAAGAGAGCTCACAGCTGCAGAGTGACTTCCTCCCAAAGAATGCAGCATGAGAAGGGAGAAGAAGTGTGAACAATGGAGAGGCCTGATAAACATGGCCTCCGCCAGACGACCGAGGCCAGCGTCACCGGTGATGGCGCACTGATGGCACACGGAGCCTGGATAAGAGGTGATGAGCATGGCCCTTCACCTCTGTGGTCTTCTTCCTTCAAACCCATGACCCCAGTCTGACCATGAGAAAAACGTCAGACAAATCCCAAGAGACGGGCATCCTAAAACATACCCCAAACTGTCAAGGTCATCGAAAACAAGGAAAGTCTGAGAAACGGTCAAAGCCAAGAGGCGCCTCAGGGGACATGACAACTACACGTAATGTGGTGTCCTGGACGGACTCCTGGAAGAGGAAAAGGACATTCGATAAAAACTAAGGAAATCTGAACCAAGTACAGACTGTAGGTAAAATTGAATATTGGTTCTTTCGTTGTGATCAATGTACCACAGTGATGTAACAGGTTAACATCAGGGAAAGCCAGGTGTGGGCTACATAGACAGGAGCTCTCGATATTACCTTTGAGAATTTTCTGTAAACCTAAAACTCTTCTTAATGTTTATTTTTTTAAAAAAGAGAGAGAGGACCTGCAGCATGTGCTGAGAGATCACGCGTGGAACACAGGACGATGTCAAGGATCCCGTCATGGCCTCCAGGTTTTGGGTTGACGTCGGTGCCAGTTAATGATCGGGAACACTGACGAGGGCGTGAATCAGAGACATGAAGTCAAGACCTCTTCTAACGCTCCCTTTTTCATCCCTTGGTGGACGTGTGGAATTAAGATACAAACAGAGTTATTACCCAGTATTTTTTATGTCTATTTTTGTAAAAACTTGTTCTTATAAAAAAAGAAAAAGGGTAATTAAGGAGCTGGAACTTTTACATTTGCTTTTTGGGAAGATGCTCAATTGCACACTTACTGTTCTATTACTGTGCATCTCAAAAGCAGATGTCTTTCCATCCCTAGTACATTTAGTCTTTGGCAGGAAAAACGGCCCCAAACTCAATGCTTCCAGCAGCATCTCAGAAAAATTCTTTTCAAATCCAAAGTAAGAGAAAAATCTGCATAAGCCTAACTGACGCTATAAATATTCCTGATATAATTAGTGTTATGACATATTTCTTTCATCAAAGCAACAAACAGACACAATGGGAATGAAATTTCAATGATCTTAAACCTAGAAGCTTTCCTAATCATAATGATTACACCTTTCTATTTCACCTCTCAAATTTCATAAATTGTTTATCTTCATAAATTTTTAATCTTCATGAATATTTTATCTTCATGCGAACAATAAACCCATAGGCTACAAACAAAAGGTGTTATTAATTCCACAAGCGGCAACGTGGAATAAAGGAGAGAGCATTTGTGCCTTGGAAATAAATAGATCTAAGCTCAAATCCTGGTTCTGCCTCCTACTGGTCTTGTGGCCTTGAACGACTGGCTTAATTCCATAAGCCTCGGTTTCCTCAGCTATAAAACAGAGACAATATCTATTTGCAGGGTTGTCATGCAGAGTAGAAATGACAGTAATAGCTAACATTTATTGTTTTCTATGTGCCACACACTTGACATAAATTAAGTCATTTAATTATCAAAATAACATTGTAAGGAAAGTACTATGTCCACTTCACAGAGGAGGAAACTGAGGCCCAAAGAAATGAGGTGCGTTTCTCAAGATTACCTATGAAATAAGTGGTGAAAACCAAGATTCGAACCCCAGACAGACATCGGGCTCTAGAACCTGTGCTTTTGGTACCTAGCAGACAATCAGCAGATGGTGCTGTTAGTAACAATGGCCTTCACTTTATGAGTGATAGCAGAGTCACAGCAAATACTGCAGGTGACCTGGGACTAGGAAGCCAGCACCAACGCAGCACCCCTTTCAGCTCGATCTCCCAGCAGGGTGGTGGGGAGGTGGTACAGGTTGGCAGAAGGGAGAGCAAGCGCAGGACGACCTAGTTCTCATTCTGCTTCCATCCTTGCAGTTAAGGAAAGGGCTGTGGGTTAGACAGGAGAGAGTCTTTTGAATACACAGAGAAACGCAGCTGTGTGGCAAATGGCTAGATGGGTTGACATCGGGTAAAGTGGCCATAACTAAAAAAAGCTGGCTGTTGGCTTGGTGGCTAGAGGGAATGTTATTTTTGGCAAATGCCATTTCTGTATTTTGCATAAAGACAAGATGAGCTGCTTATTAAATCCACTGATCACCAAAAGCTGAGGAGATCAAGAAATACACTGCATCAATGGTGAGGATACAAAACTAATGGAAATTTTGGCAGCATTAATAAAGGTATGGTATCCAGAATGAGGGAGGAGATGGCCTCCCTCTATTCCACACCCATCAGACCCCACCTGCAGTAACATATCTAGTTCAGGGTCTCACATCTGAGAGGGATAAACCAGAGCACACGCAAAGGAGCGTGACCAAGATGATGAAAAGACCAGAAAAAAGGCCAAATGAGAATGGCTGAAAGAACTAAGAATAATCGGCCTGTTAAAGAAGGTTTGGGGGCATAACAGCTGGTCTGCATAACACCCAGCCTATTGCTCAAACAGTCCAGTTTTAGGCTTCCCCATGCATCCCACCTTTGCTGAGACACTCCTTCCAGACTGCTGAAATATCACCTTCTTTTGTTGTTTTCCCAATTCCCTCTGGCAGAGAAAGTTGTTCCAACCATCCTCCACACATCCTTCGCCCTCTATCCAGATGTCTGTAGAGGCCTCCACCAGGTGGCTTCATAATTCATCTGCCTACCTGACTGATCCCCTACTAGGCTGCTGGGTCTCCAAGGGCAGTACCTGGGTCCTTCTCACCTTCATCCTCTCTGCTTCTGTGACGGGGCTTGGCACAGAGAGATATTTAACAAAGGTTTAAGGAATGTGTGAAGGAATGAATAAAGAAGACAGACTGATGCTGAAAGCTGTATGAAGCACATTTCTCGACCCATGGAAGAATCTCCCCAAAATCAGAACTGCCTCTGGGAGTAACGCACTCTGGTCTGAGACGGAGATTCAAACTGCACGTCCTGGGATGCTGTGGGGGTTCTCCGAGGGCACGAGTCCAAATGACCTCTGAGGATGCATCTCGCCCTGGTTCCTGAAATGTGTACTCACACTAGATTGGAGGAAAGCATGTTAGGTTTTGAGTGTTTTTTTCCTTCCTTATTCTAAACTCTCCACAATACTATGCACCAGAAGACATGATTTGAAGTGATTTAAATCAGTGATGAAGGTAAAACATTGTGTATTTATATGACAAGCCCTGACTTTTTTTTTTTTTATTTTTTGTAATCCAAGTGCCTGACTTAAGATTGGATTTTGGAAGCATCCATTTCAAAAAGGCATCCCCTCTAAATCTCAAATAAACACAGTGCCAGGCACACCAACTGGATAGGGAGCCAGGCTGCCTCCCGCTACTATATGTAGCTCCTTCGATTTACAGATCTTGGTTCATTTCAATAAATGACCACTGGGCTACTTGTTTGCTTTCTCTTCCCATGGTTTAAATTCCTGCTCTTACGTTTTAAATTCATCAATAAAGGGCGAGCCTAGGAAACTACGGCCACCCCCCACCCTCGACTCCAGTAAAAGCAGAAGCCCAGGCCCATGCCCCATCGGCCCCCTCGACCTCACTGTGCGGCCCCAGGCGTGCTGTGTAACTTCTAGGTCTTGTAACTAATAAGCCCAAATCTTTTCAGTTTCCTGATGGTTACTGCTGAAGGGCACCTTGCGATCCTAAGAACCACAAGGATTGGTCCCGCCACAACACTGGTTACTGACAGGCTGAGACCAGTACGAAACATACCGGCCATCATTTGAAGAATTCCTTCTAACCAGAACTCAACGGGCTGCCCCGCCCCTTGCCCCAGACTTTGGAAGAAACTAGGTCACTGCTCTGTGAAAAATTTCTGCAGGTAGAGCCCCTCTAATTCATAACTTGGGACAGTTTTTTGTCAAGAGACATCTAAAGATGTAAAAAAAAAAAAACAACAAAAAACTATCTTCTGGGTACAAAGTTTAGGTTATGCAAGTAAGCAAGTTCTGGAAATCTATTCTACAGCATGGTGCCTACAACCGATAATTTGTACTGTATACTTAAAATTTGCTAAGAAAGCAGATCTTATACGAAGTGTTCTTAAAACACACAGGCACACAAATAATAATAATAGCAAAGGGGGCAGGAGGAAACTTTGGGAGGTGACGGAGAGTTTACAGCTTTGATGGTAGGGATGGTTTCACAGGTGTATACTCATTGCCAAACTCATACATTAAATACATACCGCTTTTCACATGTCAGTCATACCTCAATAAAGTGGTTAAAAAAAAACACAATCTTCCAGATAGACTGGAACAAATTAGACTCATTCATTCAGCCACGACTTGGAATAAATTCCACTCGTTCATTCAGCCACGACCTACCAAATGACGTCTATGTGCCAGGCGCCATGAGGCCAGGTCGGCTCACGGCTGTTCTTGAAATGTCTAAGAGACAGGGGAGGAAGACTAAAATGCCCCTGTGCTCTTACCCGGTGTTCATTGATAAGGAGGTCCCGAGCAGCATTAAATATCAGTGTGTGCAGGTGCTTTGAATAAAACACCAGGGTGTAGTCATAGTCAAAGCCATAGACCTCAATGTCCGACAGGCTCATCTCGTTGTTGGAGAAAATGGCGTCTGGATTCAGCAAGTTGCTCATGATAGAAGGAACCGATTCTGGAAGTAAAGAAAAAAAGAATACATTATACCATATAATAAATAAGGGTTAGTGTGACTTCTAAATACAGTGAGTAAACGAAAGTGCAAGAGCGATTTGCTTTACCTTGAAAACATCAGGCTGAGTGAAAGAAGCCAGTCACAAAGGACGACGTGTTGTATGATTCCATTGATATGAAAGGTCTGGAATACGCATATCCACGCAGACAGAGAGATTAGTGGTTGACTGGGGGGATGTGGAGAAATGGAGTGACTGCTAATGGGTATAGAATTTCTTTTTGGAGTGGTAAAAATGATCTGAAATTGATTACGGTGATGGTTGAAGAGCTGATGTAAATGTGCTAAAAACCTGAACGGGAGACTTGAAGTGAGCGAACTGTAGAGTATGTAAATAATACCTTAATAAAACTGTTAATACAAAAGAATATTCGTGTCAACATCACAAAAAGATTTGCTTTGTTTGTGAAATAAGACAGGTCAATTATAGATTTTTAGAAGACAGATGATTAAATTTAAAAATCATGTCATCACCCAGAAAAAAACTATTAACATTTTATGTATTTGCTGCCAATATTGTTCTGTGTATATATTTTACATAGTTGACCTCGCACTGTATATACAGCTTTGTATTATGATCTCTAAATTTAATATTCTACCATGATTGCATTCTCTTATCATTACAGACTTTCTGAGAATATAACTTATAAATCATTACATAAGATTTAGGTATACTATGCCAAATCAACCTATTACTCTACGCTACACATTTGGGGTTTTTTCCTATTAAAAAAAATAATAACAACACTGCAATAAGTATCTTTGTGTTAGTCTTTACTTTTCAGATTCTTTCAGATGGTTTATTACAAGTGTGATTAACCCCCAACCTACCATCAGGGTCCCTGGATCCAATAATAGCTCAGAGTTTCTTTTTTTTGAGCAGTTCTAACTGTGTGTAAGGATAGCTATTTCAAGACTTATTTTTTCTTGGAAGTTTTCCCAAAACTCATTCTACCTTACAATTTCCATAAGTCCACTGGACCCTTTTAAAAATCTAAGAGGCAATATGAACTGTTCATGATCTTATTCTTCCAACGTCTTGAAACATTTTGCTATTTTTCCATGGCAGGAATTATTTCATTGTTACATGACTACTTCCATCTATCACTAAAAAAAAAAAAAAGACTAAATTAAGAAAGCAGAACGATAGGAGATTGTCTGGACGGTACAATAGCAAAATAAATCCTCACTACATCATCCTTCAGTTCCCTCACTGCACTGTCCAACGTATTACATTATTTTCAAGAAGGTATAAAAGGATTCCGAAGATACCATCTTTGCAGTCATTTTTTTTTAAGCTTTCATCAAACACAATTGGAAATTCATAATTTTCCATTTTCCACCCATAATGGCGAAAAGAATAAAACTGACAGAAGAAGACATTTCACAATTATTAGATGAGTCAGAAGATGAATGTAAAGAGATAGAAAGAGGCTCTCTAGCACCTCATAATGATGGAGAAATTGATCATGTAAGTGAAATCTCAGACTATGAGTCTTCAGCAACCATATCTTAGATGAAATTTAGGATCAAAATCTTTACAATATATTTCTAAAGACAAAAAGGAAATCAGATATTCTCATCCAGTTTTCACAGATAGTCACTTAATGGGAAGAACCTCATCATGAAACATTTTGTGACAGGAATACTAACTATCCTATTTTGCTAGAATGTGACAGCATTCTTACACCTTTTATGATGTTTGTGCACCAGAATTTATTGAAACAGCTCCTAAGTAGACAAACGCTGAAGACAGGTAACTTTCTGGAGACAGGTACAAAACAATCAACACATGCATACAAAAATTCAACTATCCATATTTACTAAAAATGGAACTGTCCTTATTTTACTATTCTTTATGTTACTAAAGACAACCTCCTGGCTCCATTGTAAGAGCTAATATCTATTAAGCATTTACCATATACTACATGTGTTATTTTATATTACCTCATTTAACCTTTACAACAACCTTATGAGGCAAATACTCTTATCCCATTTTATATATGAGGACACAGGCGGCACTCAGAAATTAAATAATTTGCTGAAGGACACACACCCACTAAATAAATGGCAGACCTGGCCTTTGAACCTAGGAAGTCTGGT
This sequence comes from Pteropus alecto, assembly GCF_000325575.1. Lineage (NCBI taxonomy): Eukaryota > Metazoa > Chordata > Mammalia > Chiroptera > Pteropodidae > Pteropus > Pteropus alecto. Next base: position 5,986,418 of record NW_006437736.1, on the reverse strand, counting down.
TCCGGAATCTATGTTGTTAGCTCCCTTCCCCAGGATCATGGGAATCGATAAGCATTGGAGAAGGGTGCATTTGTTTCCAAAAATAAAATGGACTCGATCCTTCACCATTTCAGTTTTTACCAGAGTTTACAGTGCTTCCGCTTTCCCTTCTGATCACCTTATTCTAACTAGGAATGGCTTGTGTTATCCGCTTCCATGCTAAGGGCCACCTGAAGTCCTCGAAAGGTACTACTCTAGCAGGGGTAACAGCTCTAATCAGAGGACGGTCCCAGTTGCAATGAGGTATTCTCAGCACTTCAGAATGTTCTTTACAGCTTTGAGGCTTGGATCCCTTTGAAAACCTAAAGAAGCTATATATAGAATCCTCTCCCCAGAAGAATGTACACACAGATCTTACAGAAAATTTCATGGCGATTAACCCCTGACACCCATTCATGGTCTGGAGTGTAATCAGTTGCCATATCACACTAACTTAAAACCAAAGCTTTACATCCCCATACAGAATTTCCAGGCCAATGAAAGCAAGTGAATGAATGAATGAATGTTTCTCCCACTGACAACCTAGATATGGCTGAGTCTACTGAAAACAGATAATCGAGATTCACCAATTCCATTTCTTCATTAGTTTCTTTTGTCAAAATCAATGAGATGATAATCTTGGCTTTTTTTTTTCCTTTTGCAAATAAAAACAACTTGACAGGAAACAGTAACATTATAAGAAACTCAAAGGCAGACAGTTCACAAGAACTAGTCTTGAGGAAGGGGGAAGCCTATAGTCCCAAGCTCTTCAGCACAGAATCCCAAAGACCTGGCCTTATATAATCAATAGGCTACCACGATGATGCTATTTTCTGAATCTGACCATGTGGCATTGTCCTTATGAAGTAAGTGAAGCGGAGTGGCTTATAGATTGACTAAAACCTCTAGTTTCACAACCAAACTTTCCAAGGGAAGTTCTAACAGCCTGCTTACATTAGAAGTTTATATTTAGAAATGGTGTTGGCAATGAAGTCTCTCTTCCCTTCTATCACCAGAGAAGAATATCCGAAGCTCTCAGGGAAACACTACTAGGACAGAATATAACGAATATTCTAAAGGTGCCCAGGAACCAAGCCCCTTGCTGGACTGAGAGCCCAGGGTGTATTTATCACATAAACATCATCACCAGAAAGCACGGATGTTTAACCTGCCATCACTCAAAATCAATAAGAGGAACACCAGGAGCTTTAAAGGGATCTCGACATCCCCTGCAACCACTTCAAAAAAGTGTTAAGGCTGTAACAAATACTTAAAAGGCAAAAGGAAAGAATGCCAACCACTCACAAAGAAAGAAACAGTCTGTCTAAACTGCAGACTCTAAAATATAAACAGAAGGGCTCTTGATTAGTCAGTTATGTACTTTCCCAAAACAGAAACGAGAGTGGGTACAAATTTAGAAAGTGAATTCCTTTAGTACCTAACGATGAGAGCAAGGCTACAAAGAAATGGAGAGACAGCTCTGTTGCTCTGGCCAAAGCTCTGAGCGCGGTTCCAATGCAGCCACCCTGAGCTGGAAGCCAAGCGCCTTTTCAGAGAACAATGTGGCAGATGGGGCACATTTTGCTTATCCACTCCTCCATCGATGGACACTTGGATTGCTTCCACCTTTTGTCTATTGCAAAGAATGCTGCTATGAATATGGGTGGACAGATATCTCTTTGACCCCCTGCTTTCACTCCTTTAGAATATATATCCAGAAGTGTAATTGCTGGATCACATGGAAATTCGATTTTTCATTTTTTTGAGGACCTGCCATACTGCATAGCCGCTGTATCATTTTCTGCTTTTTTTTAAAAGATAACGAGAATTCCTTCCTTGCCTAAATGTTATCTTTACTACTGACAGAGAAATGAATAAAGTCAGGACTTAGTTACAGAAGTCAGACATTTCCCAGCTAGTCAAGGAAACATTTCTAAACTGTATAAAGACCTGAGTTTAGGAAATACAATATTTGCCAAGGACTTTGTCCCCTTCAGTGTTCAGAAATGCTAAACGACTGTACCTTAATAAAGGCCTCGGGCCTAACAGAGCAGTGTGTGGGGACATTGCCGAGTAGAACTCCATGGCCCGAGTCATGCCAAGGAGTATTCCTAATGTTCTCAGAAAAGCAACGTGACTATCACTCAGCCCTTAGGTAAGTAAAGCTCTAAAAGTTTACCAAAGACATTACTTGCTCTCAGCATTATCCCAGGAACCAGTCAGATCGAGACAGGAGGGGTCTAAGAAATGAGTCTGACAATGAGATGCCGAAGACAGCCTGTGGTAAACACAGCTACAGGCACTGGTTGGTCGTGCTCACCGGTGTGGCTGTGCCATCTCATGATTACTCACATTCAATTCATCTCTCCTTGCAGGCAAATGGGGAGAATTACAATCCTCCCTCCACTCCCCAGCCCTGGCTCTGGCCAGCTTTGGCCAAAAGATTGTGGGCAGAAGTGACATGTGCCGCTTCGAGACCAGAGCACGCTTCCTCCCCCTACTGTACCTATCATGGAAATATGTGCTATGGAGACACAAGATGGAAGAAGCTGGGAAGGCTAAGCCACCACACGCAGGGCAACTGCCCTGGAGAGTTGCCTGAGGCCCCAGTAGACTTTCCAGGAGTGAGAAATACACTTTAGCTACAGCTGTCTATAGTAAGCCAGTAAGCTGAGATTCTGGTGATGCTTGTCACTGCAGCAAAACCAAGCCTAACCTGACTGATACACCATCTATTTCTCTAGTATGATGAATTTCTCTGGGAAACTGCCCTTCCCCAACATTCAGATCATATGGTCTCCTGGAGGTTCCTGACTCCAGGAGGAATGCATGTGAACAGGCCTGGCCAAACAGAGCCCCTGAATTCCCTCACCAACACTGATTAGTTGAGGGCAAGCACAGGACCCTCTCCAATCATCATTATACTTTCCCTGCAGCCAAAGTGAACCAAGGAGTCCAATCAAGGACATTTCTGAATATGTAGGGGAATTTCAAGGAACAGGCATTCTATTCTAAACTTACTATGAAGATGTGAGGGGTCACTACTAGGAATCTGAAAAAGAGGCCAAGAGCAAGGTCGAGAGAGAGAAGCAACCCATGAACATCATCTAAACTTGGATCAACATGCCTGAAGCTGGATTTTTCAACTGCACGGGCCCATAAAATTTCTTCTCTCTCTCTACCTATCTATCTATCTATCTATCTATCTATCTATCTATCTATCTATCTACTTATTTATTTTGCTTAAATTCAATCAATTTGAGTTGAGTTTTCTATTCCTTGCAACTGAAGGAGTCTCAAGTAAAAGTTCATTTCAAGATATTCAGCTACTCAAAATTCTTACTGCCTACAAATTTTAACTTTTAACATGGCTTCAAAGGCATGCCCCATTTATACTTTAATCCATCTTTTCAATCTTAAATTCTTCTTCATATGCCCTATTTTCAATACGATGAGTAATCTATTCTGTGTTCTCCACAATATACTATAGCTGGGTACTGACTTGAATTAAATTCACCTGGAATATCCTGTCTCCTTGTCTAACTAAATAAACACTGGTTGGCTATCTGGAAAGAACGTCAAGATTTTTCTTCACACTATACTGCAAAACAAATATCATGTGAATCAAAGAGTTAATTTTTTAAAGATTAAAAAGTATATAGATTACTATTTCATCTCTTAATAGAATGTAACTTTCCAAACGTAAAAGCAATAGAATAAATCACAAGAGGAATATATCGACAGATTTACAACATAAAATTTTAAACATCTGTGTATCCAAAAATATCAAAAACAAAAATTTCAGAGGAAGAGGTATGTATACTAGATGAAAATTAAGACAAGCAGCAAATGACTAATGTCCTTAATATTAAGAAACCCACACAAATCTATAATAAAAACAAGACTCCAACAAATAAAAAGATAAAAGATATATCTCACAAGAGAGGAAAATGAATGGCTAGTGAACATAAAGGTTCAACCAATCTAATTATTTTAAAAATTAGCAAATTAAAACAATTAGACAGTTAACAGCTCTCTCCTAAAGATGAAATTATTAATGGTTTTACTGTCATTTCATTCACATTTATTCCTATAACAAGCAAGTGTTACTTGGCTAAGAAATAAAGTACAATGTCATTTTCCTATCAGCAGTGTTTTTGTTGCGATTGTTGTTATCTGTAACGTTGTTTGGTGGGGGAGAGGCGTTCTCTTCTTGTTTTCTTTGTAATAATAGAACACCGAGTTAGATGGTAACTGGAACTGGGCGGCCTCACTCCTTACCGTTTGAGAATATAAATCGATTCAAGCCTCCTGGAAAGCAGACTGGCAAGAAGCACCAGGAGTCTTTTAAAAATATTCATACCCTTTAACCTAGTAATTCTCCTTCCAGGAATCTATGCTAAGGAAATATGCAGAGATGTGGATACGTATCTATATACAAAGATTTGGTTACAGTGACATTAATAAAGCAAAACTTTAATAAAGAACCTGGGCCACGTGAGGGCCCAAATACACATCTCAGATACTTGACCTCAGGAACCAAACTGTGCTAACAAGGCTGTGATCAAATAGAAAAGCTGAAATGCACTGGAAAAATCCTTGAAGTTCAATTTTTTTGGTAAGACAAACCACAATTCCAGAGACATTAAGGTGGCACATTTCTTTATTAATTAAAGATTATTAATTATGATTGATTAAATTAGGATTTTTCTTTTTAATATATGTCCTAGACTTCAAACTCTTCTAGAAAAAAGAACGTACAGCTCTGAAGTCTCAGAAGGAGAAAAGAAAGGGGAGGGAAAAGGGAGAAACAACTTTTTTTTTCCTGGAGAATTTTAGAGGTTACAAAAAACAAAAAAAAACCCTACTTTCCCCCATAAAGCACCACCCAGCTTCCCATGCATCTCCCGGCGTTCAGTGGACCAACAAGTCATCCTAGTGACTGATAACCATGTGCACGTGCCATGTGCCAGGCACCACATGTGAGGCCCTGTGAAGGTGAGACAAGATTAACGGCTCAAGGTCACACTTCTTTGTAATATATTTCTGTGATCCTGCATCAGCCAAAGTTAGAGGAGATCGAATATATTTGTTTTTCCTCATCTGACCAAATCTCAACTTCTGATTTTATTTCATATTTACATATTTCATTAATATTCATAAATATTCAAAATATATTATGAATTAGTTCATATTTACTTAACATGACTTCGAATTCTCTTTCCTTTTAATTGAGTTTATGAGGGTAACATTGGTTAATACAATTATATGATTTTCAGGTGTACATTATAATTTAACATCTGTGTATTCTATTGCGTGTTTACCACCCAAAGTCCAGTTTCCTTCAGTCAATTTCTCTTTCAAAAGTTCACATACAGATTGAAAACAACAAGATTTCAAAATTTCTTCTTAAACTATATAGATTAAAAATACATGGGAAAAAAAAGCATAGGGGCTTTGGTTCATAAGGTGAAGCAGTACCTACATGTTCTTCACTGTCTCCACAGCAAGTAAACTCAAGGTTCCACATCCGAATTTTAAACCTTTAAACTCCTCATCTGTAATTGCTGAATGAAAATGAAAATGACAAATCCACTTTAGGTGATTTTCTCTTAGCGAACTTCACAAGTCACAACTTCCTTGCGAGAAGTAAGGCTTGGGCGAAGGCCAAGCAAATTTGCCAATGATGCTTGTCTGAAAAATGTAAATTTGTTCTGATGCAATTGATATGTTAGGGAAAAATTTGACCATAATGCTAATTTTATGTTTATGTTTAGAATGTTGTTTCCTGCCAACCAATGTCATCTGGCATGGCTCTGTCCACTTAATATCCTTTTTGCTAATAATTAGTTACGGTGAGAGAAATCAAGTCAAGCAGAAAGCATGACCTGAGATACAGACGATTCACAAGCCTGTGCTACTATTAGAGATTTAAATGCAATTATTTTTAGCCAGAAAACGTTTTCTCCAGTATCTCCAATAATCATTCAGTTGTAAATCTCTAGTCCAATGATAGATGTCAAGATGTCCGAGGTGTCCTTTTCGTTATGAAAGTGAACATCTGTGGGCTTACATGTCCAGCACACACCAACCCTTAGATAAAGAAATGACCTGTCCCCACTTCTGAACACACAAATTCTGAGCTCGTCCAGGACCCAGCCTCACCCCTTGATCCCCAGGTGTTGGTCCAGAGTAGAACATCTGACTCACGCTGGGCCACTCCTAGGCTCCCATCGCCTGGGTACCTGTCTCAAACCGGGCAAAACCAGAGTCCTTTCCTTATTTCTTTGTGTTTATAGCTTTATTGAGGAACCAATGACATACAGTAAACCTCACATAAAGTACACAGCTTTATGAGGTCTGACATACATATATACACACTGAAGCTATCATCCCAATACAAATAATGAGGGCACCTAACACCCCCAAACACTTCCTCATGCCCCTTTGAATTCCACCCCTCCCCTGCTGTTCTTTGGGTCAGGTTCATTTGTATTTTCTAGGATTTTATATAAATGAAATCAAGCGGCATGTAGTAATTTAGTAAACTGGTTTTACCACTTCCTACACTCTCGGGAATTTTTTCAGTAAGCTCTTACTGCACGTCTACTATGGTGTCAGACGTGGTACGGGGCACTGTGCAGGGATTATAAATAAAAATCACAATAAAGCACAAACTGTAACGAGCAACATCACAGGCAGTGAGGGAGACCAAGAAATGGCACTCTGCCGGGTGGAGACGAGAGGAACTTGACACAGGGCTGGGTATGCCCCCAGAGGAGGCAGCAATTCAGAACTCATTTTTACTGCATTTATTAATCTAAAAAGCAGCTTTCATTTTTTTCATTAGTTAGATATTTTGCATCATCTCCAGGGGAAATCAATCCATGACAAATAGAATTACTCATCTGAATAATTAATAATATATATGACATTTATACTACTCCCACTAAAAGTTAAAATTATATCTCTTATTACTTTGTAAGTAATAGTTGTAATTCTGACTGCTCCGAAGAAATCCATCACACTTCCCAAAGTTCCAAAAATAAAACTACCTGCCACCACATTTGAAATAAAACTATAGTAATGGTTTAATGACAACCTAATCTTAAAATAAGTCATTTAATAAAAAACAAACTTAACTGCTCAAAAGAAAGGGAAAACTTCTTAGCAAAAGGAAATTTAGCCATATCAAAAGATCAAACACTAGGCAAACTATGAAGAATTTTTCATCAACGTATAGAGGACACAGAAAAAGAATGAGTATCAACGCCTTCCACATGCCATGCAGTGGCCTCTCTCATTTGTTATCTCAATTAATGTCCCAAGAACTCCATGAGGTAAACGCTGCTATCCACAATTTGCAGATAGGGAAATAAGGCCAAGAAGTCACTGGTCCAAGGTGGCACAGTTATCAAACAATAAAATGTAAGTTGAATGTCTGGCATAGTACTTGGCACATAGTAGGTGTTTCATAAATGTCCCTTCTCCTTTTTTCGACTCATCCATTCAGCTAACATTTTTCCTAGATCAGCGTAACCCAGGAACTTCCCCCTACACTCACACAGACACCCCGACTTTCAGGGGATCTTTGAGTTCAAAACTATTTCTATAACAATCTCAAAATGTGGTAGGCAGAATAATGGCTGTCCTTAGACATCCACATCCTAACCCCTGGAACCTGTGTGTCCACCTTACATGGCCAGGAAGAAATTAAGGTTGCAGGTGGCATTATGGCTGCCTATCAGCCAACTTTAGAAAGTATCCTGGATTATTCAGGTGGGTGCAATGTAATCACAAGGGTCCTTAAGTGGGGAAAAGGATGCAGAAGACGGTGTCAGAGTGACGTGAGGTCAGGAAAACCAACTGGCCACTGCTGGCTTTGGAAATGGAAAGGGCCATAAAGCAAAGAATGCGGGAAGCCTCTAGAAACTGGATGGGCAAGGAAAATTATCCACCGGAGGGTCCAGAAAGGACGCAGGCCTGCCAACACCTTGATTTCAGCCCAATGAGACCCATTTCAGACTGTTGATCTCCAGGACTGTAACAAATTCATGTTGTTTTAAGTCACCAGATTTTGTGCTAATTTGTTTAAGAAGTGAAAAGAATTTAATACAGAGATTATTTGCCTCTTTCTCTCTTCTCTTCTAATGTGCAGCAGAGTTTTCCAGAGGCTTCATAATGTCTAATACTGCGATAGACGGAGGCAGAATCAGATCGGAGACTTTAGTTGTCTTCTATTAAACCAGACATTACAAAAGTTTGCAAAAATGTGGTTTTCTAAAGTTCTTAGGAAAAGTTTAGGAATTTTTCTAAAGTTCTTTTATTTTGGAAAACAGTCACTTTTCATAAAAAGTATGTCATTTATGCTAATACGTACCAGATTTGTTATTGTTATTTTAAATAAATGAATGAATACTTATTTTATAAATCTCTCAGCTTTAATTTCTAAAACAATCACTATCAGTACAACCTATATAAACAAAAACTTTGGGGTCTTCAATAATTTTTAGTGTGCATAATAGTCCTAAGAACAAAAAGGTTGAAAATTGATACCCTAGCTATGCCTGCCTTGTTCAGCATTATAGCTAAAGTAACTGGCACATAAAAGATACAGAAAAAGGCATATTTCTGGTTGAACAATTAAGCAACTCTGGGCATTTTAGAACTTCCTAAAGTATATTCTTTAGAACCTCTATTTTGAACTATTACCTCAAAAAAGGGGCTCCATGGTCAAATTCATTTGGGGAATGCTACACTTATATCCTCCCCCCAAGGAGAGTTCATGCATTTTAAAGGCTCTGATTCACTAGCTTAATAAGTTTATCCATAAAAAAAAAAAATCTTTAACATATATTTTCCACATATCTTTAACCACATCTCTCAGAAGATGGTGGAACACAGGTCTCCTTTTTAAATTATCTCACAGGTACCGAAGGGTTGTACTTTACGTTTATTCTGTACACACTAAGCTTGCATGATTGCGCTACAGTCCTTACCAAGCACGTAACTTCTGACTGGGTATTCAATGCTCTACACCGAGAACTTTGAACAAATCCTTCAACACCCTGCAAAAGCTTCTAACATTTCAAGCTAATCTCCATACTTTTTTCTACAACTTAATATATTTTATAGCCCAAGCCAAGTAGCCAAACATTCTAAATAGACCAGGCTCCGAGATGACTTTAAAGGGGGAAACCTACCAAGCTCTCCAAATAGAGGGCTGGAGCAGCTTCTCCTGGAGGACAGAAATGCTTCCATTCTGTACGTAACAGGGTAATAGCTGATGAGCACATGGGGAAGGCCGCACATGGGGAAGGCCAGAGATTAAGTTCAAAGACACAGCATGCATCCTAACAGGAAATAACAGGCCACATACAAAAACATCCATCCCTTTAAGTTATAATGTCCCAATGATTTCTTAGAATTCATGGATTTATGACAAGATTTCTCAGTCTTAGACAACTGATGTTTGGGGCTGGATTATCCTTTTGTGGGGTGGCTGTGATTTGCATTTTAAGAGGTTTAGCAGCATCCCTGACTTCCACCCACTAGAGGCCAGTAGCATCCCCTTTCCCCCAGTTGTGACAATCAAAAAGGTCTCTAGACACTGCCAAATGTCTCCTCGGGTGTGAGGTGGGGATACAAAAGTCTCCTCACTCTGGTTAAAAACCACAGTTCTACAGAAAATTTTGCTGGAGGTTACAAACCATTATTTCTGTTCCTGAAAACACAAAAAAAGAAAAAGAAAAAGAAAAGAAAAAGAAAAAGAAAACCTCTTCTTTGAGCTGAGTTTCATATAGGATTTATAAATATTACACTTTGAAAAAAATCTCAAGTTAAAAAAAAAAAGGAAGAAATTCCAATTGAGGGACATTCTACAGAGTATGTAACCAGTACTCCTCAAAACTGTCAAGGTCATCAAAAACAGGGATACTCTGAGACACTATCACAGCCGAGAGGAGCCCAGGGAGATATGACAACTAAATCTAGCATGCTATCCTAGATGGGATCCTAGAGTAGGAAAGGACACTAGGTTAAAAACTAAGGAATTCTGAATTAAGTAGAGACCTTAGTTAATATTATACATATTCACGCTGTACCAATATTGGTTCGTTCATTGTGACAAATGTACCATAGTCATGCAAAAGTTAATCATAAGGGAAACTGCTTATAAAGTTTAGAGAAACATGTAATTTTTCTGTAAATCTAAAAATAAAGTTCACAGAAATAAGTGTATTGAAAATGTTTTAATTAAAGTGGAGAAAAAAGGATGGGTAAAAGAGAAAGGGTAAAACAGAGTAAAAATTACGTACTCCCAGAGCATCTTTCATTCTGGGAGTCCCTGCGAAGGGAAGATACCTGAACAGACTGTCTGGATTACAGCAAGAGATCAAATGGCCAGAAAGAAATCATCAGGAAGTGAGAAAACAAAATTTTTTAGTCTTACTGTAACTGAAACAAACAACAACAAAAACGTTTTTGTGTGAATATCAGTATTTATTCTGACCTCTCATTCCTACAGACACAGTTCAAGCGTCAGCCTTGGCAAAAGAAAGTTTCCTGCAACCAGGAGCAGTGATCTGCTCTGGTCTCAGAGCCCCTGGGGCCGTTCTTTATCTCCCCAAGCTGGACTGTCACTTATGTTTACCAGTCTCTTTATCCATACAACACAGGTCCCATGCTTGGCTCAGCTACTGTGTGTGGGCCTCTCGCTCTCAGACTTGTCCAGCTGTGAACCAACAGCCCTTAAGCCCACTGCTAGGTGTTTAATAAATGCTTGGAAAGCAGGCTGGGCGCATATACTCATACAGACTTCAGCTAAAGGGGGTAGGGATGGCACAGCCCCAAACAGGGCAAAGAAGGAAAAGTCAGATTCAAGTCCCTGTGTTTGCAGGGGTGAGAGAGGGACCATATGCTGGGGTGTGAAGATGGGATGGGGCCCATGAATACCTGATTCACAGACCTGTAACACTGGAAAGAATTCACACATTAGTTGTCCAGCGGCCTCACTCTACAAAGGGAGAAACCAAAGCTTGAGAACTCAGGAGGCTTGTTCAAGGCCACCCAGCCAGTTATTGTGCTGCCCTGGGTGAAGGAGACCTAGACTCTAAGCTAACTGACCCACCTCCACCCCTTACTAAGTGTGTCTAGGAGTGAAAGAGTTACTTAATAATTAATAACAACAGCTGCTATCTACTGAAGATCTGCGGGGTGCCATGCCACACTAAAAATCCTCATATTATCCCCAGATTACAGTCAGAAAACAAGCCAGAGAGGAAAACAACTTGCCGCCAAGGTCACAGAGCTAATAAATCTCAAAATCTCCCTCCAGCTGTCATACTCCAAAATCCCCCTGGGATTATCACACCCCGAGCCCAGACTCTGGCCTGATGTGGATCCTTCCCTCCCAACGCTTCAGCTGTCTGTCACAGGCACTGCTTTAAACACCTTTCATGGATGGACTCCTTCCTCGCCACAACCCTATGATGTTGGTACTACCAGCATCCCATTTTACAGATGAGAAAACTGAGGCTTCATGGCGTTCGCCAGAGTCTCACAGGCTGCAAGCGGCAAACCTCATCCACAAAATAAGGATGGCATAAACTTTGCCTGTAGTTTCTCATAAAACTAAACATACAATTACCATCCAACCAAGTAATGGCATGGCATTTAGAGAAATGAAAACATATGTTCACTCAAAAATCTGTACACAAATGTTTATGGCAGCTTTATTATGATGGTCAAAAACTGGGAGCAACCCAGATATCCTTCAACAAGGGAACTGGTTAAACAAGGTGAAACTGTGGGACATCAATACCACAGAATGCTACTCAGCAACAGAGATAATACACACAATTTGAGTGAATCTCCAGGGAATTACGTTCAGTGAAAAAAGCCAATTCCAAAAGGTTACATACTGTATGATTCCGACTGCGTAACATTTTTGAAACCACAAAATGTTAGAAATGGAGAACCCATAATGCCCCAGGGATTAGAGAGAGCAAAAGGAGGGAGGGGGTTATGAAGACAATATGAGATGAAGGATCCTCTTAGTGAAGGGTCTGTATCTTGACTGTTGTGCTGGATACAGGAAAAAACTATAGAACTAAATATACACATATAAGTAAAACTAGAGGACTCTGAATAAGAGCTGCGAAATGTATCAACATTAATATACTGGTTGTGATTCTGTGCTACTGTTTTTGCAAAATGTTACTACTAGGAGAAACTGGGTAAACGATATGCCAGATCTCCCTGTATTTTTACAAGCCCATGCAAATATACAATTATCTCAATGAAAAAATTCAGTTAAAAAAAGTCTTGCCTGCCCCAAAGCTGGGCTAGATGATCTATATTTCTTTCACCGAAGACCTACAATTCCCAATGTCTCCAAAGCCAGTCTTCTTTCCACCATACCACACAACCATTTGAAAAACCAAAGCAAAATTAACTCTGAACAAAGGAAAACTAAGAAAAATAAGCCCTTCCTCATAGCATTCTGCATTGCTAGCCACTCTGAATGCCCTCAGAAAATAATCCCAATTGCCTTCTTTCATTAAACTGACTTCTGGCCAAAAGATGGAAAATGTGATCCTACAAAATGTTCTCTCCCACCAAATAGTTTCTCCCTATCTTTATGGGCCACCTCCACTACCATCAACCAATAAAAAAAAAATCAATTTAAAATTTTCGACTCTAAATCTTACATGGAAGCAGCAGCACCAATGGCCCTTTACACCAGTTCTCAAATGGTCAGCGGCTTCTGGAAGGCAGGGGAGCGCAGGAAATAAGAGCGCAGTGGCTTAGGGGGCTAAAACAGATCCGAGTAAAGGTGTGACCCTGGCCAGGTTCCTTAAACTTGAATCTCACCTTTCCCATCTATAGGAAGGGGATGTGGCACCTCCCTGGTAGGTATGGGATGAATTCATGGAGACAGTCTATGTGCCTGGCACTGATATTTACTCGGTCCTCTTTCCGTCTCTCCCTATTCCCCTAACAACCAAGCTAATTTTATATACACCTGGACACAAAGTAGTCACTCCCTGGAATCCCCTCCTCACTGAGGCTGGCAGACAGCCCAGGACAGTCCCAGTCTGGACCCCCTCCTATTTCAAGCACAGCAAATCCTACTCTAAAACAAAGAAAATAGATTAGCCGCCGGACACTGCCACCTGCCCAGCAACCCCGCTCCAGAGTAATCCGCCGCCTGCCGGATTCCGACTGCTACTATTATTACTGTTAATAAAAACACCTAACGGTGCGTGGGGGTGACCGTCTCCCGAGCAACATAGGTAGAATCTCGGGAACAACACCAAGCGCTTTGGATGCAGATTTCTGGTTAAAAAAAAAGTCCCAAGAATTTATAAAACAGCTTTCCCAGCAGGAGAAAGGCAAGAGTTGTAAAGTTTCTGGAGGCGCATTTTTCCGCGTTTCCCCGAATCGCACTGCAGAGGCGATGCTGCCCGTGGATACGGCTGGGGGCGACCGCGGGTCAGAATTGGGGTCCCTTAGAGGTCAGCAGCTGGACCCGCGCGGGTCCGAGAGGCTGACCGCGTGGGAGGGTACCTGGCGCCCCAGACAGGCGGGAAGGGCCCCTCCCCAGGTACGAGGAATTTGGGGGAGTGCCGCCGCACTCACCGTCCGTGCTCCGCTTCGCCTCCCGGTAGCGCTCCCACAGGTAGCGCTTCATGCTCGGGGCGGTCCCAGGTGCTGTGCACAAGGGTCGAGCGGGGCCCGCGCCCGGCCGCCCCCGGGCTGCAGTCCCGCAACCGCCCCGCAGAGCCGCTGCTGCCGCCCATGCGCAGGCCCCACGGGTCACCACCACCGCCGCCGTGGCCATGCTTTCCGCCGCCAGCTGCGAGTGGCGC
>NW_006437736.1:5900434-5972347 GCF_000325575.1 Pteropus alecto | reverse complement strand
GTGGGTGGGGCCTGGGAGGCAAGGGTGGGGCGGCAAGGGCCAAGAGCCGTGTTGAAAGCAGGCACTTCTAGACCTGCGGCTTTCCTAGGTGGCCGAGCGGTTGGGCGAACGCCAGATCAGGAGGAGGCCACATGGAAGGGGATGACTCGTTACCGCCCCTGGGCCACTAAACGTGACCTTAGCACCACCCCACCCGCTGAACTTTGCAGCCTCTTCCTCCCGCGGTCTGTGACTGTCCCCTCATCCTGGCTGCGCTGACAGTGCCTCAGGCCCTGGCTTCAGGGGATGAACTCTCGACATTAATGGCCTCTGAATTCTGGATCTCCGTGGATCGCGGGAGCGGGTCTGGGACGAATCCAGCTTGGATCCTTTCAGTGCAGCCCGTGAGGGGGCAGTTGAGCCGACGCTTCACACGTGGGCTGATGTGTTTGAAGGGCACCCCCCACCACCACCACCGTTCTACACAGCCTAGAAGGCCAGTGCCCCTCCCGAGATTTCTGGCTCGCTAAGGAAGCACTCCAGACACCGCTACCAGCTCCTGCTCCTGGCTACCCAACTCCTGCCCACATTCAAAGGCGCAGTGCACCTGTCTTCTCTCAGACCTGTTAGGCTGCACCTGTTCTGTGCATTGTGGTTCTACCAAAGCCAAGTAAACAGTAATCCCCACCACGCGACTGGGGCAGAATCGGCTCCAGCAGGAAAGACTGACGCAGCCCACCCAGGACCCGGCTGAGAATCACTGAACTGCGAGGACTTCTCAAGCTGTTGGTTACTGTGGTTACTGTCCAGCAGGGCGCTAGGTGGAGCATGGGGAATAATTCTTAAGGCTGGCACTTTGCCTGGGAGGCCATACCGCCATATGTACAATAGGTGGGGCACGATTTAAGACGCATAACAGAGCATTAGTGTAGGCTTAAATTGTGGGCTGGAGGGGTGTGGTCAGGAGATGTTTCATGGAAAAACGAAGCCTCTGGGTTAAATAGTGACAGCTAATAACTACCTGTATCAAAGAACATGCTGTGGGCATTATCTTATGTGATCCTCTCAGTAATCCTAAAAAGTGGGTGCATAATTTCTCCCATCTTTAGAAACTGATGGTTGCCAGATAGAAGGGGGGTTGGGAGGCTGAGTGAAAAGGGTGAAAGGATTAAGTACAAATTGGCAGTTATGAAATAGTCACAGGGATGTACAGTTTAGGGAATATAGTCAATAACATTGTAATAACTCTATGTATGTGTCAGCTGGGTACTAAAACTTATGGGAGGAATTACTTTGTAAGTTATATGTCAAACCACTATGATGTACACCTGAAACTAATAATGTTGAATGTCGCTTGTAATTGAAAAAAAAATTTAATTTTGTTTAAAAAAAACTTCTCCATTTGGTAAGTAACACATGAGTCTAAGAGAAAGGAAATAACTTTCCTAAGGTCATATAGCTGAGCCCGTTCTTTCATTTGGCTTCCTAACAGACTAGATAAAATTTAGTTAGAATATAAGGAAGAAGGTAGCCATTAAGTAATCCTGAAGAGTTAATGGGCAGTATCTTACAAATCATTGATAAAATGAGAGGCAATTAAAATGTTTAAAACATATATGCTATCAAGTCCATGGATTCTGGTACTTTAAACTTACTTTATGGTTTCAGTTTATTCCAACTTATACCTTTTCTTATTTGTGTTTTATTTTTAAATTTTCGGTAATAGCAATTGTCAATTTCATTTACATGGAGAATTAATTCATAAATTCAAAATAGATAAACTATAGCAATATAAAAGTAACACAAGTAGAACTTTATAACATTGCTTCAGTATGCTTTTTAGATATGGAACCCTGTGAGATCAACATTCATATACCTACCATAGAAGTGTGAATCACTAAAAATTGTTCTTAGCAAAATGTGTTACAATATTTTAAGGGGCTAAAAAATCAAATCCCTAGACCTTGATTAACATCACTCCTAGGAGTTATAAAAGAAAATATCTCATCAAAGAGTTCTAAAGACAAGTAGAAAAAAATTACAGACATGAAAGAACCCATGATAATTTTTATTCTTTATTAGCATCACTTGAGGTCTTTGACGATTTTCTCTCAAACTGAGATCTCTGGAAAAAATAAATACTTCTGAGGAATTGAACTGTAATCTAGGCTATGAAAAAGCTACCTTTCTGAGATGAGCTCAGATATGGATTCGCAGGGATTTGTGCTAAGAGGCCATAGCAGGGGATGCTGGTAATTTGGTCTTTTCCACTCTCTACTTCAGCTGACAAAAATCCTTAACTGTGAAAACTTTACTACACCATACATTTTACCTACAGATATAATCTAAAAGCAATGATCTTTTTTTCTCTCCGATGCTTCTTTTTTTGGGCCATTCTACATTTCAATATTATTTTGTGTCTTCTGTTGGGTCTTTTCCTCAGCAGAAATGGAAGTAATGGGTCTCCAAACCTTTTTCCCTTTTCTGCACCTTTTGATTTATCTGAAATTGTGTGAGGTGCCAAGTCCACGCTTTTAGCCCTCTGTAGCTTATCTGCATTCGTGCACATTGCAGAACTCACTGTATTAGAACTCTGGGCACTGTGGTAGTTCAATTTCAGCAAGTGCCCCCATAGTGAGGTGCCATTCCCAGAATCCTCAGAATATTGCTGGCTCCCTCCTTGAGGCCAACATCTCCTACTCCGGATCTGCTCAATTTCCCTCAGAAGGCTGCAAAAGATCAACAACTGTCAAGAGGTCATACACAGAACATGAATAACCAGAGCATATTTCTTTGTAAGACAGAACAGGAACTCACTGCAGGAATCCATGGTTTGATGAAGGAGAGATCCCAGGTAGGTCACCCTTAAATCAAGTGATCTGCACAAACAGCCCAGTGCCTCAATTATGATGTGATGACAAGAGTCACTTATCAATAACTGACCTGCTGGATATCTGAAAATAAGAATATTAGAATTTTGAACAATTACTCCTGACTTCACACACTTAAAAGGGGGAAAAATATTATAAAAGGTGGCACTGGAACATTATTTATTATAGTGTTCCTGCCAAAAACATTTAACTTGAGTCTAGTTATATGGAAACAATCAGAAAGATAGAAACTAAAGGACACTGGGACAAGGAGGGTAGGGCAGAATCTGACTTAGACTCTTCAAAAATGCCAGTGTCATGAAAGACAAAACAAGCCTCCTTGAATGCTCTAGCCAAATGCAAAGGAAGATCTTACATAGGATTCTGAATCAAAAAGTAAACAGCTAGGACACTTGGAAACACTGAATATGGATTATACATTAGACAATTGTCTTAAGTGATGGATAAACTTCCTGAGTTTGATCATTGTATTGCGATTATATGGAAGGATGTGCTTGTACTCAGAAGACACATGTTGAAGTATTTAGAAATAAAAGTGTCATATCTACAACTTTCAAACGGTTCATAAAAAAACTATGTATGTGTCTGTATGTGTATGAAAGACAGAGAGAATGCAAATGTGGCAAAAATGTTAACAACTGGTGAATATAGGTGAAGGTTATATATGTTATATATCAATAACAAACCTTCTGGATCTTTGCCAGTTGCCATTGCCAATCATTTAACATAATTTCCTATAATGTGTTAAAAGTAAAAAAAGAAAGAAAGAAAGAAAGAAATACATGTTACAATCTAATTTGCAAGTGGTACTAATTTATTCATTTTATCCATTTACAAGACTACTTTTAAGGGGCTGAATCTGTACCATTGATAATATGCGTAATGTAAGGCCAGTTCATGTAGGGCATCCATCTGGATATGTGATAGAGACTTCTGGGTATTTAAGGGCAAAAAAACACTGAGAGATGACCCAGCCAGCATCTCTGTATTTATAATAATGATAACAGCAAATTTATGTAATTACCATCCATCAGGCCTGTATAATCCTATAAGGTATAAACTATAATCACTTGTCTTTTTGTTTTCATTTACTCTTTTTAAAAGGGCATATATGCACATGGTTCAAAAATGAAAACGTATAAAGTGAAAAATCCCATCTCGGTCCCCATCTGCGCAGTCTTCTCCTAAGACATGTGTCCATCCAGAGAATTTTTAGTGTATGTTCAAATCTTTTAAAGATGAGAAAAACTGAAACTTGCTCCAGTTTGTGGTAGAGCAATCCCAGGTCTGCCTCATCCCCAAGCCCCTGCCCTTGACTGCTGCACTAGGCTGCCTCTTCCCCCAACTGGATTGTCCTTTTGAGTGTAAGCTGTGGCTTCTATTTGCAGAGATCTTCTCTCTCTGCAGCTCTGCTTCACGGGGCATAGCCTAAGTCATATCTTGCCCACAGCTTCTGCTGGAAATCTGATCATTTCAGCCGTTGTCTCTGCTTAACAATCTGTGTTTTTTTGTTTTTACTTATTTTCATGACTCCCTATGATGTTGCCAATTGTCCCAATCTAGTTCAACAGAATGCACCTGTGAATTACCCCGCTCAGGATGGTCATGCTGCATTGGCCTTAACTGGCCTTTACAAGTGAAGTGGAAAAAAACAGAACCAGAATGTCTCATGTGGTAGCTGAGCAAGAACTCATTCTCAGAGATCCTCTGGATGGGAATAAGCAGATCCCACAGACTGCTCGTAAGAGGATCTGACTTGCTGCAGGATTGAGACTGTCACATAGTGGTGCCCTTGGCACACGCACTGTGTCAGGCTCATGCTCCATGGACTCTTTCTCATGTCACACACGTTGGCTCCTGGGGCCTTTTACCTTCATGGCCCACACTTACAGCTGGACCTATACTTCCAGCTTTGACTTCAGAATTTTCTTGGACACAATCTGATTATTCTTTCTGGCACAAGCACAGTAGCAGCCAGGAAAGAACATCTTTGCCTCGGGCCCAACCCCGCTCCACCCCATCCTCCCTCTGGGTCAGTACCAGCTTGGAGGCACTATCCAGCCTGGTTAGTCCTCCCAACCCAGGGAAGAAAGACAGACCAGGATGGGTTCACTTAAATTGGAGAGAGGTCACTTACCTTCCTCCCACTTCGAGTCTTCATTCTGGATGGGGAAGGTATCTAACATTTCACTGTTTACTCTGTTGGTTGTTTTCATACATTATCTCATTAAATCTTCAAAATAACCCTATAGGCAGACATTATGATCCCCTTTGGCCAGTAAGAAAATCAAGACTCAGAGAAGTTATATCCACAAACCCAGAAAAGAGCAGAACTGGGATTCAAATCCAGGTCCCCAGGATCCAAGGACCATAACTTCTAGAAGTGGGAAAAGAGAACACTATTCTCCCTGTCACAGTGGTTCCTTAGGAAATATTCCCAAAATGTACATCTAGAAAAGAACCATCTGTTTTGTATTTCTTGACAGAGCCATATCCACATTACTTCCAACAGAGTGTGAACTGGGGGTGGGAATAGGTGGGAAGGTCCCACTAACGTCCTTGAAAATCCATTCTCAGATTTGAAATGCTAAATTTTCCTAGCCCCTCCTCCTTTCTTTTTCAATACTTTATAAGTAAAGTGGTATCTTTGCTATTTTCTCTGGAAAAAGAAACCACCCTAATTCACCCTCCCTTGCCTTTACTTGTGCTGATCCTTCTTGCTTGAAATGCTTTTCCTCACCTCCTTCACCAGGCAAACACCTGACAGGACTCACAGCCAAGTCGCTTTCTCTGGAAAGTCTTCCTTGTTGCCTCTCGTATGTGCTTCCCCAGAGCCTCTAGCAATGTCTGTCACAGTACAGATCATATTGGACTGCAGTTATCTCTTATACACTTATCTTCCCAACAAGACCACAAATTCCAAGAGCCCACAAACAGTAGAACGAGCATGGGATTTAGGTCAGAGGACTGGGTTCCAAGTCCTAAGTCTACTACTTACTACCTTCAAGGTTTGGGGATGTCCCTTGGTCTTTCTGAGACTCAATGATTCTAATAACCAATTCATAAGATTCTCCCATCAACTGCACTGGGGTAGGTCATAGGACATATCTGCTATTTCTTCAGCTCTAAAATTAGCTGAGGGATCTCTAGAGTCCCCTTCCAGGTTTAAAGGTTTTCTCCATTTATGAGGGCTATTTGACATATTCCTGCAACCAAGAGCGTTTACAAATTTATAACCTGTTAAAAACTATTAAACCCACACAAGTGAAAAGGAAGCTCTGTTAACAGACATAAACTGGATTGCTGGATTAACCAGGGCCCTCTATTTCCTCTACAGCACATACTGCCTGATACCCAGGGCACACAATGCCTGCAGCTAAGCAGGTAGGTACATCTCTACTGTGCTGGCAAACTTCTGTTCCTCACTATTGAGTTCCAGTGTGACCAAGAGTCGATTGGGTTTGTTAGTCTAATTTTGGTAATTGAATTAAGTATAGTACAAACTAATTAAGTGTAAAATGAAAGAGAGTTGTTTTTTATGAAAAACAGGCTGAATGCTTTGAAATTCCTTTAAATTACGAGAGGGCAAGACAACCGTAAAAGGTTGAGGGAGGCCAAAGGTAGCAATCTAGAAAGATGCTGCACATACTGCACCGCAATTATCCAAGTTCTCACCCTACAGAAGCCAAAATTAGAAATTGTGAGTGATGCATTTTGAGAAAGATGACATCTAATATCAATCGGAGGACTCGTTAAAAAAATAATAATAAATAAATAAATAAATAAAAAGACCTTGATCCTAAATTTAAAATTTGAGGGAAAGAATTGCATTTATATGTTTAAGTTAAAATTAAAATGCAAATTTTGTCTATATCACTTACCTGACTTTTTGGATTACGGGACCTACTGCCTGCCGTAGAGAAGAGAGTTTTGGCTGAGCCAAGCGTTTTAAAATCAAATGAGGAGAAAAAGACTGACTCGCCCTACTGAAAAATCACCCTCTGGAGCTGTTGTTTAAGTTCTTCCTTCTACATTTGACTGATATAGTTGGCATTTCTTTTCAAAAAGAACTCCAGGGAGAGGGAAGTCACATAATGTTCATCTATCACACTTCATCCAAAATAAACAAGTCAGTACAGAACACCCAGTTTGACATAATGGAACATGAAAAACCACATTTCTGGGGTTTTTTTCTCCCACTGAAATGGTTTCTCAATAGGCAGATATAAACCACTTATCAGAGAATGAGAATAATGAGATTGCTCTGTGTCAGAGGTAGCTTGAAATCTCTGTCTGTCTGTCTGACTGTCTGTCTATCTGTCTGTCTGTCTCTCTCTCTCTCTCTCTCTCTCTCTCACACACACACACACACACACACACACACACACACACACACCAACCCTGTTAGAGTCAGGATTAGTACCGTAATCTCTAGAATTAACAGTTTTATTAGGTTTGTTCTGGAAACTGGATCAGAGTTGAGATGAGCTGAGCTGAAAGGACCTATGTAACAAGAAAAGATTTCATTTTTGAGCAAGTGCCTCACGAAACTGTGATCAGAAGAAACAGACAGGATTTATCACCCTCTCATAAATCTGTCATTTTAATATGTGCTTACTATAATCTCATGCATTAAAATGTTATGAGTATAATTAAAATCTGAATTATCATCGCTGGAAGCCCATTATCTTCACACCCCTTGGAGGATTACACTGTGTTCTACGTGCTGATCGAATATAATAATACAAGATGAAGGAAAGTGCTAAGACTTTCAAGCTAGCAATTATTATCATTAATCTACAATCCAAGCTGAAATCCGAAAAGTCAACTAAAGGTTCTTGTTTTCAATAAGTTAAAGTACAATTTAAATCATTTCTTTCAATGTTGTTAGCCCGGAGCACAGCCAACGGCTTCTCTTGAATACCCAAATTGTGCAAATACCCAGAAAGACCCTGTTAGTCCACTTCCCCACCTTTCCTGCACTGACAGAGTACTTCCACACCATTAGCACGTTTCCGATGCTTTGAAGATATGAAGAAACATCACAAGGCCCCTGTTCAGAGTCTGTTTGCGAGGTCAAAATACTCACATTGGAAAGAAATTTAAAAAGTGACTCTGGATTCCTAATATGTTGATGGAATCTTTAACATATTTAACGTATTGTATTAGAAATCTGCTTGTGATGACTACTGCAGGGGTTTAGAATGAGTCACCCAGAGATATGCCTCTGTGGTATGCAGATTATTTTAAGCTAAAGGCAACTGAGACTCTTCAGGCTTCAGAGAAAGTTCTGTACCCCCCTTAACTACCTAGAAGAATTTAAATTAGGGGCCTTACCCATAATGAGAAGTGATCAGCGATAACCTTTTGACTTACCTGTATGGCAGGGCAAACTTCTAATTACTGAACATCTGTTCATATCATCCTGCAATGACCTTCCTACCCTCTGATGCCCCAAGACATCTTACTTCACTCATCCTTAGCTCGGAATGCCATATACACCTCACTTTAACTTTGCCTCTGACTCTCTCAAGTATGTGGGGTTCCCATACACACATATGTAATGAAATTTGGTTATTTTTCTCTTGTTAATCTGTTTCATGTAGATTTAATTACTAGACCAGTTGAAAGAGCTGGAAAGTTGCCTCCTCCCGAACACTACACTAGATAAACAAATGACTATAAGTTCCTAACACCCCTTCTGCTTTGGGTTTCAGTTGCTCTTATGATAACATCCCAAGTCCCTGAGTGGGCCTAGGAGCCTATGACTGGCCCAGCACCTTTCTGACACCCTCCCCATGCACCCTCTCCCCAGCACTGGTCTCTGCGCTCCAGCCACACTGGCCTTTTTAGCTCCCCCCAGCTTCACACATTCTGTTCCTACTGCCTGGATGACTCCGTCCCTCTCCCCACTTTACTTAGCGAGTAGCTCCTCATCTTCCAGATTCATTTTCCACATCACTTCCTGAGAAGCATCCCCCATGCGTGCCCCTCCACCTCACAGATCAAGGTCCCCTGTTAGTGCTTGTACTTTGCCATGATAACACTCTCCACGACTGCAGTTAAGCTACTATGTATTTAGTTTCCAAACCGCCAGCTCCAGAGTAGCGCTTTCTACAATTGCAGCTAAACGGCTTGTATTTAGTTGTCTGACAGTCATGTGCCTCAGTGTGAGCTCAATGAAGGCAGTGCTGGTCCCTATCTGGCCTGTGTTCACTGCGATATCTCCAGGAACTAAAACAGAGTTCGTCACCTGGCAAAGAGTCTCTCACTGACCAAACTCTACTCAGACTCTTCTAAGCTCTTTCTCAACTAGGCCTCCTCTTTTGGACTTCCGTACTTATCTCTGCATTGTCTAATTTTAGCAAGAATCCTGCTAAGTCAGTTTAGCCATCCTATCTGATCCTCACCAGGCAGCTAGTTGTCTTCCTCGTCCTCCACCCCCAGGTGGTGTCTGATCACCCTAGCCTGCCTTCAGCGAGAATCCTGTTAGGTCCATTTAGCCAGAATCCCGTTACCCTTGATGGTGCATCTTAATAATTTTCCTTCCATTGCCCCTCGCCCTTCTCCTTGGCTATAAATTCCAACTTTCCCCTGCTGTATTCAGAAATGAGCCCAGTTCTATACTATCTCTTCCCATGTTGCAACAGTCCTGAATAAAATCTGTTTTTGCTACTTTAAGATGAACTAAATATTTCTTGAATGAATGAATGATTGAATGAATTATGATAATATAAGTAAGTGACATTAAAACACACTTAATCATCAATGTTTGCTTTTTTTAAGTGGAAAGCTAAATCTGAATTAGCAAAGGTACTTCATCTTACGTTCGTTCACTCGGCAAATGTTTATTGAACACCCACTATTCACTGTTCTAAGATCTGGGTATACAATGGTGAAAACAGATCAAGTCCCTTCTTTTTAGCAAGGGAGGCAGATTTAAAAGAAAAAACACCTAAGAAACAAATAAATATATAATTTTAGGTATTACTAAGCACTATGAAGAAAAATACAGCTGAGGGGATAGAGAATAAAGAGATAAGGAGGGTCAGGGTTAATTTATATAGGCATTTGCCTCACTCTGAACTTGTGGACAGATTATAGGAAGCCTTGATGGGCTCTAAGTAACTTCAAAGAGTTTCCAAAACAACCTCCTAAATAGAACAAGCCCACGAGAGGAACATGGCCTCCAAGCCTTCTTCGGCCTTAAATCTCCACTTGCCCGCAGGCAGGACTGCCTTCGGATTGGCACACTGCCACGATTTCCTGCTTCTTTACCTCCTGTCCCACCCTTCCTCATAGCCCTTCGCGCCAGCTCCCGAGGGGTCCCTGCCACATCTTTGTTTACTCCTACCTTTGTTTGGCATAGAAGTGTCCCTTCTCTGCCAACTGACATCCTCCACTTCCTTAAGGGGTCCTCCCAAGAGACTTTCCCTGAAAATCCTCCCGCTACTGGTTATTATCTTCCTTTATATCTAAGCATAGAGTATTAACTCTGCAGAAGGCCCCCCAAAACTGGACACCCTTATTTTACAGATGGGCCCAGAGACTGACCTGGGCCAGAGAGGTTGTATAACAGAATGAAATGCGCTCCTGATCCCTCACCCTCCCCTGCCCCCTCCCCTCCCTTCCCCTCTGATTCTATCACAAACTCAAGCCTGCATTTCTCCCATGGCCTTCAGGCTAATAGATCCTGCTACAGATATTGTCTGAGCATTTTGCAAAAACAGCCCCCTTGTCAGAAGACGCCTCTCCTGAAGAGGTGGGGAAATATGTACAAAACAATGACTGCTTCTCAAAGATTTACAGGAGCCTCGAGACCAGACTCAGACCAGCGGGGGTCCACAGACCAACCAGGAACAAAGAGATTTGGAGATTTTGCACTCTTCCTTGAATCCCTCCTAGCACCTAGCTGTCTACTGTCCTCACCCACCCACTCCTTGCCCCACTCCTCCTCCCTCCTCTTGACATAAAAGATGATTGACTGAATTTGGGGCTCTCTTAAGATGGATTTGCACAAGCGTTAAGGCCCCCATCTTCTCGAGCTAGTGCCTTCTCGATCAATAAACCTTACCTTATTCCGAACCCTGACATTTTGAATATTGACCTTTTGAAGCATTGCACGCATGAACCTTGAATGAGTAACAGTTGTGATTTGCCAAAGGTCAAATGGCTGATTATGGCAGAGTTAAAATTAAACTCCAGTTCAGTCACCTCCAACCAGGCTATGCTTTAAACTATTCATGTGTCATATTTGTTATCATAGGTTTGTTTTGCCTCCTAACAAAATAAGGCAGGAGTCATCATCTTTTGAAGGCAGGAGTCGTCATCTTTTGTTTTTGTATCCCCTAGAACACTTAGGATGGTCCTTCAAGCACAGGGAACCTGTTTCCATCTATTTTTGTCTTTCTCTGTTACTGTATCCAGAAAAGACCAAGACATTGTCACCAAATTTAGAACTTAGGATGAAATACAGGCCACATGGCATTCATAAAATTTGCATTGGGGGACATAGGGAACCACTTCACAGTAATAAGCAGCTCCCTGCAAAGCACCGAAGGAACTGTCCCCACAAGGGGCACAAGCTACTGACAAAGGAAACAAACAGTAGTTCCATACGTGAGATTCCAAACCAAAGTCACCAAGCACAGGCCAGCAATGACTTACAATCGAGCTGCCATTCACAGGGGCAGGTTCCCGCTGAGTTCTCCAAAGTGCGAGTGGTAGGAGGTTTGTTTATCTTTATAGGGCAAATGATTCCCCTAAATCCCCCCAGATCTACAAACTAGTCAGGGAAGATAATACATCCTCACAACTCCATCGTGCATTATGATATATAAAGCACTTCAACACTCGAATAAGTGCAGTGTAATTGTCAGGTCTTCTTTTTCCTCGATGCAAAAAAAAAATGCATAGTATGGACTTTAAAGAGGCATACTTTGATGACTAATGTTCCAACACGCTTTTACGACAGAGGGCCTAAGCCTTCTTTAAAAATACCTAATGGTGAAGAGACCCAACCATATGGGTCTCTGGCTCACTTATTTTATGGAGTCTACTCAGAAGAATCTAAAACCGTAACAGTTGAAGGCACACTCCATTTAGATAGACATTTTCCATTAAAGGTAGGTAAAGAGGATCTGGGTAGGCTATCCCAAGGTATGCCACTTTAACATATAAATTATTATGAGCTGGAGGCATTTGAGTTCCTGAAATCTCTATGTACCTAAAATCAGAGCCCCCCCCAAAAGGACTCAAGTGCCAGCATAAAACCCCACCCCCAAGAGAAACTTGGATCTTCTCTTTCAGGACACAAGAAGCTAGCACCACACCCCAGACAGATGTTGGATGTCCATTCTAAGGGCCCGTTTATCGTTCAAAAAAGTGTCCCTTGCTTCTCCTTTAGTGCCCTTTCTCCTCACCCCCTTCTCCTGCTAAGTTAGGGATACAGACCCCACGTTCTAACCACAACTTTGGGTTAGTCACTACTGAGTGCTCCCATGTGTAAGGGTGATGCAGATGTTAAGAAACTTCTGTTTGACTTTCTCTCGTTAATCTGTCTTTTGTCAGGGCCGCAGTGGAAGAACCTAGGCAGGGTAGAGGAAAAAATGTTTGGGTGATGAAGGTGGGTTTCCATCACTGAGACACCTTGCTTGGTCTGTGATTAGGAGATCCTCTGACAAAAGCTGCAGAAGGCTGAACTTCCTACCAAAGTCAGCCTCCCAGATTTCTGTCCTCAGGGCCCAGTGGAACGAGGGTGGCAGTCTCTGTCTTTTCCATTTAATTTCAGTCCCAGCCTGGGACTTTAAGAGGGTCGAGGAAAAGTTTTCCTCCTCTACACAGGAAAACTAAAAATATTTCTTACATATTGAAGGTCAATTTGATTCAAAAGTTTCTATAAACACTCTACTTTTCCTCCCAATACTGTCATCCTCAGTACTGAAGATTCTGGTCTAATTTCACTGTCACAGATTGAAAGAAAAGTGCAAGAATCTCACACTGCCAGCAGAACTAACCATCTACAATATTCCTGTGAGCCAGAAGTGGGCCTTAAGGTAAATGATCAGCTTCAATCAACAGCAGAAGATAAAAACAATAAAATGGTGGCAAGAATGGGCTCCTTACAGAAAAGTTCTTGATCGTAACCACGTGGAAAACCGATTGCAAAATTAAAACGTAGTGTAGAGACTTATTTAAGAAGTCACGAATACACTGAAATTGTGATTACCGATGCCTTCTTATCTGAAAGGAAATAAGTGTATTATTCTTCCATCATAGAGCAGACACCAAAACCACACAAAATCCTATACAAAGCAAGCAGATTAGATATACTAGTTCCCCTTTCATTAATTTCCTCTAGATTTTCACTTGTTTTCTGGTTGTAAACAAATCCTTCATGCTCTCAGCCTGGAAACCCTTACTGGGAAAAAAAATGTACACACACATACATACACACAAACTCCTTAATCTATAGACAGAAAGTATTCTTTCCCTGCATGTAGCAAATATTTTAAGCCTTTTTCCTCCCTCAGCAAATGACGAGGCTAAAATCAATCATGTTTTACTGTAAAATGAATGACAAACATACATGCTGGGGAAGATGGTAGGTTTAGGTCAGGCTTTCTCAATCTCAGCACTATTGACATTTTGGGCTGGATAACTTTTTGTTGTGGGGGCTGTCGTGGACATTGTAAGATGTTGAGCAGCATCCCAGGCCTCGACCCACTAAATGACAGTAGTGTTCCCTGTCTCCTAGTCAAGACAATCTAAAGTTTCTCCAGACTTTTGTTCTGAAGTAGATTGCACTCTGTGGTGATGAGGTTTCAGGAGCCCCAATAGTACAGTCACTGCTCTTATAGAAAATGAGATTTCTCATATAGGCTACAAGACGAATAAATGAAGCCACGCAAGGGCTGACATGTCTCTATTTGGCATACCAGGAACCCACTCATCGGAGGCACAAAGGTTGAGATGCACCGCCCTGTGGGTTTCACAGCCCTGAGTACCCCCGCCTCACCCTGCAGCTGCGGCCTGTCTCCAGCGTGCTGTCCCAGCATTATTTGCAGCCTCCAATTCAGTTCTCCGTTCTCCTCAATTCCCGAGTTGGCAGCACCATTCCGGGCAAACGACAGAACTCACTGAGCAGCCACTATTACTGGGCCAAATAAGTACTGAGGCAGTAAAAGATCAGGTCCGGCCGCCCTGTCCCTGGCAACAGCAGAGGGATGAGAGTCGGCCTCACCTCTCATCTGGCCTCTGAGGAGTTCTTCAAGAGCGACCCCAGAAGCCCTTGCTCTTAAAATAAATTCCACCTAACTGAGTTAGTACCAGTGAAGAAGAAACCGAACATTCGCTGTAAACCGCAGGGAGTGATTTTAAGGCTCTGGTGGAAGAAATGCAGAGGAAGACTGGAGACGCCTCCCGTGCAGGGATAATGACAGCGATGGCAGAAGCAACTGGTGGGAGAGGAGTGAACAGGCCCAACCTCGCCTCCTAGTAAGATTTAAGGCCACGTTCTTAGTTTCGATTTTTAACTTTAATTTCATTTTAAGTTTTTAATGTTTATCTTTGATCAGAGAGTGCCTTCAAATCTCTGGGCCAGGTCTAAGGCTCCGAGTCCTACGTTCTCTAAGTAAAATCAAAGGTGGGTCCAACGCGACGAGCCATTTTGTCATTTCTGGTTGGTCATGTGTTACTTTAGGGTCCCAGGTATAAGTATAAAAAGGCTATTGCTGTACAAACGGCGTCTTAAAACAGAACTGGAAGAAAGAAGGGAGTCCACACTGACAAGAGAGCGGTGTGGCTGGCCATGGTGCTTTACCGCAAAAGGAGGAGGAAAGGGATGGAAAAGCCTTTTCAAAGATAACTCTCTGTTGTGGACGGAATGTTTGTGTCCCCCACTAAAAGCCTCATGCTGAAAGCCTAAGCCCCGAGATGACTATATTAGGAAGTGGGGCCTTGGAGAGGTGATTAGGTCGTGAGGGTGGGGCCCTCATGGATGGGATTAGTGCCCATATAAAAGTGACCCCAGAGAGCTCTCAGGCCCTTCTTTTCACCAGGTGAGGACATAGTAAGAAAACAGCCATCTATGAACCAAGAAACGGCCCTCACCTGACACTGAACCTGCTGGTGCCTTGGTCTTGGGCTTGCCAGCCTCTGGAACGATGAGAAATAAATGTCTGTTTAAGTCGCCCAGTCTATGGCATTCTGTTATAGCAGCCCAAACAGACTAAGACATTTTCCTGATGAGGGCAGGTAAATAGGTAGCAAAAAAAAAAAAAGTTGAAAAGTATGTGGAACAGGAGTTGCTTGCTTCAAAAACGAAGACATTTTTAAAATAAGCAAAGTACACAAGTAAAACAATGGAAAAAGTCACCTGCTTCTAATAGAATTAGATATGAGCAACTGCATAATTTACACGAGGTATCGCTTAGGCTGATGCTCAGCTGCTTCCTGACAAGTGAAGAGCTGGCCAGACTGCTTGCATTTCCTTTATTATTATCGCTCATTTATAATACTCAGTTGCTTGCTTCCTTTGGATTCTGGAAAAGAGAAATTCAAAGTTTTGCATCGAAAAAGCATGGCAGTCATTCATTCATTCAACAAACATTCGCTGAACACTGACACTAGGATTGCGATGCAAAGATGAGTCAGACTAATCTCTCCCCTTAGAGAATTTCCTGAGCTGGGAGGAGAGACTGGAGAGTGAAGCCACGGACCAGCCACTCGTGAAGGGTATGAATTCAAACCTAAGGGTTTGGGGATTTAATACTGGAGTGTTCGTTACCAGAATGATGTGATCTTATTTGCATTTTAGAAAATTCGCCAGGATATGGATATGTGGAGGGTAAACTAAAGCAGGTGAGGGTATAGGCAGGGAGACCGGTTGACCCAGAGGAAGGAGGATGACATGAAAGGAGACCTGCTGAGGTGTGGTGTCACAGTGAGTGTCGTGGTCCTGATGCTGGCAGCACTGGGGCATCTACATGCGCAGTAGACGGACGTGGTTAGGAGCCTGAGCGTTAATGTCGGGCAGGCTGGCTAGTGACACCGTGGTTAGGCACAGAGGCTCTGCAATCAGACTTCCCATGTGCTCATCCTGGCTCTACCGCTTCGAAGCTGGGCAAGCGTCCTAATCTCTTAAACCTCAGTTTTCTCATGTTCAAAATGAGGATAAGAGAGCTGTTGTGAGGATTAAATGAGAAAATGTATAATGTGTTTAGCATAGTGACTGATAATAAACATCCTTAAGATCTATTATTAAGATGATACCATGCTGTCTGCACTGGGTGAGATGGGAGAAGCAGCGTTTTGTCAGGAAAGGGGGGTAAATGTGTTCAATCTTCAGAATGTTGCCCCAATACTCTGGAGTACCCAAATGAAGAAGTCCGAAAGGCAGTTGGATACGCAGCGTGCAGCTGATGACAGGTCTGAGGAGGAGATGGAGATGAGAAGCCATCACCTTATAGAATGATGCCAGAAGCCCTAACGCAGATGAGGTTGAGGCGCTAAGATGAAGACAAGCATCGCGTCCAAGAACAGAACCCAAGAGAACGCCGCCTTTGGACAAGAGTCAGGGAGAGAAAGAAGAAACCTACGAAAGAAACCGAGAAGGCATAATCAGAGAGGCTGTCCATGGGGGCGGTAACCTCAGAAGCCAGGAGAATATCGTTTCAGGAAGGGACCGACTGTCAAATACTAGAGCAGGTGAGGACCAACGAAGTCAAAGTGCAGAGACATATCTAGAACGTTCCTGATGACTTCCACAGGTGCAGGCAAAAGGGAGTCGGCAGGGTTAGAAGACAAGTGACAGTAAATGAAAAGTGAGGAAGTAAAGAAACTTGTCCAATGAAAGGGCGCAAAGCTGAGCAAGAGCAGATGACATTTATCTCATGAAATCGTACCCCTGTTCCTCCTAAGACAGTTTGTTCGTTCTTCTCTATCCCTTTTTTTTACTATCGATTTTTAAATTTGACCTCGGTTATCCATCCCTCCCCATCCTCATTCTACAAGGCCCTCAGGATCCCTCAGATCATGTTTGTAGTGCAGGAGAGCTGTCACGAGCGGCCCTCGCCACCAGGACAAAGGGTCTACATGTGTTTGAGAGATGAGTCCAGTTATGCAGCAAAAAATACCTCCTGGTCTTAACCAGTGTGGAGGATAGGTCACCTGAGGACAAGCTTTGGCAAGGAAAATGGCTTCTCAGTTGTTCCGGAAGGTTGACCGCTGGCAACGAGGCTGGGAAAGAAGGTATCCAAATATATGACACAGAGTCCACCCTTATGGGACAGCAATAACATTAAGTGTCCGTGATTCGGGCCCTGCTGGCCCTGGATTTGTGGTGGGGCAGCCTGGGCAGCAGAGACGACTCGGTCAGCACGCTACATGTGTAGATCCCTCTTTTCCAAGGCAAGGGTTCCACAGTCAAGCTCTTGCTTTCCCAAAGAATGTCCTGTTCTCTGCTCACAGGGCTGGTCTTAAGAGGAAAGAAAAGGAGGTATATGTGGTATCAAGTGCATCAAAAAGTACCCGCTGGGTAGCAAAATAATGCTAACAGCTCAATTTGACTCTTCTGGTACATGCCAAGCATTCTGCTAAGCACTTTACATACAGGACCTTTAAGTCCTCACAATCATCCTGTGAGGGCGATACTGTTACCTCTCTTGGTTTACCAACGAGGAAACGGATGGGATATCAATGTGTTAAGGAGGCGCCCAGCTTCTCACTTTACTAACTTGAACCCAGGCAACTGGACCCCAGAGGCCACCATCTCGCCACCACTGCGTGGCACCAGGAATGTTACCCTCAGGTACTCCCTTATTTGGGCTGCTCTGCGAAGGTAAACACTGACAACAGTTCCACACCGATCTGCACTTCAGTGTTAGAGATTACCAACATCGCGTTCTTCCTGGGAGCAAAAGCGGCAGAGGGCGGTTTTCTGGTGAGAGATTGGGGGAAATTATCTCAAAGAAAGTGGAAAGCTCAAGGGAGGGGAGGGAGAGGAGCTACAAAACCAAAACTTTATAACTTCCCAGTCTAACTTAGCATGTCCCCGGCCATTTGGTCAGCTGAATCGGCTATGAAAGGGTGTAGGCCAGGTCAAAGGAAGGGCGAGGTGTCCATGTCTCTCTGTGGACTCACAAAGAACCTCCTTCCATGCCAACCTGTCAAGAGAAGTGGCCGCACCTGACAGACGCTCACACTGATTAGATCTGGAGGGCAATACCTACACCCTCTTTTAAACACAGATGTTGACAAAGAGACTCTCCTTGACCAAACTCTACTCAGGCTCTGCTGAGCTCTTTCTCAACTAGCCCTCCACTTTTGGACTTGCGTATTCATCTCGGCGTTGTCTAATTTTAGCAAGAATCCTGCTCAGTTTAGCCGTCCTCGCTATCTGACCTTTGTGCGATATCTAGTCATGCTCCTTCTCCATGCCCAGGTGGTGTCTGATCAGCTTGGCCTGCCTTCAGCAGAATCCTGTTAGTCAGTTTAGCCAGGTTCCGCCCCTTGCCCCACGCTCCCCGTTTACCCTTGATGTAGCCTCTTAATAATTTTCCACCCACAGATGCCGCGTGCGCACACACACGTATTCAGAGTTGACCGAATTTCTCTCCCCCTCTGCAAAACCCCTTTATAGTGGGCCCTGCACCCATCACGAAGGGCCTGAGTAAGGCTGCCTTACTCTTCTGTAACCAGTGTCATGAATAATTTCATCTCTAGTAACTTTAACAATGCCCTGCATGGGAAGTGGAGGACAGCTCCAGACATCACAGGAGAGCGAGAGGACTTCCGCAGCCAGGAGAGGTAACGGGAAAGCCTGGCATGAGACACTGCAGGCTCTGGCCTAGGTCTTGCAGAAGACAGACCAGTGGGCCATGGGGCCACAGACGATGCGCTGAGGCCTGCACAGTGGCCTGAGGTAAGGACATCTTCTTCCCAAGGCATGTTAATGATGCTGGAAAACACTCACCATGACCTCACACTCCTCACCACTTTTCCTACTGCCAAAACCTCTGCACAATTTGTGGGCTAAAAGCTCCCTGCAAACACGTTTTGGTCAGTATCCTGACAAATTGATGGGGACACAACTCTCGGGCATGGTGAGTCCCTCCGAGGCTGGAACCAAAGAAGTGAGACACCCCTGATGGGTGACCCCAGGCCTCCCTGCCACTTGTGGGGCTTTTTTGGGGGGCGTGGGGGGAGATACATTACTTTTTTAAAAACATTTCATAAAAACTTACCTTTCACTATCTCTTAGTGGAAAAAATAGTAAATCCGCTAAGAATTCCATAACTTCTCCAACTAAGATGTCTTTCTCCCCAAACCAACTTCTCCTGATATTTAAGCATTCTTGAAATTTCATTTTTGCAAGAGAAGTGTTTCCAGCAGCAAATCTAAAATTAAACACATGCGTGTTATTTACTGGGCATAATAAACATTGCCTACATTCACTGTGCTATCAAAAACAATTCTCATAAACATCTCTTTATTCTATATAGAAAGATACAGAACAGCAGAGCAGTTCATAATAGTAGAGATTCAAGACCTTCAAAGTGATTTTATAAAGATGTACATACATCTCTAGGGCACTATTCTCGACCTCCACGCTATTGACATTTTAGGCTGGACAATTTGTTATGGGGCTGTCTTGTGCAACATATAATGTTTAGCAACATCCCTGGCCTCTACCCACTAGATGCCAGTAGCAGCCCAGTCAGTTATGACGGCCAAAAATGTCTGCAAACACCGTCAAAGGCCCCACAGCAAGCAAGACTGCCCCTGGCTGAGAACCACTGAACCAGAGGACAGAAACGCTCAGCATCTCATAACCCACTTAGGTGGGAAACGGATTCATAAGTGTGGGTTAGGTATATTAATCATAACAATAAAAGCTAGTACAGAAAACAAAAATTTTGAAGAAAAAAAAATACATGTTTACATCAGAACACCTTCGGTTTGTTTCCTGGTAGCCCGGTCATGGGGGTTGTTGTCCAGGAGGCCGGAAATTTCAGCAGCACACTCCAAAATGTGATTTTCTTTTAAGTACTCCTCAGACGCTGACTTTGCCAGGCTATTCAGGACACTGCCTGCGGGGAATAAATTTTGGCAAAGAAGTTGGTATTTCAGGTTTTCTTTTCCACAAGAGAGTTAAGATGTCAACTGACAGAGCATTTATATCATTTCTTCATCACTGCCAATAGCCAGGGTTTTTTTCTTTAATCAGTTACTGACCTACACTGCACGGGGGCTGGTTTTCATGCAACAAATTTGAGTGTGCCCAGCAGTTACAGAGTTTAAGAGAATAGACTGCAACCAAATTCTGAGCCTGTTTTGCAAATGAACAGGTCAGAAATAGAATGAGAATATGGATGTAGAAAACCAGTCATCACCAAGGTAACCGAGTCCTGCAGAGGTAGTCAGATCTGTCCTGTAATAAGAAACAATGAGATGATACAGCCTTACAAGAAGCACATGAATAAGCCCTAGAAACCCAATTAATAAATGGGCTGAACCGAGATACACACTTCCTTGAGAATGTGCCCTCTGCAGAGGCCCAACATTTTGCTCCTTTATTGAGAGTTAAATATTCTGACAATTATACAGAGTCTTAAAAAGTAGAAAGTGTTTTCTAAACCATGCTTCTTTAGGGAAGAAAAAAAACCATAATAATGTTCCCAGAAGGTGTCATTATAGCATTACTAGCAGTAAAGAAAAGCAGATTTAACTGTGTTATGAATTCAGTATTAATGACCAAGGACTACCATTAAATGATCATTAGTACTATGTCATTCATTGCCTGGTGCCCACCGCACTCCTCCCCCGCCTCCATCCAGGACCTCACACCTTGCACTTGGGCATTGAGGAGAGGCAAGCACGTACCTGATCTCCTTCTTCATATAGCAGCAAAAATGATCTCAAAATTCAAATCAGACGTTGCCATCCCCACTCTAACTCCCTGCGGTGGTTTCCCCGCACACTGGGAATAAAATCCAAATGCTTGCTGGAGGCCCAATCCCCACAGGACCAGGGCCCAGTTGCCTCCTATCCTTTGCTCACGGAGGCTTCTTTCCACTGCTAGGACAGGCCAAGCCCTCTCCCACCTCAGGGTTCTGCACATGCCGTGCCCTCTGCCAGGACTAGCCCCTCCCCTCATCGCATGTGGCTCCTGTGGTCCATCAAGTCTCCGCTTAAATGTCTCACCCAGAGAGGCCTCTTGACCACCCTTTCACAAGTGGTCCCTGCCCTGCTTACGCTCTGCCTCCACATCTTGTTTGCAGCTTTATTTATTACAACCTGTATGTATCAAATTTGTCGGCTTGCTTGTGTGTTGCGTGTCACCTCCTTCAGAGGGCAGAGTTGGTGACCCTGTGTTCACCACGCTGGTGCACAGCAGGTGCTCGGTGAATGGCTCTTGAATGTGTGAGCTCACGTCAGGCTGGAATCCTCACCTCTCCCCTCCCTCCTTGCTTGCCCAGGCCCTGAATCCCTGCCTGACCTTTGTCAGGAGCCTGGCTCTACAGAGGGTTCCCATCGAAGCTGCTGCTAATGCCACCAGTCCACTCCGAGCATCCCTGTTCTCGGGCCCCCACCCCACCTGCTGGTTCGGCCTCCTTGGAGAACCACACTTGTCTTTACCAAGCCAAGGTCTGCCAGACTCCTTGGAGCTCTGTGCTTTGGACTGCTCAGCTGGCTCTTGAGGGCCAGTCTAAGAAACCAGGTAAGTGTCCCTGGTTCCCATCCTGGTGTCCCCTGCTCGCCAAGGTCCCAGCATGCCCATGACCAGCCCTGCCTGCATTAGGATAACAACTTGGAAGCAAGACTCTATACGTTGAAAATTATAGCTTCATAAATGTCAACACTAGAAGAGATTCTGAAGAGCAAGGGGTTATGAGAACAGGCTTTAGGGTCAGACAGGCATAGCTTGGACTCCCAGCTCCAGATGTACAAGCTGTGTGAGCTGAAGTAGCGTAAGTTATTTAATCTCTCAGACCTTTGGTTTCCTCATCTGTAAAATGGGGATAACGATACATATCATATGAGATATATTTGAGGATGAAAGAGATCATGAGCATAAAGTGCCTTCCTTATACATAGTATTCATTCAACAAATTAAAAGTGAATTTACAGATGACATCTAGAGAGGGTAGTAAGTACCTTGCCAAGGTGACCTTTGATCTTATAGCCACAATGGTAGATTGTAAAATCATCTGGGGATGGGGAGAGGTAGAGGGGGAAAAAAAAAATTAAAATCATTTCTTCAATTAAAAAAATAAATTTAAAAAAAACATCTGGAAGTCTCCACAGTAACTGTACGCAACTCTCTTTCACAATGCAACACTGCGCCTCCTCCCATCAAGAGGCTGAGCCTCCTTCTTCACACCTGAATGAAGCCGGTGACTTGCTCTGACCAATCGAATGCAGCAGAAGAGCGCGATGTGCCAGTTCTGGGCCTGGGCCTGGTCTTCTGCTCTCCCTCTGGGAATCTTACAGCCAGCAGGAGAACAGGCCTGGGCTATCCTCCTGGAGGATGAGGAACATGTGGCCCAGCCGCCTCTGTCACCTCAGCCAGACAACTAACTACTAGACATCTAAGTAAAGCCCTAGAACAGCCAGCCCCATCGGCCCTGCCAGCTGATCTCAGACGTTTGCCTGAGCCCAGCCCAAATCTGCTGAGCCCACCCTGGACCAGGAGACTCCTCCAGCCACCCCACAGGCCTGTAGGCAATCATAAATGCTGCTGCATAGGGAATAGTCAATAATATCGTAATAACTATGTACGGTGTTGAGTGGGTACTAGACTTATCAGGGGGATCACCTTATAAGTTATAAAAATGTCTAATCACTATGTTGTACACCTGAAACTAATATGATAATGTATGTCAACTGTAATTTAAAAATAAAAGAAAATTTTAAAATAAAGTAATCAATAATAAATGGCTCTCATTTAAGCCACTGAGTTTTGGAGTGGCTTGTCATGCAACAAAAGCTAACTGATGAACCCATTTAAATAGGACATTAGTCTAGAATCCTTTAGTTTAGTCTGACAATTATTGGGTCACCAATGCTTAATATCATATTCACTAGACCTTCTTCGTCTCTGCTCTAACAGTGGAACCATGGTGGCCTCGGGCATCAAATAACGGCTGCTGGTAATGAGTGCTGAGCTACGGGAACCATTCTGTGTGCTCTTCCGTCTCCCGTGAACACTGTGAGTCTCACAGCAACGTGCAGTGTACATGCTATTTTTATCCCTCCCTTTCAATGACCCAGAAAGGCTAAGTCTCGTGTCTAAAGGTACAGAGCTGGTAAGTATAAAGGTGGGATTTGAACCAGGAAAGGCTGGCTTTGGAGTCGAGCTCTGAACGCCCCCTTACTGCTCAAAGCCTCCTCCTTTTCTGGGGTGCATCACAGCAGCCTTTGGCATTCTTAAAGGGTGGCCTGTCCCATGAGGAGTGCTTCACGGTCGACTCCCACATATCCGCCTGCCCGCCAAAACAGTCGAGCGAATAAAGTACACGCGTTCGCTTCCCTTTCATCGTGCGTGGGGCTAGCCCAGGAGTCTGGCTGTGAAACACAACAGGTTACGCTTTCTGCACGTGTCCGCCCTGCCTCCTTGCTTCACTAAGTCCTGGTGTCTTTTAAGTCGCTGGGTGAAAAGTCTATCAGATTCATCCATGCTTTCTTGAGATGCTGGAACCCTTGCTGAGTCACCCCTATTTCGAGATAGAGTTCTCCAATAGCAGTCTGTACTTTGAGAAGCATTTCTGTCACAGACTGACTCTGTACAAAATGCAAAGAACACCACTCTTGAGGGGACACATCATTAGATCAGGCACAGCCACCGGTACCCACCCAAGAAAAGCTCATTTCATAATAAACTTGCAAAAGGTTACATATTTTATATCATTTCTCAGGGAATTCTAAACATTTATAAAATGATGGTTATAGTGAAACATTTATTGAGAGATGCTGCAAACTAAAAATAAGTTTTGAAAAATGTCTTGACAGGTCGTTAGTTAATGGTAATAAAACTTTTGAAGGTAAGAATAACATGACAATCTCTTATGTAGGTTAAAGGTCTCAGAGGGGATACTATCTAGAATTCAAATGAACACCTAAAAACACTCCTATGTGACCCTTGAATTCAACTGCTAACTTTATGTTTGGCATGTTTTTGCTTAGATACTTGAATTTGAATTCCCTTTACTAGTTTAATGTCTCTATTTCAAGGATACTTAAACTTCATTACCTCAAATCGCTCCTCTATCAAAACCTTATCGACACATAAGAAAATACTAGTTGGTTATAACCTTTTCAATGTCCAGTGCAAGAAGTGAGAGCTAGCGACATTTTACTATTAATATCTTATTTCAGAAAGATTACTACAAGCAAAAAATATGTGAATATACTTGGTAACTAATAAGGCCCTATTTGAACGGACAGCATTATCATCACCTTTGCTCATGTATCACTTTATGCTATACTGCAATGGTAGCCCAGGAAAAGATTGACTGAGCCTGACTCTCTATTGTGAATTTAAAGACTTTGAGCCTTTCTACTTTCCTGCACCCGCTGAAAGTGCTCTTCCATGTCAAACTGCCCTCCCGCCACTTGATGCAGAGCTTTCCAACAGGAGTCCTGCAAACTGGCTACAACTGCTCTGAGATATTATCTCCTCCGCCCTGAAAGCATCCAGGTGTAATAGGGACCTCTGGGCTGTGGGCCTGTAGTTCTCTCACGCACCTCTCAGGTGTCTCTTAAAAGTACCCCGCTCTCAGCAGCTGTCCTATCTCTCACCCCTGCTGCTCACTCTCCCTAGCCTCCCCTTCAAAGATGGCCTCCATGTGGACTTTACCGAGATCAAACCTACCCTGAAAGACTGCCCTTAGATATTAGTTAGAATTACAATTGGCTGCAAGTAACAGAAAACCCAAAGTAACAGTA
Organism: Pteropus alecto; assembly: GCF_000325575.1. Classification (NCBI taxonomy): domain Eukaryota; kingdom Metazoa; phylum Chordata; class Mammalia; order Chiroptera; family Pteropodidae; genus Pteropus; species Pteropus alecto. Next base: position 5,947,529 of record NW_006437736.1, on the reverse strand, counting down.
ACTTAATTTCTCTCTCATGCGAAAGTCAGGAAGCGGGTGATCCAGAGCTACAGACAAGCCACAATGTCAGAGACTCAGGTTCCTTTTATGTCATTTCTTGACCTTGCCTGATCTCCATTCACCAGGACACCTCTTGGTCTAAAATGGCTGCTCTATCTCCAGCCATCGTATCTACAATCCTATCAGAAAGAAGGAGGAAAGAGGAGAAAAAGAGTACACCCTTCATTTCATGGAAACTTCTCAGAAGTTATCCATATCACTTTTATTCATATACCATCAGCCAAAACTTAGGCACATGCTCATATCTAGCGTCAAAAAAAGCTGAGAAAAAGGACATGACTGTCCTTTCCAGACAGTCATGTTCTGGGCTAAAAACTCAGAAGGAGGGCACATTATTTACTATGAATGAAAGACAGAATAGATATTGGCAAATTATAGTTTCTGGTGTATCTTATTGGCCCTTGTCTTTTAAATTTCAAATTAGCAGTGTTTTCACCCATTTTCTTCCCTTCTGCTTATCTCAGAGGAAGGGACGCCCAACCTCCTTCCCAAGGACCTGCCCTTGCCCCTGAACTCTCGGAGTCCTGTCCTCCTCACAGAGTCCCCACCGGCATCTCGATCTGCCTCTCTGCCTGGTTCATTTCCTACCCCTCCCCCGCCACACACACACACACACACACACACACATCCTGGATCAAACCTGACCTGAACCTGGTACTATTCTGACTTTTCATCTTTCTCCTTTTACTGACAAACATCTCAAACAGGTATCAGCATGTGCTGCTTCTCCATTTCATTAACACACACTCACCTCCGAAAACCCTGCCGTTCAGCTCCTCTCGCATACACCCCTTCCATCCCAGGCGTTACCACTGACCTCTACTCACCAGACCTAGGGACCTTCTTTTGATCCTCATTTGTCCAGCGTTCTAAGGAGCAACTGATGCTGTCAGCCACTCCCACTTGACTCGGAGGAAACTATGATATCCTGATTCTCTTCCAATCTCTCACTCTTTCACTAGGTCCTCTGTCCCTTTTCTCCTTTAAAGTATAACTAGTTTCCCAATAACCAGTTCCTATAGTCATCCAGAGACACTGCTTCCTCTTGGGGTCTCAGCAGTCACATGTGGGGAGATGTCTCCCCAGTCTCTCTCCAGATTTCCAATCCTACATTCCTCTCAGCTGGCTGCAGATTCCACTTGCATATTTTTCCCAAACTGCGAACTCAGCAATTTAAATGTTTAAAATCTCTCATCTTCCTCTTTAAATCCAGTTTCCCCTTTGGATTTCCCTACTGCTGTCATCCAAACTCAGATCCTCAGGGTTTGCTTGGTTCCTCCCATGGCCATTATCCTGGCCAATCCGCCTAAGTGGGGCAAAAGCCCGTGTCACAGAGAGGCTGACATCTCTCAACCCACCACCTGGCTACAGGAGTCCTTCCGCCCCTGAGTCTCGCTGCCCGGATTGCCAGAAATACTAATTGGCATTTGTATATCGTCAGCTTCCTCTTTACAAAGACATGTCTTGTATTCCCCCTCTTACTTCAGACTATCTACTTCTTGAAGGTGGAGACCCCACATCTGAGCGTTAAGCTTTGGGTCCCGTCGGCATTCAGTAGATATCTGTTGATATTCACAGTGCTTAGGAAGCACAAATACAGTTTCATCCTTAGGTCATGGTCCGTACTAGCCACGCCTATGGAGAACAGACTGAGCTAAGCTCTTGCCATGCCTGACCTCAATGGATATAGACAGAAACCCTAGGAAATAGAGAATATTACTTCTCTACTACAGGCTGGGGAAACTGAGGCTTGACAATGTTAAATAAAACACCCAAGCTCACATGGCTAACAAGCAGGAGAGCAAGGGTGTCCGACCCAGGCCTGTACATCTCCAATGCTCTGCTCTGTACATTTTCTTAATGAGCAAGCCTCTCATGCTGAAACTGAGGCCCCTTCACAAACATTCCCTTTGATTATCCTGCTGCCCAGGAAGCCTACTATGAAATAGTAGTAGGGAGAGTAATGAGACCGACTTTTATTTTAACCAACATATCACTTCAATCAGAGTTTCTCAACCCGAGCACCAGTGACATTTGGGGCAGGATAACTGCTGTAGGGGACTGTCCTGTATATTGTAGAATGTTTAGTAGCAGTCCTGGCATCTACCCACTAGATGCCAGCAGCAACCCCCATCAAGCTGTGACAATCAGAAAGGTCTCCAGCATTGTCAAGTATTCCCTGGAAGACAAAATTGTCTCCCCATTGAAAAGCACTGCATTAAAAATTTAAAACACCTTCAGCAGAAGGAATTATAAAAGTGGTCTAGTACCGCGTGTATGCACCACAAATAACAAGATCTTTTCCCTCAAGAACATTTAACACGTATTTCAAAGATGTCGTTATGGTCCAAAATAGTTTTAGAACTTCTCTTTTGGAAGTGCCTTCAGAGCCTAAAGAAAATTCTTTCAATAGTCTCCATGGTGGCTAGTCTGAAAGAACTGTTGCAAAAATATTTTGAGCAGAATCATAGGATCGATGCCTCCAAAAGGAATGCTATGAAGTGGGAAATTCCCTTTGAATGTCTAGGCTTTGGCACAGCTCCTATGAAAAGCCAGCTTTATCACCTCACAACCAACATATTTCACAAGTCATGCTTCATCACTGATGTAGATGTTGGCAGCGACTTCTAGCTAGACCGGGAGCTGTATGAGGGCAGAAACTGCCTGCCTCGCTCAGCGCTGTCACCCCAACCCCTGACATGGTGCTAGGGCTAGGCCAGGTCCTCAATGAATGTTAGCTGAATGAATGAATGAATGAATGGGTGAATGACTGCAATCAAGCACTTAATAATGACTTAATAATATAATTGGTGCTTCCAGACAGACACGTGTCAGTAATGAAAATCTAGACCTTGTGGGAAAAAAACCATCCAGGGCAGGGCGAAATTCTACAATCATCATAAAATAGCAGAGAATCAATGGATTCTACTCTCCAAAGGATGAAAGAGTAGTCAAAATAGCTGAAAACAAACTCTCTGATTTCTAACCTAAGCCTCAGTTACTTTATAACTCATGAACAGTAATAACAAAATAGCTACCAGTTCTTAAGATCTTACACTGTGCCACACGTTGTGTGAAGTGCACTGTGCATGTTCTCACTTAAACCTGTTTACAGGCCCAGGAGACAGACATCAGAATCCTCAACAATGAGAACTGAGTCAGAGGTTAACATTCTTGCCAAGGTCACACAGCAGTAGGTGCCAAAAAGCTTTAAACATGAGTCCTTCTGAAAACAGCCCATGCTCTGTTCATTACTCCATGCTACCTTCTAAGGACATGAAGTATTTGCAAATTCGAATTGATTCATTGATTCATTTGTCACATTAGTTACACATCCGCGGGTTATAACATGCCATGGAGGAAACGAAAACTGGTAGATAAGCATGGTCTCTGCCATAAAGGGACTTGCAAATCTCATTAGACAGAATTCCTTCTATAGAGATATGTCGATGGACAGTGCTCTATGAAAATTTGAAGGTCTTTGCTTTAAAATAAAGACAGCTTTGTCTTGAGTGATACTATCCTTGGTCAACAAATTACAGTGAAATCAGTGAAAACATAATTTTCTTAAAGGGTAGTTAAATGTCATCCTAAACACAGTTAATAGTTATATGTTATGAGTGAAACATTCATTTTACTCAACAAAGCCAAAGTTCAGATTTCAGGAAAAGTAAATCAATACAAAGGCAAGATAATCAATCAACTTTCCCCACATCCTTATAAAAATTATAACCAAGTCTTTAACAAGTCTTTTATTAGTTCACTTCAATCCGCTACTTAATTTCCATTTTTACTTTATGAACATTCCTTTTTTTCTCCCCAAATGACACCTATTAATTAGTATTCACTCATTCTATAATGCTTCCCATCTATTTACTGCTTCTTGTCATTGTAATACACAGTTTGGGGCATGAATTTAAATCATTGCTTCCTCATTCGTGAACGTAACTAACCGAGTCCTCTACTTGAGGACTAAATTGTAAAGGAACAAAGGTAAATGATATTTTAAAATACCTAACACAAAAGGAACAGCATTGGAGGGATTTAAAATTATTCCTCTAATTACCTGCACAAACATGTTCTCAACACTCGAGAACAACTCTCCAGTTTCACTGGTCTGGCCCATAAGCCTCAAAGATGTCACAATAAAGAAAATTAATTGGCAGTAACTTCAAAAAGACTGCATTCCAGCACTAGAATGGAAAGAAAAGCAAATAATCCTAAAGCATCTGTGGAAAGGAACAAAGAACCCCCACCACACACAGGAGTTAAATACCTTATCCATATTTCAGTGTTTCTCTTTCAAAGGATCATCACTTTGCTCTCGTTCAGGTTTACATGTGTTACCAAGTATTTTAAACTATGACATGAAAAATAACTCTAGTGGTTTTAAATAATCTTGGTGTGTAAATTCTGCAAACCAGAGGGTCAAAGAAGTTTTTTCTACAGCTCAATTCATATATTGCTGTAATTTGTATTTGGGGGTGATTTTCAGGCAAGGAGAAAAAGCTGTTTAAATTTCTTACACAATTCTGCCCTCTGTTGTAACTATCTTGAATTACTGGCTTTAATAGATAGAACAGAATGTTATAAGAACGAAAAAAGGACCATACTGCGTGGGGGGGCGGGGGAACGGGGGGTTATACCTCACTATACACACATGAAAATATACAGAATTTTTTAACTTGAAGATCTAGTTAAACACACGGTACTGCAAAGTCATCATTTTTAGAATTTCTCTTTTCAAACATTCTAGTATCTAAACTTCTACATTTGTCCATTGGTTACATTTCAAATCATTGCACCTAATAACATAAATATGTTCCTTGTTCCTCATCCACTCCTTTGCACATAATGTAGGTCACCCAGACCTTGAATGCTCCACTGCTTTCTACCAACCCTTCCATGGATCAATATTCATGCACAGAATAAATATTTATTGAGCATCTATGTGTCAGGCAGCATTCTAGGCTCTGAACACCAGGCACGGCAGATGAGGTTGAAACCCTCAGCACTGCAGGGAGGCCCGAAGGCTTTGAACCATAGCTACAGTGCCTCAAGTTGGACAGTAAAAACTAAACCAGAGCCGAGGGAGAGAAAGCATTGAGGGCCAGAGTCCAAGACATTTGTCCACAGTGGCTGTCCAAGCAAAGGGGCCTGAGATGGGTCTGAGAAACAAGGGGATGAGCCGAGCCATAAGGAACCTAAGAACTACAAGCAGCTACTCAGAGCAGACAGATAAGCGTGGTCCCAACAGGCGGCCAAGGGATGGGCTCCTGCCCAGGCCGGGGCTTTGGCACATTCTGGGAGGATTATTGGGTCCAGAATCCTATCAAGGGCTCAGGCTGGATTAGACGACGTCCATCACGATGTTTAATACTCAATTAAAAGAACTACATGTTCCAAGAAATATTCATTCATAAATCCTGCCTTCCACTAACCACATCCTCATGTTCACTCACTTAGCGCCAACATGTAGCTGGAATAAACAAGAAAATAAATTTTCTCATGATAAAATTAATATGGGTACATTATAGAAAGGTTGAAAAATATAGAAAAGTACAAAGAAAAATTAAAATCCCTCATAATTGTGTCAAAGATAATCTCTGTTAACATACTGCTGTATGTACTTCTGATCTTTTGTGTTTCCACACTCATTTTTTTACATTAAAATCGGGATCATCCTATACATAATGTTTAATACCTGCTTTTTTACTAACATCTTAAACAAATATTTATGTCAGTACTCTGCTAGATGTTGAATATATATTGCATATAATATTCATGATTCCCGCCCTCTCGAAGCTTATAGTCTATTGGAAAACATATTATATTATAAATATTTTCCATATCCTTAAAAATTATTTGAGAGCACACATACTTATGAATGGACTGTATTCCATTTTACAGATTACCATTAGTCAATTTTTCAGTAATATAAAATGTCATCCAGTGAGAATTACTGACAGAAATCTTTTTAAACAACCCTGATTATTTCCTTAGAGAAACTGTCAGAAATTGAATTACCCACAGGATATTAATATTTTTAAAACTTTAGATATATATTTCCAAATTACTCCCCAGAAAGATTGTCCCAATATAAACTCTTATTATAGCATGGAAAAGTACCTATTTCCTCATGTCTTTACCAATATTAGTATTGTTTTTAAGATTCATTACACGAATAAATCATTGTCAGTTTGGCACCTAAAAAAATAGTATCTGTTGTTTTAATTTGCATTTCTTTGATTACTAGCAAAACAGAATATTGTATTTATTAACAATTTATATGTTTTTCATCAATTCTAAATGCCATCAACTGCAAATGCAACCCTATTTCAGAAATGTTGAGTTTTGAGAAAGCCTGCTTCTTAAAGCCAATGAAATCCAGGACTTATTCTTAGTGAATTAATTCCTCCACCAACCTTGAGCACTTGAGTGGGCCAGTCACAGCCCTCGGTGCAGTAGATGAACAGTGAGCCCAAAAAGACCTGGCTGTCGAAATGGTTGGGAAACAGACCATCATATAATCATACAAATGAATGTAAATTCAAACTATAAAAAGACCATGAAAGTGATGGCAACATGAACTGGGGAAGGTTTTCCATGGAAATGACAATTGATCTGAGAGTTAAAAAAAAATAGGTTTTGAGGCAAAATGAGGGTGGGAGGGTGACGCCAGTGAAAAGCTGAGGTTAGGATGTCTCCACTTACCATTCCTATTCGACATCACAGTGGGAGTCCGAACTAGTGTAATAACACAGGAAAAGAAAAGATATATTGGGAAAGAAAAAAAAAAGCAGTCTTTGTTCACAAACAATGTGATTGCCCATTTAGAAAATGCAAAAAAATCAACAAAAAACTCCAGGAACTAATAAGCAATTATAGCAAGGTTAAAGGTTGCCAAAATTAATATAGAAAAGTTAATTGTTCTCCTATGTACCAACAATAAACAACTGGCATTAGAAATTTAAAACACAATATCATTTATTATAGCACCCCAAAAATAAAATAGGTATAAATTAAACAAAAACAAAATATATATGTGATCTCCATGCAAAATGTACAAAACTGTGATGAAAGATATCAAAGGAGATTTAAATAGAGAGATGTTCCATGTTGATAGATTGGAAAACTCAACATTGTTAAGATACTTGACCTATAGATTCAATGCACTCTCAACAAAAATCTTCTATAGATGTCCAACTGATCTTTGACAAAGTAACAAACACAATTCAATGGAGATAGTCTAATTAATAAATGGTCCTACAACAACTGGACATCCATATGCAAAAAAAAAAAAAAGAATCTAGACACAGACATTCTATCTTTCACAAAAAAATTTACTCAAAATGGACCATAGATCCAAATATAAAATGAAATACTAGAAAACTTTTAAAAGGAAACAGAAAAAACTGTATGATCTTGGATTTGGCAATGAGTTATTAAATACATCAAAAACATAATCCATGAAAGTCTAACTTTTAATCAATTTAGACTTTATTAAAATTAAAAACATCTGCTCTATGAAAGGCAACTATTAAGAGAATGAAAAGACAAAACACAGATTGGAAGAAAATGTTTGTAAAGTATATATGTGATAAATGACTTCTATCCAAAATATACAAAGGACTTTTAAAAAGTAACAATAATATAAGTAAAGATGCTCAACATTATTTGTCATTATGGAATTGTAAATTAAAACAACTATAAGATACCACTACACATCTATTAGAATGGCTAAAAATTTTTAAAACTGACAACACCAAATGCTAGTAAGGACACAGAACAGCAGGAACTATTATTTTTTGCTGGTGGGAATGCAAGATGGTACAGCCCCTTTGGAAGACAGTTTGGCTGTTTCTTACAAAGCTAAACATAGTCTTACACTATCTAGCAGTCATGCTCCTAGGTATTCCAAACTGATTTTAAAACTTATGTACATATAAAAATTTGCATGTAAATATTTATAGCAGCTTTATTCATAATCGCCAAAAGCTAAAAGCAACCAAATGTCCTTCAACAGATAAATAAACTGTGGCATATTCATACAATAGAATAGTATTCAGCAACAAGAAGAAATGAGGTATCAGGCCATGAAAAGACACAGGAGAATCTTAAATGCATATGAGGAATCTTCACAACTGTATATAGGAGTCCTGACAGCTTAGAGAGGGCAGTGGTAGTTGAAGTGGACAAGTTCGAGAAATGCTTAGGAAGTGAAAAATGTCGGGGCTCAGCGATGAAGTAGATTGGGGAAGGGAGTAAAGGAGAGAAAAGTGTCAAGGATCCAAGGTGGTAGCTTGAGAGACTGAACCTGGAAGAGAACCTGATTGTGGAGGGATGTTCGTGAGCTCAGTTTCACATGTGTTGGGTTTGAGGAGCTTTGGAGCTATCATCCAAGTGGAGAGCTAAGTAGGCCGTTGGATATATGGATCTGGGGCTCAGAGGGTGAGTGCGGCTGGAGAAATAAATGTGTGAATCATGTGCACATGGACAATTAATTACTGAAGCCATGGACACAGACCACATGCTTAAGGTGAAATTAAAGCATGAGAAGAGACGAGCCTTGTAGAACCCTAACACTTGGAAGCCAGGGAGAAGAGACAGAACTAGCAAAAGAGACAGATAAGGAGCAGCTAGAGAAATGGAAGATGAATCAGGGGAGTATGTGTCAGCAAAGCCAAGAGACGGGAATGTTTGGAAGAGGAGGTCAAGGTCAAAAATATCCACTGATGTTAAAAAGTCAGACAAAGATTGAAAATGTTCTTTGGATGGCCTCCTCACGATCTTCCATTTTTATGGAAGTGTTCATCATTTTGTTATTGATTTTAAGAGCATCTTATATATTAGAAGTATTAGTCCTTTATCAGTTGTGTATATTACAAATATTCCCCCAATTGCTCACTTGTCTTTTAATTGTTTCTAATTTTTCAGTTGTTTTATGTTATTTTTTTTTTGTTTTATATATAGAAACTTCATGTGATTATTTAGACAGATTTATCAATTAGAATCATCTTGTGTCTATAAATTGATTGGGGAAGAACAAATAGCTTGACAACATTGAGTTGCCTCATCCAAGAATATGATATGTCTCTCTGTATACTGAAAGCTTATTTTCTGTAATTCTGAAAATTTTATAAAAATAAAGATCCTGCACACTTCTTGTTAAATTTATTCTTAGTTATTTCCTATTTTCTGTGCTCACTGTGAATTTTGTCTTTTCATCTTTCTGGAGAGCTATTTTAAAAAAATTAATAAATCATTTTGTTCCATTTACCCCAAGTATTTAGAGGTTTATGAAGGTATCAGAGGTAAAGCTTCATACACTAGTCATGAAAACCTGGTATTGCCCCATTTGCTAGAACCTTCTGACAAGATCCTGTAATGTAATGCATTTATCATTGGCATTAAAAATCTGCCACTTAAAAACAAGATGATTCGCCCTACCACACAGGCTGGAGAGCAGCTGGCTAGCCATCTGTCAAGATGGAGCCATGCTGGGACCCATCCTTGCACCACATCTGCTCTTAGTCTGTACATTCTCATCTTTGACATTGCCCCCAAAATGACTACAGCCAGAAATGGGTTTTCTTCACTTTGATGTGACCCAGGGCTCTAGCCAAAAACAAGGGTACCGTGTCACAGATAATCTATTAAAACTGATTCGACCATAGAGGTTGTCCTCTAGATCTCCCTAATGACCATCAGTCGGAGGTGCAGCTTCCTCAGATGCGTCCCACACGGAGGGGCAAGTTCTAGCTCCAGGAAGCACCGAGGAGAAATGAGTTCCAGACTCTCGGAACTGTGCATCGTTCCATCACTCCAAAAAGTTAGGCTGCTTGTTCTCGTCGCGGCCACCAGAGGGAGCCAAACCACACAGACCGGGAGAAGGAGCCGAGAAGCTGGGCGTGCGCTCCATCGTGATGTAGCCCAAGCTACATCAGACGCTCCTCCACTCTGCCATCAAACTAAACAGACTGGGCATCCTTGGAAAAACTCTCACTAGCTTTCCAGAAGCAGGCAGGGGTCAAAAGTGTAAGTACCCAACTTACCTTTCAGAACTGCATAGGGATTATGAAGAATGAGCCTCCAAAGGGCATTCTTAATCATCTCCTGTGTGAGGAGGGACTCTAGGCACTGTGGTTGGGAAGACGCTCCTACTATCTCCATAAATCAGGGCTTTCCTTCTACTTTGAAGCAAGCCTGCCTGGAAAGCTGCTCTGCACCCAACAGCGGGATCTGGCCCGCCCCTCCTCAAGCCTCTTCCCATTGTTGGATCTGGGGAAAGGAATTTGTCCGACATTCACTTCCAAGCTGGGCCAGTCCTGCTTCCAGTGATGCTTGGGTCTGCCTGTGCTCTCCTCCCTAGACTCCTGCTCCCACCCGGGCCCCTTGTCCTACTTGGGCTTACACTTCCAGTGGCGGCTTCCTGGGGCTGCTGGCAGTCCCCTCTCTCATTCACACTGCCTTTAATGTGGGACCCTGTAGATCCTCCTTCATGCCCCCAACAATTTATAACCGACTTTTGCTAAAAATGTAGGGGTGTGAGAGAAGGGTTTCAACACGGCACAGATTAGAAAATCATTTAAAATGGAATAGCAGACATTTAATTAAATGCATTAAATGGACATCCATCCTCACTTTTGCAATTTCTAATTCCTTATCCTCCTGGTTTTCCTCCTACCTGTCTGAGCCCTCCTCTTCCTCTTTCTGCACTCTCCTCTGCTCACCCCTCAGAGCTCTGTCCTGGGCCCATCTCTCTTCTTCCTGTCCCTGGATGCTCCTATTCCCTCTTCTGGCTTTGGTCCCCACGATAAGCACAAATCCCTGGCCCAGCTCTCTTTCTCTGAGCCCAGAGAATATCTCCTTCCCACATCCTACATTCACTCCAGACTCAGCATGGCTTCTGCTCCCAAACCTGCTCCTTCGTTAGTGATTCCTGTTTTGGTCAATGGCGATAAGCAACATGCTACAGAATCACCAGCACAGACCTAGGGACATCTCCACCCTAATTCAAAGGGACACATTCTGAACTAGCCTCATTTATACCCAGGAAATCCTGACATTTTACACACTGAACTAGTAGGTGCTTTCCTCCCACTTTCCAGCCCCCAGCTCCCAGCCCCTTCCATCATGTTATGACACAACCCTGTTATGACAGCAGTTGTGGCATTCTGAGGAAGGACTTTCAGGCCACCCCGGAGATCTAAATCTTCTGGTAAGCTGCCAGCTTCCTCTGATATACAGAAATACCCCCACTCCACGATCTCCTTCCTCTGCCCTACATCCCTAAGCACTGACACAATTCCAGATGAAGCCTGGCTTTATTCAACACATTGGTATCTTTACACGTATCGCTTGGGTCCTTCCACATGGAGGATCAGTAGATCAGACAAATTCCAACATGATGTAACTCACACATGGTAATAAGAATAAAGAGAAAGGCTGCACGTAAAAGGACCACAAGGGATGGAGGTGTGAGGAGCCCAAACCCATCCCTAACGATCTGGGAGATCTTGGGCAACTTCCCTCACCTCTCTGAGATTCAGTTTCCTTAATTTCAATCAAGCTAATAATAGTATTATACAGGTTTTATGAGACTTAAACAAAATAATACATATAAAATACTTGAATTAGAGCCTGGCTCCTGACAAATGCTCACAGTCTGTTATTATGGTCACTAGACTGTAAACCCCACGAGGTCAGGGATTCTGTCTGCCTAGTTCACTGCTATGTCAGCAGGGCCCAGTGAGCCTATGATCCAGGGAAGGCGTGTAGCTACTACTTGTTGGAAGAATAAATGAAGGTTATTTCTGTTTAATAAGCCAGGAAATACAGGATGAAAGGGAGATGAGGGGGAGAGAGAGAGAGACAGGCAAAGGGAACACGTATGGAGAACACAGGGAGGAAATATTAACCAAAGTGCTGTCCAAACCCTGGTCATTAGGCAGAATAAGAGTGGTCCCGATTTGGACTGAGGCCACCCCCCGGCACAGTAATTACACATTTCCAGCTCTGAGTGTTGGAGGAAGTTACTGGCACCGTCAGCAGATTAAGGGAACACAGAAAGAAAAACAAGTTTGGGGGGGAGAACCTGAAATAATTTAGGCTTTGCACCTACTTCATTTGAACTGTCAACTGGTCACTCAGGAAAGCTGTTGATGAAGCAATAATACTATGAGAAGCTCTCGGGAAGTGGGGCGTGGAAATACAGATAAAGAATGAAGATGTCAGGGGTGTGGCTGAAGCCGTGAGAAAGCACAGACAGGAAAAAATGCTAAGGACAGAGCCCTGGAAAACAGCCACAACAAGACGATAAAGAAGAGCCACGTTAAAGTTCACGCTTTTTCCCGATTTCTTACCTTCAGTTGTGGGGAGGCGTACTCAGAGAGGTCTGTTGGGTTGATCAGAATTACATGAGGAAACAGTAATTCTTGGCTACTCCATATCCCAGCTAAACGAACTATGGAACATCACCACGCGCTATACCTGAGAGTGTGTATCTCTCCTCATTTTATGGAACTTATCTTCTTTAATCTTGACCACTGAGCGTGAATAGGCCCCTGTGGGGTCATATCCAGCTTCCGATATACATTCCAGCAGTGGAAGAAGTGCAGCCTTGTCCAGAAGCTCAGGCTATGCATCTTCGATATAAAATCCATGATACCTGTAACAAAATGTATTAACATAAGTCATTCTAGGATTTTATGCCTTGAAGAAAGCTAGGCTTCTAGTTATCACATTCCATTAGCCTAGTCATAAACTTTTTAACTAAATGACTTTGGTAGGTCACCAGATAAATATGAGCCTATCACCGTTCAGCACTGTCCGGAAGGCCCCCTCCTCCAGGCAGGCTCCCAGAATCTGCCAGGCAAGGCAAGGCCCGCCCTCCTCCCATCTTGCACAGCTGTGTGGCTGCTCTAGTGAGGCAGTGCACACACGTTCCCACTGTGTGCAGCGTTCTCTGGCTGAGCATCCTTCCCACTGGATGGAAAGCACCTCCGGGCTAGGGGCTGTATCTTGGTCCTCCTGCATCCCCAGGGCTTACCACGGTGGGTCCATGATAGAGATCTGCCGAAGGAATGCATACAAGGACAAGGAGGAAGGGGAAGAGGAAGGAAGGCAGAGGTTGGAGGGAAGGGAGGCAGGGGAACATGGCCAGTCCTTTCCCAAGTACTAGTCCTCCTCTCTCCCGAATGCCTCTTAACTCTGAGAGGAATCCACAGGGAACCAAGAAGGGAACAGAACATTCTGCAGAGCCAGAATATTAAATGGAGCAACCCTGGGGATCTCTCAGCCATAGAAGTTGACGCCAAATGATGGTCCTTTCTGAATGAATGAATGAGTAGTGGAATGAATGAATGTGTCTTGTTTCAGGGAACCAAGGGTGATTAAATGCAGCACTAGCAAAAGCAAAAGCTAAATCTTCCCAACGCAATACAAAGCCGATGTGACTGACCTGGGAGATGAGAGGAAGCTGCACGAGTTCCCATAACGGCCACTCCTCTTCGGACACCACGCAGCTCCTGGAACCCTCTCCGGAAAGCGGTTTGCCGTTGGAAGGAACCGACCAAGATTCAGTGGCAGTGTTTTCTTGTGATGCATTGGGTTCGGAAAGGTATGTGGACTGCTTTCTCGGACAGGAGCGATTACACCTATTTAAAAATCAATTGCGGTTGGATGCATCTGACTTTAGCATATGAAAAAACGACAGCAAACAGCTCTGTGGCCATTATTAGAGACAACAGAAGTCAAGGCAGCTTGAAAAACCACTGAAATATTAAAAACATATCTTCTTATAAGTCAGTCTAAATTTATCAAAGAATTCATTACAGGTATGATCACTGACCTAGATTTTGAGAAGCTTGTGAGTCAATGTTGATTTTTCATACTGAGTCTTCCCCCACCCCCAAGGAGATATTTGTGGCCTACTTTTCTATTTTAAATATACACCATGGTTACTGCTTAAATAAGCACTTTCAGATATTTGAAGGCGTGCATTTTGGAGAAGTTCATCCACTGCCTGGGTCTCACATGAGCTCAGGAGTAGCTAAGCAAACTAATGGGAAATTGGCTACTGAGCCAAGAATGCTTTCTCTTCACTTCCAAAGAGAAATGGTTCCAACATAGCATACTACCTAGAAGCAAGCTTCCCAAAAACAAAGTTGGTTTTGTTTCATTAAATCTTGGAGATTTAATGAAACTCTATCCTTGAAAACTGAAATAAAAGTATTTTTAATTTTCTGCTTGACACTTTTTCTTGCAAGATGAATGGAATGCAAAGCTGGATGGCACACCAAGCCCAGCTTTTCAGAAGAACTATAATGAAAGGGGAGCCCGTTGTTCAACTAACCATTCTGCATTTCTACCGAAATGATTTCCAAGTTACCTACCCATTCGGGGAGACTCTGTGCTAGCTGGTCTAAAATGTGCAGATTTGCCCAGGTGGCATGTGCAGTGCTTAAGAGACCACGGAAGGTTTTTAAAAAAAAAAAAAAAAAAAACAACTCCCCTCCCCCACTGTGTGTAGCACAGACAGGCATTTTGTGATTCATGCACTGGGAAACTAGGGTGGGAAATGAGAAAAAAAGAGAACTGAGACAAATATTACCTGGAGTCCAAGATCTGGAGTATTAAACACAATGCCTAAAGTATAACAAATATTTTAATATGACACTGTGTTTAATTTTATCCTTTTACGAAATCATCTCATGAGGAGGATATAAAAATCTCCGTGATGTTAATTTCAAGTTGTCAACTTGACCGAGATGCGGGATGCCCAGATAGCTCATAAGATGTTATTTCTGGGTGTGTCTGTGAGAGTGTTCCTGGAAGAAATTAGCGTTTAAATCTGTAGACTGAATAAAGAGGAGCACCTTAACCAATGACCTTGATGTCATCTAATCTGTGCCCAAATAGAACCAGCACTTCCTGAATAAAGAGGAGCACCTTAACCAATGACCTTGATATCATCTAATCTGTTGAAAGCCCGAATAGAAGCAGCACTTCTGGTTCTCAGACCTTGAGGCATTGGCATGGATTGGCATGGATTGGCTTCCCTGGTTCTCCGGCTTTTGAACTTAGACTGCAACTACACTATTGGCTTTCATGAGCCTCCAGCTTGCAGATAGCAAGTCTTCATTAAGATCTCCAAACATCAAATTTGCATTTCTGGGTGTGAGAGTTTTTTCTGTGTGATTGCTGTCCTGCAGCACATTCCCAGGCACCACCTCGGCCAGCTATTCATTCATTTATTCTTCACCTGACCCTCAGATTTTTCCACCCCAGCTGGATTTCCCACTGGCTTTGTGCTCAACCAGCTGTAAAGACATCCATAAGACCATTGAAATGAGAACAAGGTCTCCCATTCCAAATTGATTTCTCAAGCAAGGGTTGGAGAATAAGCCCAAATACCTGCAATCTTGAAGCAGAAGCAGCTGTTCAGCCTTAGTTGTACAAGCTTCCTCTGAGGTTTACCCCAGTTTGACCAAAATCTTCCTATACCTGTGGCTGAGCTCCCAGGGCCTGAGTTGGGGGTCAGTGGGCAGTGCTAGGAGGTGGAAAGTCACCTGGGAAAAGGACAGTCCCGGGGGAGGGCCTGGGCTTTCCTGCACAATCTTGGAGTTGTAGAGCTAGCCATGGGCACGGCCATGGGTCACTGTGTCTGAATGACTGTTCTGGGGACACAGAGACCTTGTTTCCACCTCCTTGCAGGTGTGGGGAGGCACATTAAATATGAAGTCAATTTTCTTTGCAGAAATGCAAACTCTAGAGCAAAAATTGGGGGAGGACAATACGTTGCAGTAGCACACAATATGTCTTTCATTCTAAGTATTTTCTGCTTCTCTCTCCCCACTCCCACGTTCCCATCCCTGCTCCATTTTAAATTCACTGCCCTTATGAGAAGGTTGTCACAGCAGATAAAAAGAGAGAAAAACCTCAAGTTTCAAAAGAGGCTCTTGAATTTTAAAACTCATAGCAGAGATAGTGACTCATGAAAACAAACTTTGACTCTCAAAAGCCTCATTGTTGGATATCGAAAGACAAAGTCCTGGTCAACTCGTGGAATAATTTTTTTTCCACAAACAACAGATTCAGACAATTACAGGATGATCTAAAGAAGACTTTTTTCACACCCAGGAAGAAAAGAGATGTTGCTGAACTGAGAAAGCTGTAGGAGTGAGAGAAGAGAGGGAGGGAGCTGCTCAGGTGGGTGTCTGAGTAGGGCCTGTGCCCTCCCCTGAACCCGAGCTAGCTTTGAGTAGGGCCAGGGCGACCCTCAGGATGCAGCTGGGGACCCAACAGTCTGGAGGACCTGAGCTCTGCTTTCTGTCGGGAGCCTAGAAAAACCAGAGAGAAGAAATGGCCCTGGGAGTTATGGGGGAGATTATAGGACCTGGGCCTCCAAGTAGTGCAGTGAGCAGACAGTCTCCGTTCAGGAATGCTGAGCATCTGCAAGACGGTAGGGTCAAGAAGCACTTAGAAGTTAGCTGAGGAGAGGGGGCCTCCTCGCATGAGGGTGAGGGAATGGGGCAGCAGACGGAACAACCCAAGAACAGATGGAAACACGGTCATCCTAGAGGATGCCAAAAATGGAGAGATATCAGTGTCTTTGTACCATCTAGGGCCATGACCACCTTGGCAGAAGACAGCACGGACAAATGACAACCAAGAACACCCAGCACCTTGGAGATACACTAGAAGGACACAAATCCTTGACTAAAAAAAAAAAAATCCTGAATTGACTGAAAACAAACTAAATTGATAGAATTGACCTGAATTAACTGGACTTTTTCTCCTATCAGCTGGACTAAAGGCTCAAAAGAGAAATTAAATTGAGTTATAGAAATGATAAAGGCTCATTTCTTAGACTCCTGAAAAAATTAACTAAAATCTGTGCCTAATACAGTTCTCCTTATAGTCAACACACAGAGCTCCCCAGGCAGGCTGCCAGGTGTGGCAAATAAAAATACAGAGCGTCCAGTAAAATCTGAATTTCAGATAAATAGCAAATTAATTATTGATATTGTTTGTCCCATGCAATATTTAGGATATACTTATACTAAAAATTATTTATCTTTAATTCAAATAATTGTTAGTATAAGTATATCTCATGCAATATCTGGGACATGCTTATACTGAAAAATTATTTGTTACCTGAAATTCAGATTTAACGAGGCATCCTATATTTTCTCTGACAACCCTATCCCTCGACCCTCCTCCCTGGGTTGAGGGGTCCACAACGTATCTTTCTCCCTGTGGAATCATACCAGGTAGTCAGTGCTGGCCAAGACCTACCTTCTCCTGAAGCCACAGTGCCTGAATTTGCCTTCTTTTGTTTAAAAGTCCAACCATAGACTTCAGTCCAGCATTTCAGAATCAATTCCCAGAGCTCCTGAAGAGAGACACCTCCAGGTATTCCTTCAGACACTGAAACTCATTCTGGTAGATTCTACATTCTTTCAATTCATTTGCCAGGATTTGAGTTTTAAAGAATTCAGGTTTGTTTTTTTCCTCAAACTCTGTCTGTTCTGTCGAAAGCAGTCTTTGATGGGAATGAAGAGATATTGTCTCCAGATGTTTAGTTTTACGTCTTCATTTCCTGTGCTAATGAGTTCCACAGTCCTCACGTCTGAGCGAGCACACAGTAACTTGTGGGACAGGCTGGAGGAGAAGGTGCTCATGATGAATTTGTGATGAGCAGACAGCGAGCATGGCAGCCAAGAAAAATCCTTTGCCTGGTGGAGAGAGTCAAATACATTTCAAAACTTTAAAGACTTTAAAACTACTTTACTGGTGGTCTTTAAACTTAGATTGGTAGGATTTAGGAAGCAAGTACGTAGGGTAAAGGTTGGGGTAATGGATATTAACAGTAACTTGGATAGTTAGCAATATGACAAGAAAATATCAATTCACACTCCACAGAACCATATGTGACTGACTCCCGTTATGAATTTGGTAGTACAAATGTAGACTCTAAAAAGATGTTACTACACGCAAGCACTTCAACAAAAGCACAGACTTCTGAAAAATGAACTGCAGCGATAGGTAAATGGACCCATCCAATTGAAGAAGACATGGTTTCACACTGAGGTGTTATCACTTTGCTCAGCTACGCGCTCTCTCAAGTTAAATGGTTTTATTTTGGAATAAAATAAACAACTAATAAGATCTTTCTAGACCACCTTTAACAGCCTTTCCCACCCCTTTTCTAATAATAGCAACTATCATATACAGACTGCTTCCTCTGAGCTAGGTACTACGTCGAGCGTGTCTTCAGGTACTAACTGTATTGGTTGCAGTTTTTTTTATTTTGTGTCTCCTGATGTTTTGACATCTGTTTGGGGCCTTACAGATCTGAGGAGAGACTGCTACTCCCAAGGCCAGCTAATTCCTCAGGGTGGTGGACAGCTTGCCTGGATCATGTTGTCATGTGCGGACCAGCCTATCCAAGGCCGTGACCCTACCCACCTTCTTATCTCTCACTCACCAAACCAATATTTTCCCTGCCCTAAATCATCCCAGGGCCAGGTACCAGACAAGTAGGGATGGTCCCTATGCCACAAAGCCCATCAGAATCACTCACACTACCCGATCCTAAACTGCTTACTTTGCCCTGCCTTGCCTTTCCCATGGAAGCCCCAACAAAGGCTTTGGCCTCCGCTTTCCTCTGCCTCCTGTCACCTGCCTCCTGACCACCCTGATACTTCCCCTGGGGCCCTGTGTAGCATGGCATGTCTCCCTCTTTCAGGAAATGTAATAATATCAGCAGCATTGGCTTCTCCACACCATCATTCAGTCGTCCCTCTATAAGTTCAATCCCGGGTATAATTTTAATACATGAACTCAGTCTTCCTAACAACCCTCTAGAAAGGCAGAGGAGGAAACTGAAGCACAGAGGGGCTAAACATCTTATCTAATTCACTCTGACAGCAAGCAGCAGAGCTGGGATTCAAGCCGAGGGGCTGGCTCCAGAGGCAGCCTCGTAACCACGGCACCGAGCTGCTTCAGGGAGCTGCCTGCATGGCCCCCATCCTCCTGCAGGCTCTCCCAGCTCCTCCTCCGGGAAGCCTTCCCCAAGGTCAAATCCCTTCATCAGAGGCTTTCACAACACTGCATACTGATCTTGGGCAGCACTCATCACAGCTGCAATTTTATACTTGTGTGCTGATATCATTAATATCTGCCATTTCCTCTTGGAACAAAAATTCCATTTCTTTTCAGGGACCATGTCTGTCTCTGCTTACAGTGCTTTTCCCAAGGTAAGTGGTCACTAATTATTTGTTGAATGTATGGTGGTTGCCAGGTATTAAATTAAAAAGCAGACTATAAAATAATATAGTTTGTAACTTCATTTACATAAATTTGTGTGTGTGTAGACATCCATAGGAAAAAGCAGGCTATACACCGAAATGTTTAACAGTGGTGAGACTGTGAGTATATTTAATTTTCTATTCTTTATCATATTTTCTATGAGAAACATATATTACTTACATAAATTAACTACAAGTATTTTTTATGTTTTAGAGAAAATGTTTCACAAAGTAATGACTGATACAAAGAAGTATTACAGGTTCCACTGATGTAATATTACTTCAAAACCAGTAGATGAGAGGGATCAAAATACACAACGTAAAGGACATAACGGCAGCCCAATAAATGCCTAATAAAAGTATAAAATAAGGGGGCAGAACCATGCAGGGGTAAAGGCTACAGTTTCTGTAACCAGATTGCCATGTCTGAATTCTGAGTCTACCTGTGACAAGCCACCTAACATCTCCATGCTCAGTCTTCTCTGTGTAAACAGGGGTGATGATCACAGTCTCTTTTTCATAGGGTTATTGCGAGAATTAAATGCATTAAAATTTCTAAAGTTCCTAAAATGGCACCTGGTCCATTGGAAGTGCTGTATATTTGTTTCCTAAAAAATATAGCCATCACTGTAAGCAATGCTGGCTATAGCTATAGATATGCAGTACAATGGAAAAATGTTATGTACATTCTAACTTATGGGGTTTTCTTTTTATAAAATAGTAATAACATAGGCATTATTTTAAAAAGAAATTACCTTCTGTCCTGAAATCCCATAAATGTTAATCAATTCTTCAATTCCGTCTAGTACAAGTATACACAGCTTTAAGCTGATGGAAGCAATGAGCACTTCTACAGGAAGTGAAAAGACCAAGAAATTTGAGTCTTCGTTAAGAATGTCAGTTTTGAGCTGAGTACCTATAGTATAGAAATTTGCTCTTATTAGGTGAAAATGTTTCCATTATTGCTGTGATATGTTAATGGGATGGGGAAGCACAAAGGGTTAGGAGCAATGGGTGGTACTCATAGGTATACACCTGACACATATATATGAGTGATTAGCAGCCTCAGAATCTTCAACCTCAAAGGGATAATGGTATTTACCACCAGGTGTCCCCTACACATTTTCAGGATTTTACATTAAAAACATTTTGTATAATCCAAAGCATTACTCTTATTTTCCAAAATGCAAAAATAGATCACGTTACAAAGAGTTGGATGAGAAGAAAAAGAAGTCAGGCTACTGTGATCTGTAAACTTTCTGTAGCCCCTTAACACTGGGTGCTAGTTTAGGAGTCGCAGCCACCACCCTAGGTGGCCCAGCAGTGCACACATATGGCACTGCCCACCTACTGCCTAGCCTCTTTTATCCTCACCCATCTTAAACCTAACATAACCAATCTTAAACTCCTCTACCCACAATACTGGACCCCAGTCTTTGGATTCTGGAGATTACCAGGGAGAATTAAGTTATGAAGCAGCAAAAGGTACAAGAAATAATTTGAGAGGACCAACTTTCAAACTGTGATGAAGTGACATAGTAGTAGCAATCCCAAATTATAATCAACAACCTAATATTCTAAGAGCATTTTAATAGAACTATCTTGCTTTTATTTTTCAAAAGCAATATTTTCTGTAGAAATTTATGCAAATTAGAATCTAGAAAGTCAAGTTATGCAAAGAAGCTTTAATGGTTTAAGTCTCTCCAATGCATTAAGATTCTGTTAGAGTCATTTGGAGTAATTATGCTTAACGAATATTTATTGGTTGCCTATTATGTGAAAGGTTCTGTGTTAGATGCCTTGGAGAGATAGGAGATAAAATGATCTGTAATATAAAGTCAAGGAGTTAAGAGAAGTGGAAATGCGTTCTGTATACAAATAACCACCTTTCAAGGCAGAATGTGAGTCCGAAGGCTACTGGAGTTTGATGCAGAATTTCACAATGAAGAAAAGCTTTGTGCAGAAGACATCTGAGCTGAGCCTTGAAGAATGCACAGGTAGAGATGAGCAGAAGTCTCTATCAAGCTAGACAAGGCATAGGTGAAGGACTGGAGGGAGGGAAGTACACAAACGTTTGGAAAACAGGAAGTGGTTTAGAGCAGTGGAACACACCAGGGGCAGTCCAGGGATTCCAGGCTTCCTACAACACAGAACAGTCCCACACAGTGAACCTCTGTCCTGGGGTCTACCTGATTTCCAAACGTTCTGTCAGTCATACAATGGGGGTGGGGGCAGGGAGAGAAACGTAATAATAACCGATCCTAGAAACTAACTCCATTTTACATGTAAACTCAAAGTATTTTCTACATGGGTTAAAAGCACATGTCATTTTCTAGGAATGCAACTGCCATGTGAACTGACAGAAGATTACATATTATTTCATCTTAAATGACACCAAGATTTGTTCACCATTTCATAAGAGCACAACCCTGATAGCAATATTGCTCAGATGTTTGAGCCATCAACACAGCACACTCATGTCAGTCTACACTTACAGCTATTGTCTTCATGGCCGTTTTCCGTGCAGAGGCAGGCACCTGCCTACTCCACTGTCTTTTAATCATGTCTGAGCAATTACATGTTAAAATACGTATTATCTTATACTAAATTACGTTTTTCCATCTTCATCTTTTATATTACATCAGAGGGTTGCATTGATATTTACAGATATTTTTATGTCAGAGAATGACCATAAAATCAATGACTTGAAAGTTATATATGAATGTGAGACATAAAGGGGGAGAAGGCACCAAAAAAAGATAGAATTTGAACTTGTGTCACACAATAAAAAATATGTTTCAAGAACAGGGAGAGACAAATTAATCTTAATGCTTCATTCTTTGAGTATTCTTTTTTTTTTAATCTTTACAATATGAGCAATGTTGAAATTCCAGGCCTTACCTAACAGAATTTTAGGGCAGAAAGAGTTCTTGGAAATCATCTAATCTAGTCCAAACCACTCATTTTGTAGATGAAGAAACTGAGACCCAGAGAAGTGAAGGGACTTAACACAGAGATCATTAGGAGCTTTTAAAACTTGTTTTTCTACAAACAAGGAATCATTTAAAAGAGAAAATGCCTACAGCACCTAGGTCTTCCTAGGCGGTCTCCCGTCCTAGTACTAACCAGGCCCAACCCTGCTTAGCTTCCAAAAAACAGATGAGATCAGGCACGTTCAGGGTGGCATGGCTGTAGACAATAAAGAATCATTTAAAGACTGGTTTCAAGCTGTGTGTGTCACCGTTTCTTGGTGTTCACGGTTAATTAGCAGTTACAACTGGGAGGCATGGTCGTTCACCTCTTTCACAAAGCTGGAGTGGAGGATACATGACAAAATGGAGGTGAATGAACCTCAGAGTACACACAGCTGGACTATCACAAAGCATAATGTCACTTCTAATAATCAGCAAAACAATAATCCTAAGCCAAAAACTAATATACAAGGATGATGCTTATGGATTCATATTTTTGTATACAAAGGAAAGCATACATACAGTGTATTAAAATCACATGTTGGGTGATTAGAATTATTTTTCCTCAAAATGATGTTGAAAATAAAGTCAACATTACTACTATTGGAAAATGTCCGAACTATTTCTCTATTCTGGCAGAACCAAACTGTCTCCATTAAATGACAATGGACTTTTACGTAATTGAAATGGTAACATCTCAAGTATTTAAAAATTTATGGGCAGAGGAAAAAAGTTAATTGATACCATTTCATGATTGTAACAAAATGACTCAGTGATTAACTTTTTCACTTTTTGGTGGTGGTTCTCATCATTCAGCATAGATTTACTAAGAGCCTCCTAGGTGTCAGGCTCTGTGCCAGGCCCTGAGTACGACAATGGCCAATAAAATAGGCATGGTTCCCTGCACTCACAGGACTATCGAGGAAGACAATAAAACGTATGACAGGACCATGTGTAAGTCACCTGAGGGACCAAGAAGGCAAGCTGACAGTGTTTGCAGGGACACGTCCACGTGAACCAGAATCCAATGACACTGAGGCCGGTCTTTACCACCTGGTCAAAGGTGGGGTGAGGGAGAGAGGTGCCCATCAGCCCTCTTATAGAGAGGGTGACTTTTAAATAGGGCCTTAAGGGATGAGAAGGATTTCACTAGCCTGAGAAAAGAGAAGGGCATTCCAGGAGAAGGGAGCTGAGTGGACAGGCATGGAGGAACAGAAGCGACTGGCTGCTCCAAGGAGACCAAAGCTGGGGAGCAAAGGGTGAGAGATGCTGAAGAAGACAGCCAGGCCCAGGGCACAAGGCTTGACAAGCCCTGCCAATGATTCCTGCTACTGTTTCTGCCCATTCCACATCACTGACTTGAGTGCAAACTCACTCTCCTGAAAGCCAATAGCAAGAGAGGACCCGGTTGAAAATCATCCAAAAGAGCGAAATGTCCCTCTGTTGGCTCAAGGAGGCAAGACAGCACAGGAATGAGGACTAGAGGTCTCCAGCTCAACAAAGACCTGAGCTTGAACTCCCTGCTCTGCCCATGTGTAGCTGAATGACCCATCTCCTTATCTGGGACAGTAATGCTGGATGTTGATAGCATTAAATGACGTGCTGATAAAGCCTTTAGCACAGTGCCTGGCACCAGAAAGTCAGTTCAATAAATGGAACTCATTATTATTCAGGGCTGCCACCAGGGTATGGGGGCAACAGGGCAAGGAAACATGTAAATGAGGAAGTCAGTTGCTTTACTTGGACTTACTGTGAAGCAAGTAGCTGGGAAGGGACATCAACTGCCTGCAAGGCAGGGAAGGGCACGGGAGCTGGGAAAGCAGGCCACGGGCAGGTCTCATCTGCAAGATCCCTTAACCCTGGCAAGCAGGGATGCGGATAGAGGAGCAGAATGTGTTCTGGTGTCCCCACTAGGGAGGAACTGCAGCTGCATACAGCTGAGGGGGACCACAGGAAAACGCTCGCATCAAAGAAGTGAATACACTTCAAGTACTGGCCCTCAGGCCCAACCGTGTTCTCAGCAGCAGCTCTTCCTCTTCTGCCCACATCCACCTCGCCCAGCTAAAACTCAGCTTCCCTGCAAAGGCAGTCAGCCATGCTAACCGACCCTGGGCCCCTCAGCTTCCTCCTCGGCTGCAGTGGTGACAGCTACAAACGCACTTGCTTTGTCGTCCTCTCCCTAGTCTAGCTAATGAATAGGAGTATCGTATTTTCATTAGCAGTGCCCCGCTCCCTGCCTCTTCCTCTAGCTCAGTGAGAAATAATTATAACAATGCTGGCAACTGTGTGCCAGGTACCTTTTTAAATTCTTTCCATGTATTATCTCTTAATCCTCACATGGCTTTACGCAGGTACTATTAATCCCATTCCGTTTTGCAAATAAGAAAGGAGGCACAGATTGCTTAAGTAAACTTCCCAAGATCACACAGTTGGTAAATGAGTGGAGCCAGAAATGAAAATGCAGGGGGTCAGAATCCAGAACCACAGCCTTTCCCTTCACCTCCTGCTGTTAACAAGGAGGGGTGTTCTTTCAGGGATAGAAGGTGTCCCCCCACTGTCAAGTATTCATAGGCTGTTCCTGATTTACTCTGCTTTGTCAGCCTGCAGATGCATTTGTTTGAAAGACAACAGCTGTTTTTATTAGGAGCATTCAGCACCTAAAAACACATCATTAAAATAACAATTCACTTTGGGAATGCAGTCATACTGGCGTGTACAAATGAGTTTATATCATCAGCCTGGCCAGACCGAACACCTTTGGGATGTGCCTGCAGGGGATTCGTCACCTTGTTATAGAGCCAGTCACACCTGCTGCTAGTGATTTTGATTTCACCCACTTTACACTCCCTGAGAAATGTACCGAGAGAACTCACACCCACATGTTCACCCTACTTACTCATACCCACCATACACACAGAAAGCAGCTCAAATATCTCTCCCCTCACACGGAGATAATCTACACCCATCAAAATGCACCCTGGGTGCCCCCATATGCACTCAGTACTCAGAGGCACACATGGGTACAAGCCCCGGGTGAGAATGGATGAATCTGCAAAATCAGGCAGAGTCAGATACGTACAAACATGCAGATACGCAGCAAACACTAATAATAATAATAACAGCTAATATTTATCAGTGCTTACCATATGCCAACACTGTGCTAAGTGTCTTTGTTTTCCATATCTTATCTTAGTTAATCCTCTCAGCTACCTATAAGAGACATTTTTTAATATCTTTAATTTTTTTAACTTTTTATTTTTTGAATACGGTTGTCATTAAACATTGTTTTATATTAGTTTCGTGCATACAGCATAGTGGTTAGATATATTTATATAATTTATGAAGTGATCCTCGATTAGTACCCATCTGGCACTAGACACAGTTATTAAAATATTATTGACTATATTCCCTATGCTGTACTTTACATCTTTGTGACTATTTTGTAAGGACCAATTTGCACTTCTTAATTCCTTCACTTTTTTCCCCATCCCCCAAGGCCCCTTTCCCATCTGGAACCATCAGTTTGTTCTCTGTATTATGACTCTGTTTCTGTTTTGTTTGTTCATTTATCTTATTCTTTAGATTCCACATATAAGTGAGATCATATGGTATTTGTCTTTCTCTGTCTGACTTATTCATTAAGCATAATAACCCTCCGAGTCCATCCATGTTATTGCAAATGTTAAGACTTCATTCTTTCTATGGCTGGGTAATATTCTATTGTACACATCTACCACATCTTCTTTATCCAGTTGTCTACTGATGGGCACCTTGGTTGCTTCCATATCTCGGCTATTGTAAATAACATAGCAATGAACATAAGGGTGCATATACCTTTTTAAATTAGAGTTTTGATTTCTTCAGAAAAAATCCCAAAAGTGGAATTGCTGGATCATAAGGTAATTTTATTTTTAATTTTTGAGGACCCTCCATACTGTTTTCCATAGTGGCTGCACCAATTTGCAATCCCACCAACAGTGCCTATGAGACTTTTATTATTATTATTATTATTATCCACATTTTACAAATGGGAAAATAGAACCACAGATAGTTAAAATAACTCACTCAAGGACAGTAGCATTCAGGGTCCCCAACTGCTCCTAGAACAGAGGAAGATCTCACACAATTGTTATCACTCCCTGTACATACCTTGCATGTTAAATATCTCACATCCAAAGCGGAAATCGATTCCCCTCAAAACCTACTCCCGCCACCCCGCAGATGCCGTCCCACCTCAGCGAAAGTGAAGAGTTCTCACCATCCCTTTTAGTTCCCTCCTGCCAAAAACTAGGAGTTATCCTCACTTTCTCCCTTTCCTCCAACCCCCACATTTAATTCCTCAGGAAATTCTCAGTCCATGCCCAGCCCAGCACCTCCACCGCCACTGCCCTCCTTCACACCATCATCGTCTCTTGCTTGGAACATTGCGATAGCCCCTAACAAGTGCCCCGCTTTCCTGCTTGGTCCCCTACATCCATTTTCCATACATCAGGCTGATTTTTAGCTTTCGAAAATCTCAATGAAACCATGTTACGCCCTTGCTTAAAGACCTCCACTGGCCTCCCATCGCACAGTAAAAAAATTAATGAACCACTTTAAATGGAGTCGTAGCTGCCCTGGCGAGGGAACTGCCTGGCACGTCTTATACCTCGAACCTTTGGAGTGTTAAAACAGGGCAAAATAACCTTTCGACTGGGCATAAAGCAACACTGTGTCCCAAAGAACTGTTTGCAAGAACGAGAAAGCAGATATTATGTATGACTCCTAGACTCATGACTACCGGACTGAAAATTAAAAAGTTTAGAATTAGTGTCACTATGTTAGCTTATCTGCACCTATAGAAATGCCTTCCTTCTACTTCTGTAATAGTTCCCCTTCCTTTCCTCATAAATACCTCCTGCCTTTGTCTCCTAATGGGAACACGCCATGGGCTTCTGTCTGAATCACTGCTTTCTGAAGAGCTATTCTTTTCTGATCTCAAATAAATGCTTGGTGCTTCTCACTTTAGCCTTTTATTTTTAGGTTAACAGCACTCCACAAAATCCAAACATAAGAAAACCCAGATATGAAGTGGCCCTGTCTTTACTTTCTGTTTCATCTGCTATGATTACACCCCGCACGCCACCCCCCACCCACCTACAGCCCACCACAGTCTGGTCACACTGGCCACTTTCCCTTCCTCACTCAACTTTGTTTCCGGCCTTTAACCTGTATTACCTTAGCTTTCCCTCTGCCTGGAATGTTCTTTCTTCTGATCTCCACAAGGCTGGCTCCTGCTTGTCTCTGAGATCTCCCTGGAGAGTCTTGCAGAGACAACTCCCCATCCTGCGAAAGCTCATGCTCCCCCTTCCAGGGCATGGGGTTCATTTTATATCCCCATCCAATTCCCAGTGTAGCCAGGCGGGCTCAGGTGGCCAAATTCTTGTCAAAAGGATGAGAGCAGAAGTGACATGTGCCGCTGTCAGATTGAAGCTTAAAGGAACAGGTGAAAGTGCCTTTTTCACTTTCTTCCTCTTTGTCTAACCCAAAACAGGATTCTGAGGCCCTAGGGGATGACACAATCTCAAGATGAAAGGAACCTGTGTTCCCAAATCACCACACGAAGAAAATACCATTATATTAGTTTCACATTACAAAATAATAATTTGATATATGTATATACTGTGAAATGATTACCACAGATTTTTGTTTCTCTTGTTCACTGTCATATCAGTGTCAAGAATACTTCTTATGACTTAGCAGGTAAAACCAATGAAGAAAAAATACAAATATAGTAAGTCTACACAATTAGGCTAGGGTCTCAATGATTTCTTCTCAGGAACAAATAGAAAATGAAAATATTGCAAAGCATTCTGTGGCTCCTTTCAAAATGAGAAAAAAACAAAAAAGAATGCTGTTGCCCTAGATGGCTGGTTACTAAGACAACGCTTTGAAACATCTTCTGTTACCTACGCACACTATTTGAGAACTTACAGTATATACAGCACTGTTACCAACCAGCAAAGCGAACAAAGCCCTGAATGCTTCACAGCTCATCTCCCAGGACTTATTTAATTGATGTATTTTTACGAGGCACAATCGGAGCTCTTTAATTGCAATAAAATTTGTTAAATTCCTTATCCACTCTGAAATACTTTAAATTATAACCTAAGTAAGATATAATTAACATACAAAAAAAATCACCATTTTAAAGTGTACAATTCAGTGGTTTTCAGTGAATTCACAAGGTTGTACAAATATCACCACTATCTCAATCGAGACCATTTTCAACACCCCGAAAAGAAACTCCACACCCATCAGGAGCCATCTCTACTTCCCCTCTACCCTCAACCCCTGGCAGCCACTAACCTACTTTCTGGCTCTATGGCTTTGCCAATTCAAACGGAAGATTTCTAACACATGACCTATATGTTTCGAACCCTGATCATCGTAAAAACCTTGACTGAGCACCATGTTATATTAACCAAATAACTTGTCTTCCTCTTGGCATGGGCTTCCAGAACCATAAAAATGTCAGCAGCTCTGTGCCCCAGTGAGCTGGATTCGTGGGCGCTGAGTTGGGTGCTGAGCTGGGTGCAGAGATGGTGGACGACGGCCCTGAGCCATCCAACCGCTGTGGGTTTATTTCGAACCACAAAGCTCTCACAGAATAAATAAAATCTGTGCTAAGAACTGAAGGATGAGGATGGAAGAAATAAAACTGTTCCAAGGACCTCCCTACTTCTAGAAACGAGACTGAGAGGGACACCAGAGACAATCCCAGTTCTTACTTCACGCCTCAGCCTCTTCGTGCCTGTGGGTGGTGAACAGAGTATGTCACCACCCCGGGTAAGAAAAGATATGGGGTTTTAATGTAGAGGACACTGACTAAAACATGAAGGAGCACATACTTTTGGATAAGGTAACTCTACTCCTCATACACAAACACAAATAATGATATGGCCCCATAGTAGACATTTAGTTAGTGTTGGCTAAGCGTCTTTATAATAATGAGCCGATGATGTATATGTAAGCTCTTTGTTAAATATACAACACTGTACAGAGGCCCTCGTCATATTTCCTAATCTAATTTCTTCTCTGTAAAGTCATTCCACCACTGTCTGGAATTACTTAGACCAAATTCGGTCTGCAGGAAGGAAAGTGAACACCCTGCCCTCCAGAAGTTTATAATCTTCTTGAGGAGACTGGAAGAAAGTTTGTGAAATAGCTAGGAAAGCTTTGCAAATGCAGAGTGCTATCTAATCAGGAAATTCTAAGCCAGGGATGGCTTTCAGGGGGCCTCTCATGCAGAAAAGGGTGGGCACAGAATGGTGGAAGTGAGGGAACATACTCCAAATTTGAGGAATAATTTTTAGTAAAGTCAGGCTCTTTTCCTTGAGTGCAGTTGAAAGGCTTGGGATTTCTTTGCGTCTAACCTGAGCACAGAGTCTAATCTTCAACCTGCTGCTGCATTATTAAAATCAAATTCCACATCCTTTAAAGCCAACCTCTCCAATATGTCAAAGGACCTGTTTAACTTCTTGGAAATAAAATAGTTCCTGGCACTTCTCAGTAAACTCTTCATGATAGGAACATTTAAAGTGGAGCTTGTAGTTATTACAGTCAAAAAGATAAGTTTTAATATCTTAATTTTGAAGTTTCACGTTTTCAATTACACATGGTTATTATAAATGCCCAGGAAGGCATCTACCCTTCTGTATCTGTATCACCATCTTTCTACATTGGCACCATATTTCAGAGACCATTCTATAGTCCCATAAAAGGAAACTATAGGCAAGCAACTTAATCTTCCTAAAGCTATGTGTACATATAATCCTATTTAGGATTGATTCCAAGTTATTTCATGACCTCAGAATGACAAGAGAAAAAATTTAGATTTGCTACATATATTATCTCACATTTTCAGATCGTTAGCTAAGACTGAAGATACCTAATTCACTCTTGTGGGTTATGTGTGGTGTATTTTTCGGGTAAGATGCCCTAATACAATGACAAACATGGGTATGACTGCAACTTCACCACTGGGCAAGTCCCTTATTCTCTCTGGCAAAATAAGGGGCAATGTCAATCCTTACTGTGAAGTCGGATCATCTCTGAGATTGCTTACAGTGTTGATTCCTTACTGTGATCCCAAACTTACGGCCTACCATCAAGGTGTTCTGGACTGCCAAAATACACTCCTATCTCTGGAGACACTTATATTCCCCAGGAAGTGTTCATTTGTTTGTTTAATGGGATGAGCAGGGGTGGGAGGGTCTGTTCTGCAGGAAAAAGTACACCAGGTAGATTAGCCTGGAAGTTCCCAAGATACTCACCTTGTGCCTCCACAGTTAACTGGGCTGCTCCGTGATTCACATTATGGCCAGAAAAGACATGGAGGACCTACTGTCTGACCTAGGTAAACTTCAAATTTCAAAATCTTAGACAGAATTTTGGATTACCCCACAGTCCAATGGGTCTCTTGAGCTAAACTAGAATCTCACCAACTAATCTCAGTATCTCCAAGGACTCCGAAGTGCTTCTAAGGGTCAAAAGCATGAACTGATGGTGCTACATTATCTTACAATAACTACCAGCTGCCCAAATGGCTTCTTATACACAAGCTGTGAGAATTTGGAATGACTTGGGTGATTAAAGAGTATTGAAGATCCAAAAGGAAAATAATTTAGCACTCCTTTCTAAAGAATCCATCCACTCTGTACCTTCTAATTCAGATATTCAGCCTACATAATATACACTCAAAAATAAAGTCTAAAACTAGTTAACCTTCCAATAATAACCAAAATCAAAGACTAAGGAGAATACTATGGAGAAATAATCTGTCCCTAATCCAAATACACAGAAAGGCTTGATTCTCAAACATTCTAGTAAATATTAATCAATGGATACAATTCAGATTGAGATTAGTTGAAGAATATCACCATTAACCATATTTCAGGCTTTAGCCAAATGTATATAATAAATAACCCATTTGTTATTATTCATTCTCATTAGCTATTTACTCTGTGCATAATGTGTAAATAATCACGATATTTTTTTGCTCCCAACATGCATTCATGCTACCCTGCTTTCAGTAACTGCCCCAGATTATCATTTGAGATCCCACCCCGTCCCAATTCTCAATTCCTGTTATTCCAGTGAGTCCGACTCCGTCTCCAGCTCCAGCAGTGGTATATGACCCAGGATTAGCCCATCAGAGCATCACGTTCTCTTGGCACCAGTGATTGAGTCAGACCACTGATCCAAGAATTTGGTCCGGGTCAGGCTATTCAGACATTGGACTCAATGCTAAGACTGTGAGTCATTTCTGCTGGATTTGAACCCCGAGCTGCTACAGCCATCTTTCTTCCATGATGGAGGAGGCAAAGAGTCGGGGCAACATCAGGGCAGCAGAGCCACACTGAGAAAGAGTGAGAAAAACCAAGGCCTGGTAACATCATGTGAACCACCAGAGGAAGCCTGCTCTGAGGCACACCTAATCCTGGACTTTAAAGTTATGCAAGTGAATCAATTCTCCTTTTTTTGAAGCTAGGTTGAGTCACTTAAAACGAAAAGAATTATGCCTGATACAATGTTCTTTTCCAGGGCTCTGAAAGGATTTGGCTTGTTGGCAGAGTTTTGGTTGACCAGCTCAGGTGGCATTTCACCTGCCCCTGCGCCACCCCACCCACCCAACACTGCATTGGAGTGACGTTGGCTGGGTCAGCTCTCTCCCATTCACCACCGATCCACCTGCTCCCTATCATATTACAAGGACTACTGCTTGGCCCCTGAAAGCATTTAAAAATGCACCACCTGCCATCATTTTGCATTCCCACATTAATTGGGCCCTTACAACAGTTATTCATAACTTTTTTTGGGGGGGGTCACTGAGCCGAGAATCTAATCAAAGACACAGGCCATCTTCTTACCCCCCAAAATCCACATACCTTATAAAAATTCTGTTCTTCACATAATTAAGGGCATCGCAGATCCTTCCTGAAGTCTGTCTAGGTGAAGAATCACTGTCATACTTTGATATCGATCTTCCCTTTTAAATCTGGTACATGTCCGCCTGATATTATTTTCAAAAATAAGGTAATCATGTCAGGCAGTGCTTCTCAAACTTAATGTGCATGCAGTTCACCTGGTCATCTTACTAAAATGCAGATTCTAATTCAGCAGACCTAAATGGGGCCCAGGAACCTGCATTTCTAATAAGCTCCCAGGTGATGCTGAGGCTACTTGTCGTTGGATGAGTACCTCCTGAGCAGTAAGGGTGAAGAAGAACAAGCATGGATTTTTGAGTCAGAAGGACCTGGGTTCAAAGCCTGGAATGATCCCACACTAATTATGACATTAGGTGAGTTACTTCACTGTTATACAGCAGCTTGCATTTGCTCATCTACTATAAACAGAATTATAGTACCTACCTTGCAGGGCTGACCTTGAAGAGTAATATGATAACATACACAAGGCACCAGATAATTAATAAAAGTCAGTTCTCATCTCTCTGGATCAGAGTTTCTCAACCTTGGCAATACTGACTTTTGGGGTTGAATAATGTATTATGCGGGGGGCTGTACTGTGCACTGTAGGATGTTTAAGAGTATCCCTGACCTCCACCCGCTAGATGCCATTAGCACTCCCCCAACCATGACACTGTAAAAGTCTTCAGACATGTAAAAATGTCCCTTTGGGGGCAAAATAGCCCTGGATGACAACCTCTGCTCTAGATCTACAGAAAATATCTACAACTGCCAGATATTTTAGATCTTCCATGAGCTCTTTAACTTCCTAAATAATCTTCCATGATCCATTATTTGCTCTTATTTTCAGTTTCAAAAATCTTCAAATGGAGGAATACATGTTATAGGAATAAGGCAACAATTTTAAATGCTTAATATTTTAATCATTTTAAAATTGCTTCCACAAGGAAGACACACAAAATACATTAACCTTATGTTGATAATAGATTTAGCTATCTCCATATTTACTAACCTACATTTTCAGTCATCAAAGTGGCTGGGTAAAGTTTTTCTATCACAACCAACTGGTCCTTGAAAATCAGTTCACCTCATCTCTATAAAACTGACAGGGAGCCCTTCGCTAATAATCTTGGCCTTAAGCTTTCCAATCCTTTATTTTTCCCCATCATTCAGCAAAGAACCTAAGAATAGCCTCTCCTCTTTTTCTTTATCTAAAGCTTTCAGCAGCATGGTTCTGATCCTAACACAAAAATATTGAAATTGAGACTCATTCAGAAATGCCACTTGGATGATTTCAAACTCCATCAGACTTCAGCTGGGATTCTCCAGGACCCAAGGATAACCGTTTTTGGTTTGGGTTTTGTATTTTGGTTTTGTTTTGTTTTGTTTTTCTGCAGCAACATAGAGATTCTGTTGCACTATGGATAAACTTGACAAGTCAGTGGCTTTGGAGAACATGAAAGGTGAGCAGTCAGGGAGAAAGTCCCCATATGTCTGACCCAGCATGCAGATGAAGAAGGAAAAGCAGCTGTTCACAAAGTTGAGACAGAGCTTCAGATGTTGGGAGCGGAGACAAAAATGCTGTCTAAAGAGGTTGAACACTAAGAGTGTTTGGGCCTCTGACACTGACCACCTCAGGTCCACAGCTTTGAAATGTGTGCCCCGGGAACCGCAGAGTTCATTAAGCTGAGGGAAGATGTAGTTTGTCAAAAAATCTCTCTCTCCTTGAAAATCAGAGTTGAGCAGACGTAAGGTTGAATGTGTTTCTGGGGCTTTGAAACGAATCGGGCATACCTGTCTACAGTCTCATTTGTCTTCTGGCTCATTTCACTTTGCTCAGAGATGACGTCACACTTAAAAAATAACGATTTTCACCCTGGCACAGCCACTGACCTCCGCTGCTTCCAAGACTTCCTCCTAATTATATTGGCTACAAACAGATCGAAATCATTCCCCAGAACCATTTCTTTCTTATCGACATTTGAGATGCCAACTAACGAACAGATCAGAGTTGGAAACAATCTAAAATTAGGACTGAAGAAGAAAAAAACACATTCATTTTAGAATGACAGCAACTTCACGTCACCTCTGTTCCCTGCAAAACTTTCGTGGAAGAGTGAGAACCATGAGGTGGTGGGCACTGGACACAGAGCCCTCTCCAGCCTCCCATTCCACCTTCCCAGTGTTCCTTGCCACTTCTGCTACTTCTGCCTGCTGTGGATTTGCAAATTATGCAAGGGATCTTGCTAAGAAAAGGAAGAAAAATCCAGAAAAGGAGCCTAACATATCAAGGAGCAGAATAAGCCAAGACCGATGATTGTGACCAGAAGCAAAAATGAAAATAGGTATGAAGTTGACATCAGGACAAAAGAAACAAATTAAAGTATGATGAGGCCTGAGACCAGGAATGCACCTGGCGACTGAGAGGCAAGGAAGTCTGGATCTAGGAACCCGATGGAGATCTGTGCTTTTTTATCAAAAGTCATGCAGGTTCATACAACACTCCATTCACCTACATGCTCTGGAAATTCAATTCCACTGAGCTAATGGAAAAGCACATGCCCTCCAACAATGATTTGACATGCTTGCATCTAGCTCAGAAACAAAAAATTAAACGAAAACTACCTAGCTGAATGAGCTTTTTCTTGATGCAACTCATTTCCATACCAAATGTTGCTTTTTTTGGTTATGTTTGTACCTTTCACCTAAGTAGAAAAATGTCATTATAATGTATAGGGCAATTTTTCTTCAAGATCACCTGACAATTATATAATAATGCAGTATCTTTTTAAACAGTGGTAACGCTTTTGCACTTAATTGCCACAATAATCCTATAGTAAATAATATTATCACCTTACTTTAAGATGAAGAAACAAAAGTTCAAATAGGATAAACAACATGTCAGAAGTCATTTGGCTGATAAGTAGAGAGCCAGGATCTAATCACAGGTCAGCCTGACTCCAGAACACATACGTTATACTGCCTGCATATTATAAAGACTCCAGGTCATGAAGATATCACAAATCAATGGGTGGGACACACCTATCCAATAAACAATGTTGTAATAAAAGGTGGCAATTTGGAAAACACTTAATTTAAACCATAATTTCACACTATTGTACCAAAAAAAAATTCTAAAAGATGACAGAATAGGCATCATGGGTGCTTAATTAATAGACTTCTCACCTACCATGTAGGAGGCTAGAATTAGATTAATAGCCCTCGCAAATATTCACTTTCTCCTATTCCCATGTGATCAGAGGTCATGTCTATCTTGGTCACTACCATGTCCCCAAAATCTAGTGTAATGACTGGATCAGAGTAGGTGTTAGGTAAATATTTGTTGAAAGAAAAATTATAATGTAATTTTTTAAATAAAAAACATAAATATTTATCGAACCTGGAGAGGACTTCTAAAACTTCAGTTAGAAGAATCACAAAAGATGGACAGATATAATTATACTTTTTAAAAATGTGAAAGGCAAACAGACTATAAAAAATATTTGCCACAATTAAATGTCTTTATTCCAAGAAAAATACTGACGCCCTACTAGACTAGCAAGCAAAATATACAAAGAGAAAAACTATACCAGAATACATATAAAACATAGTCAACATTTCTAGAATTCAAAGAAATTTAAAATAAGCAAATGATATAGATTTTTTTTAAAATACAGCTATCTAAATATTGGTGAAACTTATATCTCATATATATAGGTATGGAACTGAAAACTGGTAATTTTGGAAAGCTATTGGAAGGTATATTTGGAAACTAAATAGCAATATACTTCAAAATATATTAAGAGTATTTATAATTTTTGATTCAATGATCTTACTTTCTAGGAATCACTCCAAGGAATTAATCAAAATAGTGAAAAACTACAGCCATTAAGATGCTCGTTGTATTGTTTATGAAAGAAAAAAATAGTAAAAGAAAGCAAGCAAACGAGTATTAACTAAGGGAACAAAATAAGAAGATAAAAGAACAACCACTGATGACAGGTTGTGCATCTATTAAAAAGACAGTTATGGACTTCTGCTTCCAGCCATGATAGAATAACAGGGATAATATAAGAGTCCAACATCTGTACCACAGAATCAAAGTTATTTATAATCTGTCCCCGGCTCACCTGATAGGAGCAAGTGGCATCACAGTGGCACCTTCCACACTGTCAGGTACACTCCCAGAGGTTGAGTGGGCGATTTGGAGTCAGTATAAACCCTGCCTCAAGGTCTGACTCTGACACTACTTCCTGCAGCTGTAAATTTGGAAATAATGACCACATCCATGCATCAGGCTTAAATGAGACTGTGCATAATAAGCACCTGATAAACTTTTTAAATTACAATTTGTTTTAACACTGCTAAGGTGGACTTCTCATTAAGAAATATCCTTCCCAACAGATTTCTTAAGCAAGTTATCACTGTTTAATTTACGTTTTAGAATCTACAAGGTATATACTAAGCCCTCAATAAATGTTTTCTTTTCCTATCGTTGCTGTCAATATTAACATTACCTCTACTGCAAATGTCAGACTTCTGATTTTGCAATAAAGCAGCCTCAATGCTGTCACTGTATTTATCACTGCACTTTACAAGTAAAAGTTATGAGAATATCTACTAACTGATCGAATGTTCCTCTGACCTTTTTCAGAAATTCCTCTCAATACATTAAGGCTTAGAAATTTCTATATTCAAATGCCACATCCCCACTCCCAATGACCACAGCATCTAACTTGAGTAATTTTACCCCAACAGGTCCAAACTGTACTTTTTCTTTTTTTTTTAAGCTTTTTATGTATAGATGCAAATCACTGGAAATGTAAACCGGTACAACTTTCCTGGAGGGCAATTTGCCAGTGTATACTAAAAGCCTTTTACAACAAATCATATATTTTTACCAAGCTTTCCGATTTTAAGAATTTATTCTTTTTGCCTATAAGGATTTATCTCTAAAGATTTTCATTGAGGCAATATGGATAATGGATTAAAAACTGATAACTGAAGGTCTAACAATAACAAATTGAATAATTGTGATGTAGTCATGACATGAAATATTGTATATCCATTAAAAGATATTTATTATAAAAATATTTATTGTTAATGTTTACCATACATAGGCAAGTGAAAAAGGCAGTTATAAAACAGTATTTTTGTGTGATTCTAATTTTAATTTTAAAATATAATAAATATTAATAAAGACATCAAGATACTAATAGTGATATACCTAATAAAAGTATATGGGTTATTTTAATTTCTTCCTTGACCTTTTTTATAATTTCCAAATTTTTTACAGTATACATTTGTGACTTTTGAAATCACTCTAAATTTTTTTTTTTATCTTTTAAACTCTTTCAGGTAGTCAAGAAGTATGTGATGGCTAGAACAATGCAAGAAATTTTAAAAATATGAGTTCCACTTTGTTCTGCCATCACCTGACTCTGGGACCTCATTTAATTTCTCAAATTTCCTAAGCTTTTTTTTTTTTAAGGGAGGCTGGGGAGGCTTAATATAGGAGAGTAAATTGGTATAGCTTTTTTGGTAGAGGAAATACTAAATATCCATGGAATTTTGCATGCACATATTCTTTGACCTAACTATTCCAAAACTAAAAATTTATCCTCCAGATAAACTTGCACAAATACTAAAACCTGTGCCTATTAAACCTGCAGTAGTGACTATAATAGCAACAAACTGGAAACAAATAGGGAAGTAGATAAAAAGGAATGAGACATCCGAGATGTATTAAATGGAATAAACTAATGTGTATTGCTCCATTTATCTGTAAA
This sequence comes from Pteropus alecto, assembly GCF_000325575.1. Lineage (NCBI taxonomy): Eukaryota > Metazoa > Chordata > Mammalia > Chiroptera > Pteropodidae > Pteropus > Pteropus alecto. The sequence goes on along the minus strand of NW_006437736.1, from coordinate 5,909,424 downwards.
AAAATTAAACAATTCACTTTTAATTTTATTACACATGCACACTTTCTAGAAGGATGCAGAACTCTCTCTCAGTAGTGAACTCTAGAGAATGAGAACAGTTGGGTGGGGAGAACCTGGAAGTTTTACCTTCTATTCCGATTTTGGTTTTTATTAACCATGAAAATATATTAGTTTTATAATTTAATATTGAAAGGGAGAGTTGTGGAAATATATGTTTTCTAAGATTCCTACTAGCTCTAAAACTGTTAAGTCCCTAATGTAATTATCATAACATGGCTAATTTGATCATGCAAAGTATCAAATTTATTTACCAAACTTAAAATTTAACAGATCTCCTATTTGAAATTCAATTCCTCTGTCTCTGATAATGTCCAAAGTTGACAGTGGACAACTGGATAATACTTTTTAATTGACCTGTTTTTCTAAGGCAGACTCTGGGGAAAATAAAATGCAAATTACAAGACTACAGGTGAATTTAATTTATAACAGGTTTGAATTTTCTGAGTGCATGTAAGAGAGTCACAGCACCCAGAAATTTTATTAGCAAATGCACGTAAATATTTTATAAATTCAAAGTCAATACTCAAGCAGGGTAATGTGGTGTGAATTGGGGCATGGGATAGGAAGATCACAAACAATCCAAAATTGCAGTTAAAACTAGTCACAACAAAGATGTGTAAACTATACTTATAATTAAATTAAATATCTGGAAACACATTTATTGTTCTATAGCAAAATATAATACAAGTTCCATAATTTGGAAACATTAAACATCACAGAAATTGCTTGATGAAAAGCCACCAAAAGGTTAAGAGACAATAAATCTGGTTATTTAAGGTGTTATTTGAAACCGTGGTAATTTTTTTTTTTTGAAACGCTAAAACAGGACAAGGGATTTCTACCATGTAGATCTACATCTCCTACATTCTACAGTTGACCCTCCAACACAGATTCGAACTGCGTGGGTCTACTTATACGCAGATTTTTTTCAATAAATACATACAGTACTGTCGATGTATTCCCTCTTCCTTATGATTTTCTGAATAACTTTATTTTCTCTCTTTATTGCAAGAAAACAGTATATAACACATGTAACATACAAAACATGTCAGTCAACTATTTATGTTGTTGGTAAAATTTCCGGTCAACAGGAAATCTCAAAGGTCAATGTACTATGCTAGACAAAAATAACTAGAGAAGCTGGATAAAATACTTGAGAATTTCTTTAAAGGCATCAGATAACTACTCAGGTGACCAGGAGTTGAGGAGACAAAATTCCAGAGAGAAGGGAAAATTAGAAAAGTGAGCCCTACATTCTCTGTTGCTTTTCCCTTCCAAGTACTTGCTGATTCTTACGCCACGCAGAACCAATATTCTTAGAAGATAAGCTAAGCAAAGCTCAGCATCCTCAAAATGCTAGTGCTAGAAAGACAAAACTGGAGTTCATGGCCCACCAAGGAGGAGGCCTGGTAAACCTAGGCTTTCTGTTGTATTTTCTGGATGCTCAGTCTTGGTTAAGGTCTCTCGACCCCCTAGCATATACTCACAGGCTCATTTCTTTTAAGCTGGATTTATTTTCTACATGGTATAAGAGAAAATTCAACTTTATTTTCCTTGAGGTGGATAACCAGGACAAGGCCAGTATCATTTATGAAAAAAACTACTCTTTCCTCTCTAAACTGAAACATCATTTTTGTCATGTATTAAATTGAAACAATCTGTTTATGGATTCTCTCTTGTTGCACTGATCTGTTGGTATATTCAAACATATAGTGGACATTTATTATTCTTTTTGACTGTACAGCATCTGAATCGCCTTTCTGTATTTGGAGAAATCCCCACCTATGATTCTTATCCCCACCTTATGAGCCCATCCCTCAACAAAAGAAGCTAAAAATATCAAAGCCTTTCTCAGCTTCCCTTAGAGCTAGGGTGGGTGGGGCAGCCATCAGCTTCCAAAATGGCCCCAGTGCTCTCTGATTCCTGGTATTCACATCTTTGTGTAATCTCATCTTTCACTGAGTAGGGTTACTGCAGAGATGATGGTGTGTGATTTCCGAGGTTGATCATGAGTGATTGTGGCTCCTGCTTTGTTTTGTCCTGGATCACGGCTCACTCTGGGAAAAGCCAGCTGCCACACTGTGAGCACACTCAAATAACCCTATGGGGAAGTCCATGTGGTGAGAAACTGAGATGTCCTACCAATAGCATTCTGAGTGAGCCACCATGGAAGCACAGCCTCCGGCCCAGTCAAGCCTTGGATGACTGTGGCCCCTTGAGAGACCCTGAGCCAGAACCATTCAGCTAAGCATTCCTAGATTCCTGACCTACACATATTGCATGAGATAATAAACGTTTGTTGTTTAACCTGTATAGTTTTGGGGTAATTTGTTACAGATAGATAATACCTACGGTATGGCAACTGACCCAAGTTCTCCGTTTGTTTTATATTCTTCAGTAAGATTTTCTAGTTTTCTTCATATAGGAGCTATGTCTTTCTTGTCAAGTTTACTAAGTTTTTTATTGGTTTTGTCTCTACTATGAATGAAACATTAAAAATCTCCGCTTGTGTTTCTGCAAATTAGATCAAGTCTATTGATGCTTATATACTTATTTCAGAGTCAAAATTTTACCATTCTCATATTTTCTCTGTGTGTATGTGTAATTTTTACCTCCGCTAACTACTGTCTCTTGGGTTTCTGGGATATATAATCATTTCACCAGTAAGAAGGAATTTCAAAATAAAAGACATCAACTTTTCTTAAATGCCAATTATTTCATTTTCTTATCATACTGTTAGACCTTCTTAAGCAGTGTGGAACGATACTGACGATAGCGGACATCTCTAGTTCCTGCCTACTAAAATGGGTTTTTAGTGTTTAGTTGTTTAGAATGAGAGTTGCTTTGAGCTTTGTTTTTGTTTGTTTGTTTGTTTTGAGGGGGTATAATTTACAAATGAGAAAATTCACTTATTTAAATGTGCAGTTTGATGAGTTTTAAATACCACAAAAATCAAGATCAAGGGCATTTCCATCATCCCAAAAACGTTCCCTCATGTATTTTTGTAGTCAGGCTTTTATTATCTTTGCCTTTAAATAAAGTACATGTGCTTATGATGCAACTCTACTGTTAATAAGCTCTCTATGAATAGAGACCCTATCTATATTGCCTACCCCTATGCTGCTAGCACCTTGCATAATACCTGGCACATACCAGGTCTTCAACACTTACTGGGTTAATAAATGAATGAATGAGTGAACGAATCAACCAACCAACAAATTCGCCTTGGCGCTCAGCCCCATTCCTTTATGCTCCCTGATGCCAACTGCTTTCCTGCCTTGCTCTCCCCAGTCTGTGTTCTCACTGACTCCTCACTGCTGGACTATACCTGCTGACCAGGTGAGTGATCCATCGCCCCTAATGGCACCCCTTTGCCTATCTATTCTTTTCTTTTGAGAAGCTTAACAAAAACAACAAAGGTAGCTATTTCCAGTAGTGTCCACGGACACATAGTGTCAAAAGGGACAAACTACAATTAGGAAGGAAATCAGATGCAAAGGGAGGGAGATTAATAGCAATCTGGAGTGTAAATTCTGAAGGAGCTAGACCAAGATGGGACCTGACCGTACATAATGGGTCAAGTCGGAAGAGGTGGAGACCACAGGAGAGAAACAAGACTGGGAACTGAGTAAGCTGCCCATTCCTTTCATAGGGCCGGTGGCCAAGAATCCTATCTTAAACGGGCAAAGCTGAGCCAAACAACAGCCAACCATCTTCTGCCCGTCTACTGTCTTATGTTCTGCCTGCCTCATAAATTCCCACCATCACCTGCAGAAAAGTACACCCACAAACAATGGATCTATTTTGGAGGGCATGTCTCATTCTCAGTTCCCTCCAGGTGCAGCACCAACTACCTACCACTAACCAGTTAAGATGGAATTTGCAGTTTCAGAACTGGTTGCTTACTTGTTCAGAGCTAGAGAAAAAGGTAAAGTAGTTGAATTGTGAAATGCAAAAAAAATGAAGGAACTCATCTAAAACAAAAAATAAAGTTAAAACGTACAAAAATGCATTCTTCGAGATTTCTGAATGTAAATAACACCCTAGTGTTATTTTAAAAAAGCACAGAAGCATTTTTAAAAAGCTGTGTAAACGATGTTTTGCTTACTAATAACAAATGTAGGTAATTTGGGCAGATGTAAATAAGGCACCACCACAATGTGTTAACACCAACCGCAGAATTAAGATTGGCAAATATATACAGGGGAAGTTATAAAAGATTGATAGTCTATCACTGAAAAGCCTGTCTTTAGGAATTCGGATAATTATATGAAAACAAATTCGAAGTTAAATATTCCTGGAGGGAACAATAAGGAAGAGGGAGGGCTTTTGTTGGAAACGGGATGCGAGTCAGGGTGAGGGCTATGTAAAGACTAGGTTAAAGAGATATGTCCGAAGGCACAAGCCTAGTCGGAGGGACTTCCCTCACAGGAAAGACACCTGGTGGTTTATGTCTTTCTGATCGCTGACTAGGTATTTCTATGAAGTTACAAAGCACTCCCTCTCTCATTTGCAGCTCCACAGGTTTTGCTTTCAAATACCTGCAGGTGTATCCTCCTGCACGCGCTAAAACTAAAAGTTTTTTTTTTTCTTTTTCTATGCTAGACCGAACTTCATGACCATGCTCTCCAAACTGACTTACAATAGAGACTTTAAGACCGCCGGGTCACCGCCTTTGAACTTTATGAGGAAGTCGAGGCCATTAACGTTGCTAGCAATTTCCCTCAAAAGGGAAAAAAAAAAAAAAACAAAAACAATAAGCCCCACTACCCCACTACCCTCTTCTGTAAACCAAATCGTGGAGGCCTCGAGATTCCGGAGGCAGAAAGCGCAGAGGGAGTGAAGGGGTAGGCTGCCTAAGTGACTCACAAGATGCCAGATTCGGAAACGCTTGTTTCCCAGCCGGCGGTGGAACCGACTCAGAGAGGCCGACCCCCATAACATAGGGCGGCCTTGGGCTAGGCGTGACAGCTTTCTAGGCCCACTTCTAAAGGCTGTGTACGCCGCAGAGCCCTGCAATAGGTACAGATCGCTACTGCAATCAGAACGAAATGTAAATTCTGAAACACGCAGCGCAGAGTTCACGCAAGGACTTGCTGGAAAAACGTGCAAGGACCAAACTATGCAGCTGGTCGAAGACTACAATTCCCGGCATTCGGTACAATGTACCCTAGTACGTTGAATGCCGGGAACTGTACTCACAACCCCCATCAAAAAGCGCTCCGGGGATTGTTTACCTCTCACGTTTTTCTTTTCCGAGAAGCGCTGCCGATTAGAAAGCGGACTGCGAAAAGTCGCACTAGAATCCTCGCAAACTGACCCCACGCGCAGTCAGGGGAAAGAGGAAAAATGCGTTACCGTGGCTACCGTTTCCCCTGGCCACGGAAGAAACGCTCTCTAGGATCCGGAAGTGGTTCCGGGGCGACCGCTCCAAAAAGAGGGATGTGTTCTGACCTGACGTTAATTGGACGGTTTCCCATAGAGGCCAAAGCGCCCCAGGCAAAGGGGCGGTCCCGCGTGAGAGGGGTCCGCGGAGCCATTTGATTGGACAAAAGAGGCTAAGGCTGACCAATCGGACGGAGCCACGCTTCGCGCATCAGGCACCGCACCTGGACAGCTCCGATTGGTGAATTGCGGTTCCCCCCCCGAGTCCCCATTGGTTAAAGAGGGTGCGTGGTGCGGTACGATTGGTGAGTTCGTGTTTCCCGTACCCCGCCCTCAAGAAGCGGGGTGAAAAGCGGCCCGACGTGCTTGGGGACTAGTGGGCGGATCGCACGGCTTGAGGTCTGATCCTCGGAACCCAGGGGTGGCGGGGCGGAGGCGGCTCCTACGATCAAAAGGAACTTGAGACTCCGTCCGCGCGCCATGAGGGCCTTGTGGGTGCTGGGCCTCTGCTGCGTGCTGCTGACCTTTGGTGAGTGATCCCAAAGAAGCGGGAACCCCCGGACGATCCCCCTCCCACCCCCCGTGCTCAAGCGCGGCCTCTTCTCGAAGGTTCTGGGGGCGTTGAGTCAGGGAGGGGGATAACAGAGCCTTCGCTGGACCGAGGGCTCCATCGCCTTTCCTCGAAAGAGGTTCAGGGTCTTTCGTTTACTCTGCCTTCTTAGGGAATTAAAAAGAACGGAGTTATTTAAATCTTCTGCAGATCTAGTATCCGCGCCTGGAGGTCTCAACCACCTCGAGGTGGGGCCCCCTCGAGCTCTCGCTCCCTCGAGATCATTGCGGGTGCCCAGTCCGAAGAACTTTTGCACACGCCTCAACCTTTTGCCATCTGAGCTTGAGGACCCCCGCCCCCTGACGTCTTCCGACTCCTCGCAAACGCGCGTTCCTTTCTTAGGAGCTGATCCGGGTAGCTGGGTCACCGGGAAGGCAATGTTAGCGTGTCTGATTCACTTTTGCTCCAGCTCCTTAACATCTTAAAATCTTTTCCCTTTCTCTGGCCCGTGGACCCACGAACCTTATTTGAAGGCCTAAGTTTTGACACGGTCACTTTGTAGGCCTTGTCTTGGCTTGTGCGCAACACGTGTGAATGTAGAAGAGGCCTGGTATCAAATCTGCTAAATGTTATTTATAAAGGATCGGAGGATGGCTCTTTAGAAGTAATGGCTGCCTCCATATTTTAGAATCTACTTGGGAACCTTAGTATCTGAACTTAAACAATACATAAATTTAATTACCACATATTTACTTTGGGTATTTAAACCAGTGGATCCGTTCTCCCATCTCCACCTCCCATATTTACCAACTGAATTTTGCAACCCCTACCCTTGCCCTATTTGATTATATTCTTTCTGAGAGAGTACATGAAGCAGCAACAATGTTTAAGACGTTTTCTGTGTTAAATCTTTCTTCAGGGTCAGTCCGAGCTGATGATGAAGTCGATGTGGATGGTACAGTAGAAGAGGATCTGGGTAAAAGTAGAGAAGGCTCAAGGACGGATGATGAAGTAGTACAGAGGTTTGTGTTCCTTTCAAAGTACACAGATAAGCTCTTGTGAACACCGTGGTATACAGTGGCTTCATTTGTTTCTCCAAATGTCCAGATGAAGTGTGTAACACCCCGAAATTAAATACCTAAAAAATGTTCAGACAAAATGTAGCAAGCATGGACACACATAGATATCTTCTAACTTGCCCTTAAGAATGGTTAAACTTTAATGAATTCCTTTGAAAACTATTTTGATAACTGCATTGCAGAATATTAGTGCTATAACTTTAGAAGAGACTTTCAGTTGGTTTTGTACTCAGTGTGTTCAGTTAGTAACTTAAAAAGGAGGAATTCTGTCTGTTGAACAGTTTTAAAAATTTGGCCTCTTAGGACTTTAAGTTTTATGGACACTTAGAGGCTAAAGCTTCCTAGGCTAAGGGACAGTTTCATGAATGTGAGAGCATAAATGAGTATTATTTTTAGTAGAGGAAAGTTGAGTTTATTTTTCTGACAATTTTTAAAACTGGGTATTTCCAACTTGGTGTTAAAGGTAACCTGTTGTGGTAAAATAACAATGAGATAGTTGATTGGTATTGTTTTATAAAGGTCTCCATTTGACCTTCTTAACCCTGTAGTCAATCTTAAGGGACCACTGTGCTCTCATCACAGATCCTATATTTTTGTAGGAAACTAAGCAATGCATTATTTGCGTATCAAATTTATTTTCTTAGAGAGGAAGAAGCTATTCAGTTGGACGGATTAAATGCATCCCAAATAAGAGAGCTTAGAGAGAAATCAGAAAAGTTTGCCTTCCAAGCTGAAGTAAACAGAATGATGAAACTTATCATCAATTCATTGTATAAAAATAAAGAGGTAAGCAAATAATATATTTTTTTCTCTGTGTAGCATACTTGTTTGCTTTCATAGTATACTTACATAGTAATTCCAAGTAAATACTTAGCCAGGTTTAACTATCCAGTACTATATGTACAAGAGTTGCTACTAGGTATCTTGGGGTGAGGGGGTGAGTGGGGAATTGTCAGACATTTTTTCTTTCCTCTCCAGTATGTTCATGGCCTGCTAAATACTTAAAGTCTTAAAGGCCATCACATAAACCAAGCCTCATGTATTGCACTCCTGAAGATCACTAGTAGAACAGTGTTACTATTCAAGTATCCCTTATAGTCATTACAGTTCTTTGTGTAAGAGCTGTACCTTCTTTTACCAAGAGAGTAAAGCCACTTCTGTACCATAAGAAGTCTAAGGAATGAGAGTGCTTTTTCAGCGTACAGAGGAGAAATAAAACGAGTTAAACATTAAATGTAGTGTCTTGTGTATCTTGTGGCTAACCTAAGTGTGTATTAAATCTGGCTTCTATTTAGATTTTCCTGAGAGAACTGATTTCAAATGCTTCCGACGCTTTGGATAAGATAAGGCTAATATCACTGACTGATGAAAACGCTCTTTCTGGAAATGAGGAACTAACAGTCAAAATAAAGGTAAGTTTAAAACAATTTTTCTTTTTCACAATAAAAAGAATCCTTGGATATAGAGAATTCGTGTTAATTAAGATAGACTAGGTTATGGTGCAGTAATAAATAGAAAGCCCCCAAGTCTCAGGGGCTTAAATCAGGAGTCACTAGATAATGGCCTGTGGGCCAAATCCAACCTGCTACCTGTTTTTTATAAATAAAATTTTATTGGAACACTGCCATGCCTGCTTGTGTATTATTTGCGACTACTTTTGTGCTACATGGCAGAGTTGAGTAGTTGTGACAGAGACCATATGGCTCACAAAGCCTAAAATGTTTACTCTCTGTCCTTTTTACAAAAAAAGTTTGCAGCCTCTGGCTTAAATCATCACAGGCTGCCTATGGCCTTTGCTTTGTATCATCCTTACTCTAGGACACAGGCTGATGGAGCTACCACTATCTGGATTATAGCTGGTTGCCATGGTGTAGAGAGAACTTAGAAGGTCTCAATTAAAGCCTCCTCCCTGAAAG
>NW_006437736.1:5838636-5898535 GCF_000325575.1 Pteropus alecto | reverse complement strand
GAGACTCTTTGAGTGACCATTGAAAATGTTAAAGATCTGTGGTAGTAACAGGTTGTGGTGGGTTGGAGAGAACAGGTAAGAGATAAAGGGCTGGAAGAAAGTTAATGAGAGTTAGCAATTTTCTTTGGAAGAAAATGTCATTTGAGGATAATTAGCAATGATTGAATTTGAATTGGAATTCATTTTAAGCTAACAAATATTGTTTGTATAGATGAGACAGATCGTATGCCCAGTCTCACTTGGTGCTTATAGTAGCTCCGAAGTAGACAGGACAGCTTTTTGCCTTTTTTCCCAGAGGTCAATTGACTTGCCCAGTCCTGCCAAGTGAAAATGTGCCTAATGTCTCAATTTTTCTTAACACTCAGTTTTAAATAGTTTTCTTGCCATTAAGAATTTTTAAATATTCAAGTAAGAAAGAAGCATGTATCTATCACTTTGACCAATTCTCTTCATCCCAAAGGTAACAATTCCTGTCTTCATTGTCACAGATGTTCCTTTAATGAAGGCTAATTAGACAACTGCATTTTAGTCTTAATTTATTTTATTCTTCCCAAATTACCTATCCCTGCCTTTGTTATTAACATCCACGGCTCCTAGTCGCATTAGGAGGCATCATCGCTAATAGTTACAGTGTCCTCTCGAGGAGATGTCTTAGGGTGCTAAGAGACAGGCAAGATTATCTAGATGTGAGCTTTATGAAAGGAAACATTTTGAGTGCTCTGTTCTCAGAGCCTAACACTTGACTGGCAAATATTTCTATGAATGAATAAGGTAATCTGGCAAAGCAGAAGGAAAAGTTACCTTTTTCCTTCAAGTCCTACCATTCACTTAACACATACTCATTCGAGTATGTTACCTGCTAGAGTTTAGGGCTACAGTAGAGGATAAGACAGATGTGATCCCTGCTTTCACATGACTCACTCTAGTAAAGAAGAAAAACATGAAGTCATTTCAGAGTGGCAAATGCCAGAAAGGAAGCCAAAGGACACTTTCCTTACCAGAAGGCCTTTCTGAGATAATGGTAAGTTAGGTTCAGGTATTGCGGGCAGCAAGCACGACATGTTAAAAAAAAAAGTTTCAGAGACAAGGTCCGTTTTAGGAACTGAAAGTCTAGAACGGCCAAAGGAGAACAAAGTGAAGGCAAGGAAGTAACGAGGTCAAGATCCTGCCCCATGTGCATACTTCATCTTATAATTGACTAACGAAATAGAAGCCATCAGGCAATTCAGTTTCCTACCTACTGTTTCTAACGCCTAAATTAGCTGCCGTTGTACCCATATGGAAGATTTTGTGAGATTTAAATGCAATTATGAAATTAGCCTCCAGTAAATACTAACTGATAAAATTTTTTCTGTCCTTGATGTCACGATGAGGGAAGTATTCTACATTTTCCCTAAAGCTAATCCCTACTTGTGATCTGTTGTTTCTCTCATCTCCTCAGAGACTAAATGTAAATTATTTCCTACCCTATCTTTTAAAGTCATCCTTACCCACATATCTCTGTCTTTTTCATTAAAGTCAACATATTCTGGTCTCAGGCCTTTGCTGCCATTTCATCTTCTGCTCATGCCTCAGCCCACTGTATTTCAACTTGACTATCTTTACATCGAAACAAGTCACCAGTAATCCTTGCTGTTGAATCCAATGAATTCAGGGTTTTTAAACTGACATCGTTCCCAGCAATAGATTTATTTTCTTCTTCTTAGTTTTTCTCTTGTGTTTTCTATAGAAATAGCTTTCTGCTACATAGTCCTTGAAACAATCCACTCAGTACCTAGCTTCCATAACCCTGTATATCTTTTTTTATTTCCTTTGCCCATTTCTTAACTGTTGATATTCTCTTTCTTTTCGAAGTTAACTTTCAGCCCTTTTCTCATTATCTTTGTGTTCCTCATCTAGCCTTAACCACTGTCATGGATTCAGCTTCCAGCTTTTTCTTAGGGCCTTCAAATCTATATTCTAGTCTAAGAGTGTGTTGTGATTTTTATTTTGAGTGGGTGGAAGAAGGGTTTGCAGAAGTGGCAGTAAGGAAGAGGAAGCAATGCTACAGTTTTCGGTATTGGTGTTAGCTGAACCGTTGCTGTCCAGTAGAACTCTGGTGGAAATATTCTATCTCTACACTGTCTTAATATGGTAGCCACTGGCCACATGGGACTATTTGAGTACTTGGATGTGGCAGTGCAACTAAAAAACTAATTTTAAATTTGTTAATAGTTACATGTGACTGGCTCTGTTATGGATGGTGCAAATATAAACAATGGTTCAGAATAATTTTCTAACCTTTATAAGGGAATGTGGTTTTTGTTAGGGTTTTGCTAGCTACAATAATCATTTGATTTCTAGATTAACTTTCAGAGTGCATACAATTTCACTTTTCTCCAGAATGTTTCAGTTTTTTGTCCTCTTGGGCTACCTTAAGATTTCAGTTCGGGTGAAAAGACCAACATATTTAGGTTGGGAACATTTTCATTTTCTACCTGGAACTAAGGATATTCTCCACTTGAGGGAATACAAGAAAGATCCCTCCCTTTATCATACCCGCATTTGGTATATTTAGCTCACAAACCTTTAGTGGTGATGAGAGTTCTTGACATGCCTAACGGGACATCTTGGGTTACACAGCGCTGCTGCCTGATAGCATTGTCATGAAACTGTTTAGATAATCAAGTCTTTTAACCCATGGAGGTGTCTATAATAAATGTCTTATTTTCCTTGCAGCCTTGTTTTAAAAGAAGAAGCATCTGATTACCTTGAATTGGATACAATTAAAAATCTTGTCAAAAAATACTCCCAGTTCATAAACTTTCCTATTTATGTATGGAGCAGCAAGGTAAATCTATATTGCTAAAATTTATATGTATTATCTTGGCACATATTTAAATATTTGATACTTAGAATTAAAGTTTTTTTCAGTTCAGGATATTCTTAGTTTTCTTACAGAAGACCTATATTTTTGAGCTATAATTTTGTTTCATATTTTGAAGATCAAATCAGAATTAAATAAGTTTAACCATAATTCTACTTTTTACTTCCTACTTCAACAGACAGAAACTGTTGAGGAACCCATGGATGAAGAAGAAGCAGCAAAAGAAGAAAAAGAAGAATCTGATGACGAAGCTGCAGTAGAAGAAGAAGAAGAAGAAAAGAAACCAAAAACGAAAAAAGTAAGTCTCCCTGCTTAAAATGTTGTATAGAATACATTAGAGAAAACATGAAAACCTGAGTATGCCCAGACTGATTTGAAGCAGGCTTCAATTCTTAAAGGTCACCTTTTTCCAAATTATAAGTCCATCTTTCAAAAACAAGGACTTTGTAGTAGGTTTTCTGCCTCTAGAAAGTATAAGTGTCAAACCTGTGTCATTTTTATGAAGAATTTTCTGGCTTCCATATATTGTTCAGGAGTGGTGGCTTATGACATGTTTTGAATTTTAAAATCTTAGGTTTTTTGCATCTTTTGTCATGTAGATATTAAGTATAAAATTCGTTCTCTGGCTTGCTTAGGTAGCAGAGTAGATAGAAGAAATGGGTGCTGGGTTTTGAGGAATATTTATTGTAAGATGCTGGATTTTTATAAGTCATGAAATAGGAATATATAATAAGCGTAGCCCCTCCTAACCTTAAAACAGATATTTTCAAGGAATAACATTTTAGCTAATTAAAAATAACAAGGAAAAAACCTTAATTGGCTTTTTATCAATTATAATGATAACCAGTTACCTTTTTTGTGTGTTAAAAATCAGTCTTACATGTTGAAAGACTTTTTTAATTTTCAATTCATTTGACAGGAAGCATACTAGGTTAATGATATCCTTTGGTGCTTCCTATACTCTTGAAATGTCCTTAAGCTATGGTTTCCGCTAGTGTAACTGCTGGTGAGTGCTGGGGGAAACTAATCAAATACTGTAACTTCAGGTTGAAAAAACTGTCTGGGACTGGGAACTCATGAATGATATCAAACCAATATGGCAGAGACCATCAAAAGAAGTAGAAGACGATGAATACAAAGCTTTTTACAAATCATTTTCAAAGGTAAATATTATTTTAGAATATCAAAAATATGTTCTAAAATAGTTTATATAACTACTTCACAATTGGTTTCCTTTTGGATCCTGTGTATTTTATATTATGCATTTAAAATTTTTTTTACTCTAAGAAGAAATCTGTAGGCTTCACCAGATTACCAAGGTCTGTGTTACAAAAAAGATTAAGAACTACCAACAGAGATGTGTGTGTGTGTGGTTTCCACTACGGAACCCATAAAACAGTCACGTTATTGAATGGCTTGTAACGTGATCTTTAAAGAGCTTGCTTACGACGACATCAAACAATTACTGTGAGGTCATTAATTACTAACTCTGTTTTCTTGCCTATATTTTTTTCTTTTACTGATCCCTTCTTGTAACTCTTAAGCATCCCTAACTAGCTTAGGTTAAGATTGTTTCAAGTTAATGTTTCCCCAAACAGCATTTTTTACAAAATAGAATAGTTTAATGGACTTAGTTACCAGCTAGATAAAACTTGAATATTCTATGATTGTTGGTTCATCACTCTATTCCATCCATTGATGTGTGACTTAACCTTCTTTGTTTTCCTGTGTGTTAATATCCAACCAGCCTTTAAGCTTTACCCGTAAAAACCTTCCCTTGATTCTGCCTCCACTTTCATTCCCATGAACTCTAAAGTCCTGGTGTATATTAAGGTACTTTCATCTAGGGCAGCTGTATTAGAAATATAATGTGAGCCACATACTGTTATCTTAAATATTTTTAGAAGCCACATTTTTTTAAAAAGGCAAAATTGACTGTTAATGTATTTATATTTCATTTAAGCCAACATACCCAGAATAATATTATTTCAACGTGTGATCAATAATAATGAAATATTTTACAGTTACTGTCACGTCTTGATTTGGACTGGCCACGTGTAGGAACAATAATGGGTAATGCAGATCTAGGGACTGACTGTCTTCAAAACCTTTATAGCTATTTGCATATCTCTATAGCCACAGCTATAGTCCAGATTCCATGGACAAAATCTGTTCCTGAGTAGTTTTTGTGGTTGACCAGTCCACTCTTGAAGTGTTGTCTATGATTTTGTCATTTAGACAAGATGGTGGTTTTACCATCTTGTTCTCTCAACACGTGTGGAACCTGGACTCATCCATACTTCTGAGTTTAGGAGTAACGTTATTTTCAGTCATCATCAAAACAACTATGTCTAGCCAATTTGAATTGCAGTCTTAATGTCAAACTGAACGGCATCACTTAATTGCTTAGCCTTTGCACCGTCTTTTTCTGTGCCACTTGGATAACTAAGTACCAATTTTCCATAGGAAAGCGATGACCCCATGGCTTTTATCCACTTTACTGCCGAAGGGGAAGTTACCTTCAAATCAATTTTGTTTGTACCCACATCTGCTCCACGTGGTCTGTTTGACGAATATGGATCTAAGAAGAGCGATTACATTAAGGTAGGTTTCTAAGTAATATAAACTGAATTTAAAATTTGGAAATATGATTTCTAGAAAGTGACTTTTTGGTCTCTGCTTAGCTGTATGTGCGCCGAGTATTCATCACAGACGACTTCCATGATATGATGCCCAAGTACCTTAACTTTGTCAAGGGTGTTGTAAGTATCTGAAGATTGGGGAAAGGGAATTAAGATGGAGATTTGGTAGTAACTTGGGTTGGGGGGAGAGTTGTTTGTTTTCCAGTGTTTTTATTGCTCACTGAGCTTTCTTTTGCCATCCGAAGGTGGACTCAGATGATCTCCCCTTGAATGTTTCCCGTGAGACTCTTCAGCAACACAAACTGCTTAAGGTGAGTGTCTCTGGGAAGAGACCGGCTGCTTTGCTTTTTGAATGGGCCACAGAGGACACTTTCCATTAATGGAGTCACCAAATTTCAAGACTAGTCTTTGGATCTTCAGATAAAGAACTTAATTTTACTCTAGAATTCTCAAATCCTGAGAATCTGATTATTTTTCCCCCATTTTATAATACAAATTTTCAAACATAGAAAAGTCATAAGAATTTACACTGAACACATACATATATATATATATACACACACACATAGCTACTACCTGGTCTAAAGTTAGAGTATAAACAATCTTGTGACTATTTCCACTGACTACTTTCTCTCTGTTCAGTCAGACATAGGAGTGCTCACCATTCTCTGTCTCTTGATAAATAGCAATGACAGCTACGGCACTGCTCTCCTCCTACCTCACACAGTAGGTTCTCAAAAGTGTGAAAAGAAATTCTCTAATCAGTTCTTTAATTTTGTTTAGGTGATTAGAAAGAAGCTTGTCCGTAAAACTCTGGACATGATCAAGAAGATCGCTGATGAGAAATATAATGATACTTTTTGGAAAGAATTTGGTACCAACATCAAGCTTGGTGTGATTGAAGACCACTCAAATCGAACACGTCTTGCTAAACTTCTTAGGTTCCAGTCTTCTCATCATCCAAGTGACATTACTAGTCTAGACCAGTATGTGGAAAGAATGAAGGAGAAACAAGACAAAATCTACTTCATGGCTGGGTCCAACAGAAAAGAGGTGAGATGAACTCTAACTGTCAGGGATCGTGGTATGTAGCTAGGGATTTATAGCCAACTCTTGAGCTATAGTAGTTATGAGGCCTGGTCAGTCACTAATAAGAAAGCCATTTATAATCTCTGCACCTCTTAATTCTCCACATGTAAAATGTGGTTGTTGCTACTATATAGACATAGTAGCTGAGATCAACAAATAAATATACCAATTCTAGATTCAGAAAACTTTAATTCCCTTAATTTTATAGGCCGAATCTTCTCCATTTGTTGAGCGACTTCTGAAAAAGGGCTATGAAGTGATTTACCTCACAGAACCTGTGGACGAATACTGCATTCAGGCCCTTCCTGAGTTTGATGGGAAGAGATTCCAGAATGTTGCCAAGGAAGGAGTGAAGTTTGATGAAAGTGAGAAAACTAAAGAGAGTCGTGAAGCAACTGAGAAGGAATTTGAGCCCCTGCTCAATTGGATGAAAGATAAAGCCCTCAAGGACAAGGTATTCTTCTGGAAATTAGAAATTGTGAAAATGTTAGCACCTGATCTTTTAAAAAATTGTTTTGTCAACAAATTAAACTTTGCAACTGATTGCTTTGTAACCATTAAAACTTGTCGGGACAACATTTATACTGTGATTAAATTACTGGAAGAATAATAGTGATTATTCTGTATGAGTACTCGGGGGCGGGGGTTCTTTATAATTGCAAGTTTTCTATAGTTTAATATTGCTTTTGTAATAATTTAAATTTTTACAGGTTAGGTTTCAGTTTTATGTTTTTAAAAGTTGATGTTTAAGTATTTCTGACTGCAAAATGAAGGTTAAATGACAGTGTCTCTTAATAATCTGTACAGTAGTTTTGTGACCTGCCTCTTTATGGTCTCAAGTGATTAATCCTTAAAGAGTTGAAATGCAATTACTGAATGACCTTAACGATTGATACTTACACGTATCTAACTTTCGGTTTCTTAAGATTGAAAAGGCTGTGGTGTCCCAGCGCCTGACAGAGTCTCCTTGTGCTCTTGTGGCCAGCCAGTACGGGTGGTCTGGCAACATGGAGAGAATCATGAAAGCACAAGCCTACCAAACAGGCAAGGACATCTCTACAAAGTAAGTATCCTTGGGGAGGTCCCTGTCAAGGTGGTAGCTCTGTCCAGCCGCCTTTTGGAAGATGATGACAGCTTCTGTACAAAGAACTGATGTGTTTTATGTGTCTACTGTATATTAGGTAGACAAGTTTACAGAGGGATTCCTTCTGCATTAGAGTGATAAAGAAAAAGTCTTGGACTCCTGGCATATTTTATAGTATTTTATAAACAAACACAAATTTTCTTAATCTGTTACACATAAATTGTCTTTACTATTGCATTAGAATATATGCTTGGCCTGGTATCTAAAGTTTTTACATTTTTAGGTAATAGTAATAGTTACAGACGAGGTTAATGACAACATTTTCAAATTAGTTGTCTTTTTTAACCACCACACCCTTCCCCCACAAAATAAAAGGTAAAACTTGACCTATGAGTTAACAATTATTTGAACTCAAGATCCAAGTGCTGGAGGTAAGTGGGTCTTTGATACCCTTTATTTTTAAGAAATACATATTTCAAGTTTGTATTTTATTGTCACATCAGTAGCCTCGAAAATGACTTTTTCCCTCCTTTTATTCTCTTCTTCCACCTGGAATAACTTCTTTTTTATTTGCTACCTAGTCATCATACATTTTTTCCTAAAGCCTAGCTTAAGGAATCTTCTCACAAATATGTTTATTAAAATAAATACACACATACATACACACGCATTTCAAAATTAGTGCGACTCACCAATATATAATGTTATACAATAAAATGGCTAAGATGCTGTCTTGCTTAAATGTCTTGTCCCCTAACTAGATTATAAATTTCAGGTGCAGAAGAGGTTTCTGCTTATATTCCATTGGAATAATATAGTAGTCATTTAGTAAATGTCCACCTATTTCAATCATTTATTAACTGGAAGTTAACGTCCGTTCAACAAATGTTTGAGTGCCTATTATATTTATACACTGATGGTCTAGATACTGTTTTCATGACATTTAACTCTTTCATCTAACCATGTTCATCCACCTTTGAAAGGGGAAAGCATGATGTAGCCATATAGTACATCTTGATTTCTCCAAGAGCTGTTCACTGTAATTATGAAAGTTAGTAATAGGATACGGGAAATGCATGGACCCTAAAATTTGATATGTTTGTTAATGTTCATTTTTACCCCTTAACAGTTACTATGCCAGCCAGAAGAAAACATTTGAAATTAATCCCAGACATCCACTGATCAGAGACATGCTTCGACGAGTTAAGGTGAGTGATGTTACAGCCATACTCCATCATTTTAACTAGGATACTTTGTAATTTTTAATCAAGTGTGATTTGTTCCATCTCAGGAAGACGAAGATGACAAAACAGTTGCAGATCTTGCCGTGGTTCTATTTGAAACAGCAACCCTGCGGTCAGGATATCTTTTACCAGACACTAAAGCATATGGAGATAGGATAGAAAGAATGCTTCGCCTCAGTTTAAACATAGACCCTGATGCAAAGGTTTGTATCCCCAATCTTCCTACATAGGTTTAATTTTCTTTACAGAAATAGGTTTCCCATAATTAAGCTCTGAGAAGGACTAATTTCTGCTTCTTTGAAATAATTTATTACTTGTTTAAAACTTCAGTGTCATACACTATGCTAGAAATTAAATTCTCCTTTTACGTGCTTTTTTGTCTTATCTCCCTTTGTTAGCTTGATCTTTAATTAGAGGATTGTGACGTTAATTATGATCTTAAACATTTAAACGAGCAAAATGAAAATAGATCCATTAATGGGCACATAAATGCTGCCTTAGGTCGAAGAAGAACCCGAAGAAGAACCTGAAGAAACAACCGAGGACACCACGGAAGACACAGAGCAAGACGAGGAAGAAGAAATGGATGTCGGAACAGATGAAGAAGAAGAAGAAACAGCAAAGGTATAGCATGTTAAGAACGGAACTTGCATTCTTAGTTCTGGCAAAGTTAGGAAAACTTTTAGTTCTGGCATAGTTAGAACTGTGTAACATACAGAAATCACAGAAATCTGCCAAAAAATAGACATCTCAAATTCAAAAGCTGGAGTAAATCACTCTTTAAAGTATATTTTGATCTTCCTACTAATTTTATTCCTTTATTTTAGTCACACATTCTTCAAACATTTTTAAACAGATTTTTTCTTAGCCCACAGTGCTTCTGTACTCTTCACCATTTACTTCAGCTTTACTATAGTAATATTAGGCTGTTTTAAATTTTTGATTGTTTATATTCAGGGGCCATTGATCTTGGTGTAGTGGGTTCTAAAATGTTTATCTAAATTTTTCTGCAGATAAGCAAAGTGAGGTTTTCACCTACAGCTGAAATAATGGAAATAGGCTTGACCTGTTCATTTTTTTCCCTCATTTACGAACCTTCTGTGAGCTTAGGGGTTTTTTCCCCTAGTTTTTAATCTCTTCTGATTTTTGTTTTCACAGAAATCTACAGCTGAAAAAGATGAATTGTAAGTTATACTCTCACCATTTGGATCCTGCGTGGAGAGGGAATGTGAAATTTAAGTCATTTCTTTTGGGAGAGACTTGTTTTGGATGCTTACCCCAGCCCCCTTCTCCCGTGCACTGTAAAATGTTGGGATTGTGGGTCACAGGAAGAAGAGGGTTTTTTAGTTGAATTTTTTTTAACATTCCTCATGAATGTAAATTTGTACTATTTAACTGACTATTCTTGGTGTAAAATCTTGTCATGTGTATAAAAATAAAAAAGATCCCAAATATTCAGTCTTTTTTTTAATTTAAAAAAAAAAAACATTTTAGAAAGTCAGTCATTTCTAGAGAGAAAAGATAATCTTCCCTACAGAAGAATTCCAAATAATATATGTAGATGTTCCCCCTTTTTGGAGGTGGAGCTTAATCTTCTGAGTGTGGGCGGGTCTCAGTGACTATCTTCTATAGCAGCGGTCCCCAACCTTGCTGGCACCAGTAATCGGTCTTCCTATGAGACTCTAATGCCTGATGATCTGAGGTGGAGCTAAGTCAGTGATGCTAGCACTGGGGAGTGGATACAAATACAGATGAAGCTTCGCTGGCTTGGCCACTGCTCACCTGTGCGGCCCAGTTCCTAACAGTCTGTGGACCAATAAAGGTCTGCAGCCCAGGGTTTGGGGACCCCTGTTCTATAGAATAGAGTATGGAAAGGGGAAAATGGTCATTTCATAGCAGAGAAACGTGGCGGATACTACCTTAACCAAGTGATCAAGGTTAATACCACCAGTGATGTCTTGTACCCCCTTACAGGATGTAATAAGGGTACTTCACCTCTGGTATTCTTTCCAAAACCCCATATCCTTTACCTAATGAGAAAAAACAGACAAACCTAGAATATGTGAACAGGACTCTTCAGAAATTCCAAGGTCAAAACCAAAGAAAGAGTACAGACTGGAGGAGACTAAGGAGACAGGGCAACTAAATGTAATACAGCCTGGATTAAAAGTGAAATCCAGATAAAGGCTGGGGTGTAGTTAATTGGTTCCTTAGCTTTGACATATGTAAAATGTACCGTGGTAATTTAAGATGATAGCATTCACAGAAACAGGGAAAAGTGTAACACAAACTCTACTGTGCAGGTTTTCTATAAATCTAAACATTCCAAAATAGACTTATTTAAGAATCAGCTATAATCCTGTTAATTTATTCTGAAATGTGTTCTTATGGGAAAAATAGTTTTAACTTCTAGTAATATAGTCATCCAAAACGGTAGTCTCATTTTTTTAACTGGTTAGGGAGAGAAAAATATATTCAGTTGCATATTCAAAGATCTGGAGTACGTTAGAAAATTCTGTGGAATCTAATTTTATGTACTATGAAATTTTGTCAGACCTCTCTGCCGATAATCCAGGGCCCTTTCTGGGCTCTGTTCATCGTATGCTCCTCTTCCCAGCTATTTTTCTAGGGTTCATTTGCAATGATCAGTTTGAAATTATCAGTTACCCTACTTAAATGTGTATCTTCAAAAATATGTGCTGCTGCTTTTCCCTGAAGAAATAAAATGGGAGCTCAGTCATTAACGTGTTATAAGGATGATATAAACTTCCTTTGATGATATAATGTTACATTAGCTATTGTAATGGTTCCAACTTTTTGGCCACAATAAATTGCCATTTAATGATTGTTGCAGAAGTTAAAGCCATTAGAATGCACTACATTAGTGACATCTGAAATTCAATGCTCCTTAGAATCCTCCAGTTACAAATTCTGAATTTCCATTGTTTCCGACAGGAAGCATGAAAAGCATAATCACTCAGTTTTTTGGTAAAAACAGCAGCAATATCATAGAGATTTTGCACAGTAACTAACTGACAATTACCAAACAGGTTGCAACTGGTCTGTCTTGGACTTTTTCTTCCCCGCAGCTTTATTATGGAGTAATCTAGTGCTACTTTAAACTTTTGGTTTGTATATGTCATACATTTGGTTTACAAAGCACTGAGATGAGCGTTCAGTACATAGGATGTGTGTTAAGGAGTGGCCTTATATCAATACCTATGGAAGGAAAGGAAATGGGATTGAGCAGAGGAAGAAGCTGAGCTGTAGCGCAGTTCCAGGGACAGCCTCAGCCATCCCCACGGGGATTTGTCAGCTGCAGTGGGGCCCCTCAGTTGCTCACCTGTGTTGTGCTGAAATGACTGGGCCTTTCTACCCCATCTGTCATCAGGTATGGGCCCCTTTAGGAAGTGTGGCTTTGAGAAAGGCCACTGAGCTGAGGTAATCCCTGCAGGGGCTGACAACTGAGGATGGCTTGCTGACAGCACTAGGCACTGGGGCCACAAGCCTCTGGCGAGTCTGGATGATACATTCCATGCCCAACACTCTATTTTTCACAGTGAGGGTCCACTTCAAAAAAGGAAAACATATTTCTTGGTGAAAGTCACTTAGAATCAGTGTTTACTAAAAATGGCATTTTTATTTTAGGAAGTTTTTAATATTATAAAATTAATTATTCAACTTTAGTTGTCCTATAGGAGAATTGAGTTCAAATCATGACTCTTCCTCAATAGCCAGACCAGTCACTCTATACCTATAAAAGAAAAGCATGGGGTAAGGGGTGCTTTTAAAGTATGGTCCACTGAATTCACCCATGGCATGAAAGTCCTCCCTTTGTGCAGACGTTGGCCCCAAGGGGCAAGTCATGCAAAGGGTGAGCAGTGCCCCAGCCCTTCATTCTGAAAAGAACAAGGAGCTCCTCACTGGTATCATTGCCAAAGCTCACCAATTTGGTATTCATGTACTAAAGTTTGTGGAGAACTAGAATTTGAAAATGTTAGTTTAGCAATGAGAAAAACTCCATATAGCAAATTCAATTGCCGAAACTAGTTGAGGGTTAAAAAAAAAAATCAAGTATCTTTCCTGAAAACTTTGGAATTCCAATTCTGAGGAAGTTAAGCAACTAGATTAGAATTACCGAGTGTTTAGGAACCCATTTTTAAATTCCTGTGATTAAAAAGAGTCACACTTCTTCCAGCCTGATTTAAAGATCCTGCCATCAGTGGCAGCTGTGGCAACCTTCACCATTTGTAAAGTATACAATTTATTTCAAGAAAAAAAGTATTCAATTAATAGTAGCTATGAAATTAGATCTAGAGAAGGAACAGCTCATGTGCAAGATCACAGGAAATGAAATATCAGCAAAGAGCAAGCAGTCTCAATGAAAAACACAATCTCCCAGCCCTTTCCCTAGGGCTACTGCGCATTTGTCACTAACAAGTGGAGATCTTCTTTGTGCTGGAAGCATATGATAAGGTACCAAATGACATAGGAGCAGGAAAGAGCTTATATATAAGGCTGGAAATAAGCCATTTCATTTAGTTGCTTTATACTATTAAATTGAAAAGGGTATTTACTACAGAGTAAAACAAAAGCGTTTTGCTTGCATTTAGGAATTTAATATTTAAGATTTCAATTCTGATCCCAAAGATCTGTTATGTTGCAATTTGCTAACTAGCTAAGTAGTAAGCCTAGACATTATCTTTAAGAATGCAGAATTCTATTGAAAAAAAAAAAAATAGCCCTGAACAGAAAGCTAACTGTTCTATAAATTACTTTTGTTCTGTATTTAGACTCAGAAAAGTTGAAATGTTTATATCAGTTTCCTGGGGCTGCCACAAGAAAGTACCACAAACTGGGTAGCTTAAGAAAACAGAAATTTATTCTCTCACAATTCTGGAAGCCAGAAGTCTGAAGTCCAGGTGTCAGCAGGGCCATAACCTGAGACTCTGGACAGAGTCCTTCCTTGCCTCTTCCTAGCTTCTGGTGGTCGCCTTTGATCCTTGGTGTTGCCCGGCCATTCGCTGCATCACTCCAGTCTTTGCCTCTGTTGTCACATGGCGTTCTCTCTGTCTTTAAATGGCATTTTCCTCTTCTTTTAAAGACACCATTCGTATTGGATCAGAGCCCACCCTAATGACCTCATCTTAACTCGGTTCCACTTGCAAAGACCCTATTCCCAAATAAGGTTACATTCACCTGTACTGGGCAGGGAGCGGGGTGGGAGACACAATTCAACCCATGACATGCTCATTTAAGTTTTCCAGTTATCTTTAAATATATTTCATAAGAAAAAACATGATTTCTCAAATTTGGAGGTAAAGAAATTGTGACAGTCTAAGTCACAATTATTATAATTTTATGTATACAATTCCAAATGAACTTCAAACTTTAAATATTTCAACTTAATTTGTTAACAGTACTTTCCAATCTTTAGAAAAACATTAACTTAGCACCATAAGCACTCATTGTCAATGCTACTTTTACAATAAATTTCAAAAATATATATTTAAGACATTATTTACAGAGTTCTTGGCAAAGTTGTATTTTGAGGTTTCTATTGCTGAGAAATTTGAGGTTTGTGTTGTCTCTCCTTCAGTCCCAAAAGCTCTGTTTTGAGTTCTCCAGGCTTTGGTGGAATTTCAGGTATTGTCTGTAGATAAATAAACAAACAAACACAGATGCCACTGCTTTCTTAGACTATAATTAAATGTGACCTGAAAGAATTCAAAGAGAGTAAAGAGTGAAAATGAACAAAAAGTTCCCTGCTACTCAAAGATAAATCTTTATTATGAGAACCCACAGTTGATCTAAGTCCCTTTCCAGCCCTATATTAAATATATGACTCTATCACCTAAGCTAGGTCTTAAGTACTACAGGACTTACAGAGGGAGAGTTTACCTCACTATCAATTGATGGATCACAAATTTGAATAAAGCTTTCCATATTTGGATAGTCATTCCTGCACTAGTTATTGACTCTCCACCATGCATAAAGCAGTGAGCAAAAAAATACATAAAACTGCCTTCAAGAAAGGTGGTCAGGAAAGGCCTGAGGTGACTTTTTTTTGTAAGGCTTTAGTGAGATATAATTCAATACCATACCATTCACCTATTTATATAATTCCATGGCTTTTCGTATATTCACAAAGTTGTGCATCCATCACTACAATATATTTTAGAGCTTTTTCATCACCCTCAAAAGAAACTCCAACACATTAGCAGTCACTCCCATTTCCATACAGCCAAGCCACTGCCCTAGGTAACCATTAATATTTTTGTCTCTATAGATGCGTCTATTTCAGACATTTCATATAAATGGAATCATATGATAGGTGGTCTTTTGTGACTAGTTTCTTTCACTTAACATGTTTTCAAGGTTCATGCTGTCACGTATATCAGTACTTCACTTCCTTTTAGGACCAAATAATATTCCATTATACGCATATACCACATTTTATTTGTCCACTTATCAGTTGATGAACATTTGGATTGTTTCCACCTTTTGGTTCTTAGAAATAACAGTTCTGTGAACATTTGCATACAAGTTTTTGTGTGGACGTGTGTTTTCATGTCTCTTGAGTATAAACCTAGAAGTAGAAGAGCTGGTATATGATCACTCTGTTTAACTGTTTGAGGAACTGCCAGACTTTTCCACAGCAGCTGCACCACTTTACATTCCTAACAGCACTTTGAGGAGTCTAGTTCCTCCACATTCTCACCGACACTGGTCATTAGCTGTTTTTTAAATTAATAGCCATCAAAATGGTTATGAAGTGGTATCTTATGGTAGCACAGGCCTTTTGTAGAGCTTACATTCTAGTGGAGGAAACAAAGAACAAAGAGAAATAGGAATAAAATAATTGCAAATTTTGACAAGCACTCTGTGGGAAAAGACAGACACGACAGCAGAGGAGCAATCCTTTTGAAGCTGTCCAAAGGACCCTCATAGCTGGAGGAGGTATCTGAGCAGACATTTGAAGTTTTGAAGAAGGAAACAAAGCCAAGATCTGGGAGAAATGCATTCTGAGAAAAAGCGTGGCTCTGAGGTGGGAACAAGGCTGGATGAGTTTGAGAAACAGCTAGGAAGCTGTTGTGGCTGCAAGAGACAACACAGAGTAAATGGTATAATAAAGCCAGTGGCAAGAAGATGCCAGACTGTGTAAGACCTTGAGATTGCGTATGATTTCTGTGTAAGAGGAGGACATACATTGCTCTAAATTGCAATGGGATGCCATCCTAAGGTTTTCGGCCCAGGGTAGGTGTGCTCCTGCTTTCGTTTTAAGATCACTTTTTCTGCTGTAGAGAGAATGGAGTGGTCCAAGAGCGAGGAACAGGACCCTCCTGCACTCACCAGGTCCGGCCGGTAGTATCTGTGCACCACTTCAGCCCCTGCGAACATGGCCAAGAGGCTGGCTGTGACCATTTTCACGTAGGTGGTCCAGGGCACGCCCGCGGGCATGGTCGGTGGGCTAGATGGGGAGCGAAGAGCGTAGTGTTGAAAGGTTCTCGGCTCGCGACACAGCAGTGGAGGGGCGGAGTCAGAACACTTAGGTTTTCTCCCACCCCAGCGCCCCAGTGTCCTTGTTTATGACGCAAGGACACGGAGAGGACGAACGTCCTTCCAGGCCTAAGACCAGCCTTCAATGGTTTCTTACTGTCAGGGGTTGAGCCTTCAGAATTTAAAGACAGCTCTTGAGTAGAAAGCAGAAGGCCAACCGCGCGTGGTTTTCCCACGCCCCTTCAAACTCTTGGTTAGAGTATGGCAGACCCCGTTCCCACTGGCCCTACAGGGAGAGACTATACCGCGGAGGGCACAAGCGCTCGGCCGCGGGTCAGAGTGCGGGAGGAAGTGCACGAGGAGGTGTGCCCAGGAGCCAGAGCAGACAGCCAGCGGGCGGGACCGAAAGTTTAGGGGTGGAAGGCAGCGCCGGACGAAAAAGCAGGGGCACTGCCGGCGCGGGCATGTGACCTGGGCGGAAGTGGGACTTAGGGCCGGATCCAGTCTTTTTTTTCACTGATTACCGGTCTTTTCCCAGCCCTGAGCTTTTGTCGCGCTCATCACTCTCCCTAGAGTAGGATTTCCCTGGCAGATGTCGAATTGTGGGATCGGCTCTTGGCTGGATTATTGCATCATTTGTCCTTCCTTGTGCCAGGCATCCTTTGATACCTGAAACAGCCGCATCAAGACAGCTATGCCTTTGTGTTTTGGCGCTACTGGAAAAAAGGAAACCAGAAATGGACTACTTAATCCATTTTTAGATTGTGCTTTGGTTATGGGTTGATTTTTGATAAGCAAAAAGTTAATGCAAGACTGAATTCTGAAGGTGTATGGTTGCACGTATAACATGAATCGTGATACACTTTTTAAACACTTATGGAGGTACATTTGACACAAAATAAACCACATATTTAAAACACACAATTTGATGGTTTGACGTGTACACCTGTGTAACTATTCTTACAACCAAAATAATGAACATATCCGCCACCCAAGGTTTTTTTTGGGATGCCTTTTTCTTTTTTAAATTTATTTTCAATTATATATAGTTAACCCAAAAAGATTCTTTGTGCCTCTAATCCCTCCACGTCACCTCCTTCCCTGGGCAACCACTTTAAGCAAGCTTATCTGGTTAAGAGGGAGAATTGTGACGAAAAGAGACAAGGTGAAGTGACTTGTCCCTTCTTTTGTTGTCCTATCATACAAGGTGTCTTTGAAGTAGAGACATAATTTGGCAAAGACATTTCTTCTAGGTTCCCCCAAGCTCTGGTACGCAAGGCTCACACGTGGAACAAGTTTGTCTTCCAGACTCAGATTCTGTTTGAGAGAGACACTGATGAGACAGGAGCCACTTTGCTGTGACTGCTTTGCCATTTCCAAGTTCAATGTCCTGCTCTCCAACAACTCTTCTAGGAAACACTTCCTTTTGCGAGATAAAACTAAGTAGAGGTCCTTGGTCTGCTGAGGTTATGAATGGAGCTGGCAGACCCAGAACTGGCAGCACCCCAAAGAGATGGAGATCCTTGCTACCCAACTGTAACTCTTCCTGAGTGAAAACCACCTGGGAAAAGCTTGCAGCTTTTTACACACTTTCAGTCACCAGAATTCTCTCTGAAATCAGTGAGGGAAGCCACCCACCTTAAAACTTTTCTAGACCCTGGTCTTGAGTGATGAGAAAAACCAGCGGGAGAAGATGGGCTGTTGTTCATTCATTAATTCAACAAATAGTCAAGGAATACCTACTGTTTTTATTGATCTCAGCCTATCAATAACCAATGTTGCAGCTGAATCAGCCCTTATGGTTCTTATTTTTATTGCTAGACACCATCCAGCTATAACCATCAGGAAACATTGAAAAGATATATATTATTTACAAGACCTGGAAATTACACAGCCCACCTGGCGCCACACAGCGAGGTGCAAGGTGGGAGCCTGAGGTTTCACTGGTTTACTCTTCATCAGTGAATTTAAAATAGAAGAGTGGAAATTTAAATAGGAAGAAAAAAAAAGTAGCCCAAATGGTCTGTTATTGAAATCAATCAAGGTATCTAAAACAAAAGAGCCTCAGCTAGGGCAGGTGGACTGGCTACTTATGTAGTCGAGTGTCTGGCAATGTGTTTGTTTTAGAAAACCAATCTATGAAGTTGATGCCTCTCTGAAATGAATGCCCTGGCAATCAAAGCTTAAGTTAGGCACTCGCAAAGAAAAAAAAGAAAAAAAAGCCAGGATCTATATATACCTACCATGAGTGAGTAATACCTACTACGAAACAGTATTTGTAAAAGCTCTCAAAATAATTTTAAATATTGTTTTATTTAAGCAATTGATATAATACAAATTAATCATTCTATATTTACTCATGAAAGCCCTTTCCTGGTTCCCAGAATACATAAGACACACGAAGCACAGAGCTACAGCCAACTCCCAGCTTGAAAGCTACATTGCTGAGAAAATGAATCATTGTAAGCCACTGAGATTTTGGCGTCATCTGTTACCACGGCTTAACTAGGGAAAGCTGACTAATACAGTAGCCATATTTCTCATCATGAAAACTAGAGAAAAAGTATATCTCCATTGTTATTTAATGAAGGCCTTGTACAAACACTAGTGACAACTTGAGAATAAAACAAAAACTAGCTGTAAAAAGAAAAATGGATAGTCTGGAAGGTTATAAGGAAAAAGTGATGTCTGAATGGCATCTACTATCATAGACTTCAAACGTTAATATTTTTACACACCCAAAGCAAAGCAGACAATAGTTCATGTTAAGTTTTACATTTTACAAAGCAGTTTTACAATCACCTCAACCTACAGATTAAAAGACGTAGGCCCAGATGTTACACGGGCCTTGTATCTGGTTTTCCGGTTCCACCGTTTCTTCTTCCCCCTACATCGCGATTGCTAATTAATGCAAAAGTTTTTAATCGGGAAAAAATTGAGGTCGGAAAGACCTGGATGATCCTGACTGATAAGCATAACCGCCCCACATACACAGCACCCCAAAAAGACATCACCAACTCACCCCCACCATCCGCCCACCACCGAAGAGTCGGGGTGGACAAAAAGCTTACGTCAGCAGAGCGCTCCCCCGCCCTCCCTTTTCGTCCTCCACCCTTCCCGAAAGGCTAAGCTGCGCGCAGGAGCAGCGAGACAGGAACCAATGTGATTGGGCTACCCAACATCACGTGACTCCCACAAGTCGTGGGATTTGGCTCCGAGTAAACGGAAGCACCGCGCAAAAGTGGGTTTGCGCTGGGGGGAGGGGGAACTAGAAGCTTGTGGGAGGAGCTTGAGCGTTAGCGGCTGTCCCAGTTCTTCCAGCATTCGTGTCCAAGCCTTTGGTTATTGTCATACCGCTGTACATACGCCGTACTACAGCGACCAGTCGCTCGTTTGTCTGACAGGAGTAGCCGTTCGCGCGAGCGGCACCAGGGAATGGAAGCGGAGAACGTGGACAGGTAAGGCCCGGGCGGGGTGCCGCCGGTGCCGCCGCTGCCCCCGCGCCCTTCGCGCCCCTTGCGGCAGGCCCGGCGGGCGCACTCACGCACGCACGCATGCACGCACGTAGGGGTCTTTAAGTGCCGCGGGCACAGTACAAAGGCCGGGGCTGCGCGTGCGCAATGCCGGCCTTCTCTGGCCACTCCTCACCCGGACAGGTGATGCGATGACTCCGGCACCTGGACCACTCTCTTCCTTCCTTTCCGGCATTTAGCCGTCTTTGAAATGTGTTAGTACGCAACCAGCAGGTTTGTATTGATATTTCTGGTTGCCATTGTTGCTTACATTATTCTTCACCCTTCATTAAGCAAAGAGTTCTAGAGATATCGTAACACGTATACCTCCAGGAGTTTTTCTCTTTAGAATTAATAGATTTACTGTGGCTTCCCTCCCCCAACAGCGATGTCACGGGCCGCAAGATAGATAACATTGCCATACTAGAGACTATGGATAACACTCCCAAGAAGGCATCCAAAAATGTCTTCAAGTGGTCTTGGAGACGAACTTCAGAATCTACATTCAATATGCCCTTTGGAGACTGTTAGATGCGTGGAGAGAATGTTTTGTAAAAGAAATTTTGAAATTTGAACTGGCAGAAAACCAAATGAAAAACTAAAGAGTTATATATGGTAACAGTGTGTTTTTCAAAAAGTGATGACTTATATTGGGATAAAATGCCATTAGATCTACAAAGAATTATCCTCTCTGGCTAATGGGCCCTGAACTTAGGCAAGTACTCTGGGCCTGTTCATGTCTGTAAAAGGGTATCTCCGGAATCTAGTTCTGATATCCTGTGAATGGGGTGTTTTTTAGGAGTTACGTAACCAGAATAGTCAGTTTAGGAGATACATGTAGAAAAGTGGGGACTTTATCCTGACTTTGTGGATCAAATCCTGAAATAAAGTACTCCACATTTTTCCCAAAAGACTTTACAAATAAAAGAATTCACCAGAACTGTGGAAATCACTCTCACCTTTGTAATTTTACTTCAGATCAGAATTGGAACCTGGGTACAACTTACCATCAAATGAATTACATGTTATGAGACCATGTAGGTGTCTTATACAGCAAAGTAATAGGTCTCAATTACAGTGTTTAACTCAAAACTGTCTTATATTTTGCTTTCACTTCATCCATTAGGTTATAGGCCATTTTTTATTCTGACTTGCAAAACTTTAACCACAAAAAATATGGAGAATTCTGTGTTAATACTGTGAGGAGTTTATTCTTAGGGATTCTGAAGTGACAGGCCCCAGGTGATCCTGAGAAAGTGGTTCTCTGTCACCCTTACTTTGTGCTAATCAAGGAATGGAATGGAATGCTGGGTGGGTGGTAATGAATTTGTTTTTTATTTTGGAAGATTAATTTCAAAAAGTTCAAAGAAAAATTCTATGGCTATAGAACCTTTAAAAGAGAAAAGATAGTTCAAGAGTCATAACCAGCACTTAGAGGAAAAAAAAGAAGAGGATCAGTATGTTTCTAATGAGATCAGGCACGAAAAGGACACTTACCAGAGATGGCAGTAGAATGCCAAATCAGATATGACTAGAAGAGTGTGGACTGGAATATTGTGACACAGACCACTGAGAATATAGACATGAAATATTAACCCTCAGATGAGATCAGACATTCCAGAAATGTTAAAGAGACCAAGAAGAACATTTTTTAGTTTGGGATGGACAACAAGAAAGAAAAGAAAGATTTGAGTTTTCTGCCTGCTTTACTGGCATGGTGTTAACAATGACAGAAGACATAAGCACTTAGTTCTGATTTTGATT
Organism: Pteropus alecto; assembly: GCF_000325575.1. Taxonomy (NCBI): domain Eukaryota; kingdom Metazoa; phylum Chordata; class Mammalia; order Chiroptera; family Pteropodidae; genus Pteropus; species Pteropus alecto. The sequence continues at coordinate 5,876,834 of NW_006437736.1, read as the reverse complement.
TTGCGTCTCATATGTTAAGGAAAATGATTGTAGACTGGAAATGCAAAATGAATGTAAGAGGTTTAAAGCTCAAGGTCAATGAGGGCAGTTCAAAGAACTTTTAGCTGCTGTAACAGAAATTGTATTTCCTGGCTTTGGATTTTAAGTGAGAGGCCAGATTATAGCAGTCTTTAAGAACTTATGGACAATAACAGAGGGGCCTGAAGCCTGAAAATAAACATGTGAGTCCCTATTTCTTCCAAAGATAGAATCTATCCTCTAATTTATTTACTTTGATCCTAAACAAAATATTTACTTCTCAGTGGTTATTAAGCATATTTAAAAGAAACTAGTGACCACTATACTGTAGTATAAATTCAGAAAAAAGCAAGACCAACCAAGCTAGGTTCATTCCCTTTTAGACAATAATACTAGATTAGACAGCATCAGAAGGATGATGAGGTACTTAAAATATTCAGTCATCCTGCTGTCTTTATTATTGTTACAGCAAATTTACCGTATATCACTATTTTAAGTGTTTTACATGTGTTAACTAATTTAACCCTCATAACCAATAAATTAGGTGCAACTATGCCCATTTTACAGGTGTGGAAGCTGGGACATAAAGAACTTGCCTACAGAGCTAGTAAATGGCAGATCTGAAATTTGAACCCAGGCAGTGTGGCTTCAAAAGCCTGCCTCCTTAACTGTGCCATACCTCTTTTTTTTTTGTGGGCAAGATGAAGATGGACTGATGGCAGTCTAATTACATGAAATAAAAACTGGTTTACCGCTGAGTCAAGGGCAGGCTGGAAAGAGGGCTATACTGATGTGCCATTTAGTTCTACCTTAACTTTGCTCTCTTCATAAGTTTAACAACTTTCAGGTGCTAATGAAATGTGTCAGTGACCTAACTCTGGGAGGGGTTTGTGGAATTGATAGTTGGAATCAGAATCTAGATCAACTGAACTGGCTGGAATGGTGAATCATCTTTTACAAAAAGAGGCACCATCCTGTACTTACGTACGGGAAAATTAATCATACAAGTGTGAGATGAGAGAAAGATGATAAAAGGGCAGTTTTCAGAGATGGCGAACTCAGAATGAATCAACAATATGATGTGGGTGCCAGTAACAATAATGGAATGGGTTCTGTACTGTGTCTCCATAATGAGAAACTTGATAGCCCTGCTCAGTTTCAGGATGATGAGGCTATATCTGAAGTATTTTTATTTTCTTTGCTTCTGAGCCCCCCAAAATGACCAAATCGTGAGGAACTTTGGAATCATACTGTACAAAGAGTAGTTAAATGAACTGGGGACTCTGGCTCATTCTGAATCTTTGTGTTGACAGTTTCTAGTAGATAGTGCACAGGAAGTACCCAGTACTGCATGGTGAATACACACACTCTACTTAGCAATATTGAATGTAGTTTTTTAAATAGTTACGGTGATATTCCATCATAGTTTATATAACTAGTCCTTTTTAGTTGAGCTTTTGGATTATTTAGCATCGATTGTTACTTTTGTAAGTATTCAGTGTTGTATGTGCTGGTTTAAATGAAAATAATAAAATGTTCCTATAGACTGAATATATCCTTCCAGAATTCATATGTAGAAACCTACCCCTCAATATGATTGTATTTGGAGGTTAGGGGCCTTTGGGAAGTGATTAGGTCATGAGGGCAGAGCCCTATAAAGTGGCATTAGTGTTCTTATAAAAGAGGTCCCACAGAGACCTCTCACCCCTTCTGCCATGTGAAGTACAGCAAGAAGGTGGCCCTCTGTGAACCCGGAAGTGGGCCCTCACCAGACACTAACTCTGCTGGCACCTTGAACATGGACTTTCCAACCTCCAAAACTGTGAGAAATAAATTATTTGTTGTTCATTAGCCACCTAGTCTATGGTATTGTGTTATAGCAGCCTGAATGGAATAAGACAAATATATTTAGAAAGAGCAACTTAAATCTTTAAAATAGTGGAAAATAACTGTAGATTAGAAAAGTTGGACTTGTTCATTTTAGAAAAAAAACCTTACAGAGTTAGTTTTTAAAATACAGCAAAATCTGAATTAACTGGACTCCTCAGTTGTGTGCGTGCACGTGTGTACACCCATGTGTGTATGTTTTGGAAAAGGCTATCAGAAAATACACAGTTCATCAAATTCAGACAGTTATAAAAACCAATCCTCTGAGCACTGTTACTCAAGAGAAAGGGAGAGGAAGCTATGGAGGGTAGGAGAGAAGGAAGGGTTAACAGCAGGGAAAAGAGGTAGTACAGAACAGTTGTGGGAACAAACATAAATGATAGGGAAAAAAGCGAACTAGGGGAAATAAAATCATTCATACTTACAAGTTTGATATCAGGGTGTTTTAGAAAATAAAAACTCTTTGGGGCGCATCCAGAGTCTGGACAGATTTGGTTCGATTTCCTACACATTCTCCCTGTATCACCAAATCTCACCCCTCATTTTCATGGTAAGGGACCACAGGTCCTAAAAGGATGAACGACTTGACTAAGTGCTCTTTTGTTGCTGTTTCTTAGACAATTATTGTTCATAAACATTGCAGAATTCTGAATTATGAAGTGACTTTTACCATGTATAAATACAACAAATGTATTTAAGAAATATTGTCACAGTAAAGTTGAAAGAGATTATGCTGATTACAAATATAACTATTATGAGATAAAAGAAAATTATATTATCCAGAACTCTTTAACTTCCCAGCCTTCAAGTTCATGAATGCTTTTGTACAGAGGTAATGCTTTCTTCTGCCAAGTAATTAAGAGTGTTGTAATCCACTTTCTTTCCTTTTGTTCTGGCTATTAAGAAGCTGTTATGATGATCAGGCTAAAGTTAAGGTTCAAAGAGCATATATTTGCACAGAACTTACACATTCTATTTTCCATAGCTTCATTTTTTTTTTAATTTCTGTTCTTATTTAATTCACCAAAAAGTGCCAGAGATCATTTTTAGAAGATTAAGGGAAACATCAGTATTATAGATACATTTCTAGATTCCTTTCAAAATTGATATGTATCTCTAAAATAAACTCCAGGTTTTTTTTTTTTTTTTAATCTTCATTTCCATCAACTGATTTTGAAAATACTAATTTTCACTTTCTGAGCCTCAGAATTTCTAAAGATGCTGAATGACCCCTAAATATGCTAAGGGAGCCACATTTTATAAATTTATTTTTTTAAAGTTCAGAACCTTTTTGTAATATGAAGGGCGGCTCCCTAATTTATGTATTTTAAGTTTGGATTTTTGTGAAGTGCTCAAAATGGGACGCATCTGTGAAACTCAGAGTGGTAGGTTGCCTTCCTGACAGTGTGACCAGACTAAGAACAGACCTCATGCATTCTTTTGGCCACTCATTTATTGTGACCACACATCTTTACTCATATATTACAGCTGAAAGAGGCTGTTATTGTCTCGGTAAAACTGCCACTGGCCACAACCAAAAGTCACAGTTTGTTTTATTAGCATTTCCAGATAGTAACTGCACACGATCTCACAATGTAACCTAGCCTTATCCAACTTCTCATTAGAATATTTAAATCAGAAATATTGAGCAACCAACATTTTGACAATTTATTGAAAAGAGCTATGAGTAGTATTAAAGAAAAGTGTGAAAAAAGGACATTTTACGTTATACTGGCTACTGTTTAAGCACTTCACTTCTCTTCATTTTTACATTTTAACTTCTTGTCTACATATTTTCCCTATATGTAGCCTTAGTTTACAATACTATTTTGTATTTTTTTCCCCACTTTAAAATATACATTAAACGAACGTGGTTCCATAGTATAGCGGTTAGCACATCTGCTTTACACACAGAAGGTCCTCGGTTCACACCCCAGTGAAGCCACGGTCCATGGTCTACGGCCATGCCACTCTGAACAAGCCCCATCCCGTCTGGCAGGGTCGGGCCTGGTTAGTACTTGGATGGGAGACCACCTAGGAAGACCAGGTGATGTAGCCATAAATAATAATAAATAAATAAATAAAATATGCATTAAACATTTTCTGTGCTTTTACAGAATATTAATACATTTAATTTTTAGGAGCTGCATCATATTTTCTCATTAATTTTTATTGAGTCATATCATTTTTTAATATAATTTGAGAACAATATATTTAAGGAAATAAAATTCTTAAGATCCAGTTTAATATTTTCCCACTAATTTGTAACCTTTTTAAAATCAACTTACTCTTAAAGATTGCTTGAAGTAAAAATGCCTCTGAGTGGTTTGTCCGTTGTGTAAACGAGATTGGGCCCCTGTTTTTCTTTGAGAATCTAACATCCAGCCCAACCACCATAGACAGTCTGTTACCCTGTACCTGTGTCAGCCATTTACCCTTTTCCAAGGGAATGCTTTAGTTTGCCTTTTTAAAAAACAATTTTATTAAGGTCTGATTTACTTGCTATAAAGTTGACCCATTTAAAGTGTGCTTGCTGCTAGTTTGCCTTTTTAATCTCTACTTTCCGAGCTCCCGGCCTTCCTCCACATTCATAGAGAAAGAAAACTAGTGAGTAGAGCATCTTGCCACAGAAAATAGGACTTTTCTCTTCAAATGGTCAATGGCACTTGTCTACTTTATTTCTTAGTGTTTTTTTCCCCTATTACCTGTTTAGTGGTATTATTTGAGTTTCGTAAAATGTGTTTACTTCCATAACTTTGTGCTCTTGCAGCCGCTTGAGAGAGTCATTTGTGGTCATCAGAAATATTTTTTGGAAATTGTTTTCTGGGAAGGCCTAAGTCCCCTACAATGAACAAAATACTCAGAATATTTTGAACAGAGTTCAAATAATGTTCAGAATAGAGGTTTAGAGTGGATTTTCCTGTAGATTTGTAGACATTTACAAAATATCCATTTCTAGTCCTCAGTGCCAAAAAGCAAAAACCCAGCAACAATTAAGAAACAGAGCCAATGAAAAAATAAATAAACAGGCAAATAAACCAACAGAGAACTTTAAATTGGAGGAAGGGTGACTACATGGTGACATGGTGACTATAGCTAATAACACTGTATTACATACTTGGAAGTTGCTAAGAGAGTAGATCATAAATGTTTTTACCATAAAAAAGAAATGGTAATTATGTGACTTGATGGAGTGTAAGCTTAAAGCTGTGGTTGCAGTCACTTTGCAGTAGGTAAGTGTATCGAATCAACACATCATACACCTTAAACTTATACATTATATGTCAGTTTTATCTCGGTAAAGCTGAGAAGGGGAGTTAGGCTGCCGGGGCAGTTAGAGTAGAGGGGATCTTTGTGACAAGAGGAGTGCATACTGAGGGTAGGAACACAGATTGCTTTTGTGGACATTTTAACCCTGTTTGGTGGCCTTTCAAGTTTCTGTACTAGAAAGTTCCCATTTCAGAGAAAATACAGGCTGACTTGACAGGACTGGTAAGTTTTATTGATCACACATCTTGTCATTAAACCATGTGAGAGTTAATTAATGTTTGGTTAGTAGGCACTCAGCAAAGGTGGGGTGAATGTGTACATATGAGCCTAGATCTTCCTCCTCTCTTTTCACCTATTTTCAACTCAAAATAAACACTACAGTCTGGTTTCAAAATATTTGGATACTGAAGATTTTTTTTAGCTAGTCATTAAACTTACATTTGGGTAATTTTATCCTCATGTCTTATATTCTTTCAGCTGTTCACTGCAGCAAGCTCAAGCTTTTTATTCATTGCCATTTCAACACATGATGGCCGAAGCCCCTGATATGGAAGTTACGAATGAACAGCAAAGGTCAGCAGAAGTTCCAGACCCAGCTCCTGCTCAGGAACCTGTCCAAGGTAGTTTTCACTGGGACAGGACAGAAAATTAGCTCTTGGATCAGCCAGTTTATTTAAGAAAGGGTTTAATGATAAATTTTAGCTTGATTTTAGTGTTAAAAATTTGAATCCACTTTTTAAGTACTTAGTATGTTCCAGGTACTGCAATAGATTTGGGGGGAATAAAAGAATGTGGATCCTGCCATGAAATGTCTCATAATCTAGTAAGGGAAAATGATAAGTCAACACACATTTTGCCTCAACACACAAAGCAATGAAGAGGGCATAGGATGCTGGGAGAGCTCACGGGGTTGGCACCCAGCTCGGATTGAGGCTCAGAAGCAGCTTTTCAGACCTCTAAAACTCAAAGGTGAGGAGACTTTATCCTCATGAAGAATGAGATGGGGAAAATTCCAGGCCGAGGGAGCAGCATGTGCCAAAGCACAGACACAAAGAAGCATGACATGGTGATTCCCTGTCATTAGAGTCTGGAGTATAGCAAAGAAATAGTGTTTAACCTAAAGAGTATATATCCTGTCCTGAAAGCAATAGTGAATAGAGAGCTGTTAAAAGAGTGTAAGCAGAGGATGACTTAAATATAATAGTATTTTAAAATATCAGCCTGGACGTATTACAGAGGATAGATTGGATGGTAGAGAGCAAGCAGAACTTGGAGGCAAAGAGTGGATTAGAGACAATAATCCAGGGACGGAATGAGGACCTGAAGGGGTGGAGAAGGACAGAATTAGGAACTACTCAGAAGGTGGCATTACTTGGCCATGGTAAATGGATTTCATGTGGGGAACAAGGGAGAAAGAGGAATCTGGAAGAAACTCCTAGGTAATTAGGATGAAGGAGATAACTATTCACCAAGACAGAGAATTAGAATAAGTTTGGAGGTTGGGAGGGTGGAGAGAAGGTAATGATTTTTTCCAGTGTAGCAATATCGTAGGAGAAACGTGTTCACGGTTCCAGTTTATGATTCCAGGAACACTTCTGACTCCGCTGCATTGGAGCTACCTCTGCCCTTGGCTCTTGTTCTGGGCAGGCAGCACCAGGGCTTCCCCAGCTACAAGCCAATGGATGTGGACCCTTCGGCATAGGGAGTGGCTACAGCAATGTGAGGCAGAAAAAGGGAAGGACGGGAAGCCGGGTTGGGGAAATGCAGGAGCCTGAGAGATTATGAGAGGTGTTGAAGAACAGGGTGAGAAAACCAAGGCTTCCTGTTGGATATGTTAGGTCAGTGGTTCTTGGCCAGGGGCGATTTTTCCCCCCAAGGGACATTTGTGTTGTCTGGAGACACCTTTGATCATCATGACTGACAGGATACTGCTGGCATCTAGTAGGCAGACGCCAAGGTTGCTGTTAAATATAGAATGTTAAATATTCTATAACGTACAAGACAGGCCCCCACAACCAAAAATTATTCAGCCTAAAATGTCAGTACCGAGATGGAGAAACTCTACTTTAGGTCCTGATTTCAGATCCCTCGTCTTGCCTTTCGAAAAAATCTTGCCAGCTAGAGATTTAATCCTCCGCATCTCTAAATTCACCTCTTCGACTGTGTGTAGAATAGAATAGCCGTCTGAGGTTTTGTCTCCTGCTAGAAATTTGGGGGAAATTGAGTTCAGATGTTTCCCTTTCTCCTTGTCTTTCTCTTTATTCTTTCATTCATTTACTTAACTATTTATGTATTTACATTTAGAATTCTTATACATAGTGTGTAGATGTTTTGCATCCGTGGGGAGGCCAAGATGCCAGGTAGGATTGTGTGGAAAATCAGTCATTGGTTATTATGGACATTTCATCCCAAGAACAGCCAGTGGAAAAAGGAAGGTGAAGGATGAGGCCACATGAACTATGTTCTAATGTGAAACAAGGGGAAGATATTGCAGAGAAGACTGATGTTGGGAAGTAGATAAAAAGGATGTTGATTGGGTGACTTTTCTGAGAAAGCTGCCTAAAGTTTATAATTACAGTTTTCTGCATCTGCATCCTGGAAATCATTGTGTTTCAGAGACTCCAAAAGGAAGGAAGCGAAAACCCAGAACAACAGCACCAAAAAAACCAGTGGAACCCAAGAAACCTGCTGAGGCCAAAAAATCTGCTGAGGCCAAAAAATCTGCCAAGTCCACCAAATCAAAAGAAAAGCAAGAAAAAATTACAGACACGTTTAAAGTGAAAAGGAAAGTTGACCGTTTTAATGGCGTTTCAGAAGCTGAACTTTTGACCAAGACTCTCCCAGACATTTTGACCTTCAATCTGGACATCGTGATTGTAAGGATTTTTGTCCTCCTTTGGTTTTATAAATAGCATTGGTGGATTCATTAGCTTTCCTTGCAAATAATTTTGCTGAAAAGAACCTTTTCTAACAGTCCTTTTGGTATTTAAATGGTGTCACCTTCATGAGATGGTTTTATATGAGAGTGTTTAAGAGGGTGGGCTCCAGACTGGGCTGCCTGGTTTCCAGTCCTGCCACATGGATGTGACCATAGATAAGGATGTGACCCTTAACTGTCACTGGTGAAATGGGTGATAACAGTGCCTCCCTCATAGGGTTGCAGTTAAATAAAATAATCCATGTGAATCATGTAGATTACATGACACCTGTGAGTTCTCCATAAGTGACAACACTGATTTTGAACTTTGGTTTTTATCCATAATTTTAAGAAACATCAGCATACAAACACCTGTAGATGATGCAGAGTAAGCTGCTTTTGGAGAGTTGAGAAGCAGACTTGTGACTGGCCCTGGGCTCGGGTTGGCTGGTCGCTGCAGGACCTCGCTCTTTCCATCCCAGTTGTGTGGGGCTGGGGGCCAGGGGATATGAAGAGGCGAAACTGGTGTTTAAAAACAACAGCAACACTTTTAATTTACAGGCAACTTGTTTCCTCAGAATGGAATACTTTGTTTAGATCAAGAGTAGGCAATTGGTAAACAATATTGCTTGTGATGTCGGATTGAATTTTTACTTTAATAAATTTAGTTTTGCCCACCACTGCTCCACGGAAACCCCAAGGCTTAAAGCCTACTTTTCAGGACTAAAACATATAAACATTTTTCGTAGATCGGCATAAACCCGGGACTGATGGCTGCTTACAAAGGGCACCATTACCCTGGACCTGGAAACCATTTTTGTAAGTGGTTACTTTTTTTTATTATTTTACTTTTAAACTAGATTATCTTTGTTAATAGTTTACTGGTTTTTTTCTTAAACCAAATTGTGTTTTTAATAAGAGAGATTTTATACGTGTATAAATAACCATATGCGTTTTCCATGTGTGTGCACAAAAGTCAAAGGTTTGAAATGATATGTCACTGTTAACGTTTCGGTTTATGAGAGCCATGGAGAGGAATACTTTCTCTTGTTTGAATTATTTCAAATGAGTTTTACTTTCTTTTTTTTTAAAGATTTTTTTTTTTATCTACAGACATAGTAACAATATGTTGTACAAATATAGACAGAATATCGACCTTTCCAAATTTCTACTGATCATGTTTCTTAGGAAAGATGAAATGCCTTGATCAGTGGCAGTCAAGTCACAGTAGTTAAGAAATACTGTGATTAGAGAGATGCTCTACAGGTACTTTGTATCTAACAGAAAATAGTATTAAAGACCCTCATCCTTGTAGAGTGAGCTTTAAAACCAAGTATAACTGCTGTTTTATTGTCCTGTATATGTAAGTCACCTTACCTAACACTGCCTAATAGGACTAGGCATGCAGAAGGCCTTCAGGAGATACAAGCTGGTTATCTAAGTAACATTAAAAACACTTAGGGTAAATGATAGTATGTGTTTTTGGAACTAATAACATATTGTCTCTATTTTTTTTTAAGTTTTCTTACGAAGTTTGAACCTTTCATTTTCTCCACAGTCAGAGTGTTTGAATGTTGAATCCGTTGATGTCTATTTATTTGTTTGAGGTATTCCAGGGGCAGGTGGTGGTATCACCAATTATAAGAAAAGAAAACAGACCATTTCAGAGTTTCCTACACTAACTAGCTGTGTATTCTTGACAGGCATTTACCTTAACCCACTGCGTAAAGGTGATAATAATAGTTATATCTCCTAAGATAATTATGATTAAATGAGATAATCCATGCAAAGGGCTTATCATAGTAATGTAGTACCTTCTTGATATGGTATTTGACCTATTTTATAATCTTTTTTTTTTTTTTTGAGAATAGACTGTAGACTGCCACATGAATCCATAGGGCAAAAACCTTTGACATTCTACAGAAATAAACTGAACCCTCTTTTTCACAGGGAAGTGTCTCTTTATGTCAGGACTGAGTGAGGTCCAGCTGAACCATATGGATGATCACACGTTACCAGGAAAATATGGTATTGGATTTACCAATATGGTGGAAAGGACGACACCGGGTAGCAAGGATCTTTCCAGGTAATTATGTGACACTTATTGGTTGGAACCTTGACCATTCTGGTGCCTCATGGACTCTAGGAATACCATATGTATCTAGTTCAAGTTGAGCTTAACAAGGAGTATATGAATTGATCTTTTGGTGAAAGCTATCTGAATTTAACCATATTATAAATATCGCCAAACTTATATTTTGACTACTTTTTAATTCAATTTTAGTAAAGAATTTCGTGAAGGAGGACGTATTCTAGTGCAGAAATTACAGAAATATCAGCCACGAATAGCAGTGTTTAATGGAAAATGTAAGATTTTCTTTTAAATTTCATCTTTTTTCTTTAATAACATTATGGGCAATGTAAATATGTTTGTATTTCATTTTAGGTATTTATGAAATTTTTAGTAAAGAAGTTTTTGGAGTAAAGGTTAAGAACTTAGAATTTGGACTTCAACCCCATAAGATTCCAGACACAGAAACTGTAAGTCCTTAAAATTACAAGTGTAAATCACCTAAATATGAATCTTTTTTCTAGCTAGTTTTCCCTTTTTATTTGTCATATCCACTGTAATTATGCCATGAAAAAAAGACCACACTGTATTTTATTAAATAATATCTATCAACTTGAACTAATAGTTGCAAATTAATTCAGATACTGTTATAGTTTTGTTAGAACAAGAAACATTTATCAGATAAATATCTTAATGGCTAAAATACTGAGAGGAGTTGGCTCACTACATTCACAATGTATTTAATGGCATAGTCTTAATCAAACTCAAGTGGGTTAGCCCTTATTCAGTTGTGAAACAAATATGTAAATATAGACGTCTTGATTAGTGAAACTGCTGATTCCCTTGTTTATATATATCGGTCCCCTTTCATTTTAGAGTCACGTACTAGTACAGTCCCATTGCAGACATATCCAGCCAGCCTGACTGGCACTTGGTGCTATTGTCTTACACGTAAAGGTTCACGAAATAACTCAGTAGTATTCAAATTTTATCGTTTCTGCAGAGCTTCTGCAGACATTTAGTTCAAATTTTGTTTCTTAAATATAGTTTTAAGTTTTGTTTACAGCTTTTTAAAAAACAACACACATGCACAGACCCATGTGTTATAGATAGCATTTCAAGTGATGGAGAAGCTGCTGTGCTGACAGGTGTTTGTGGAGACCTCAGAATAAAGTTTCTGCCACCTACGTACATTTGAACTTCCCATTTTTAAATTTCTTCTGTTTTTAATTTCGTATGAATACGCAGTTGGTAAAGTAGGTTGTAGCACTGATCTTTCTTTAAATTGAGGCCTACCCTCATCTACTCGGGTAAAATTGTACAAATGAGTTTGCTACTTCCTATAGAATACTGAATTATTGCCCCTTCAATGCCAGATGAGGCTCAGTCAGGTACATTTCTTAAATATGTGATCATAGTAGTACAATAATAAGTGAATTTGAATCATATCATGATAGGTCATTTAAGCTCTAATAATGAGCTGTGAGTAAAATTATCTTTTAAAATTTATTCTTATCATAAAATATTCACAGTTATTGATAATGTTAGTGGTTCATCTTTGAAACAAAAAAATCTTTTTCAAATTTCTGAATCATTTTAATTGAATATCTTGAGATTAGAAAATGTGCTGTTATGAACCTGGTAGCATTTGCACGTACATATCTTTGTGAATCAGTATTTTCTAGATGCTTCATAAACAAAACAAAATAAGTAATATTTTTTTCTGTAATACATGGTATGGAGGCCAATTTAAAAATTGTAGAAATTGCAACTGAAAACTCTATAATCTAGTAGCCTTCCTCTTTTATACATAAAAGAGGTACATAGTTATGTATTTTGTTATGTTCTGTGAAGGACTGTTTGTTGCCATCATCCAAAATGATAAATGTAAAAGTCTTTCTCCCTAGCCATTCCATTTCTAGGAATTTATCTAATAGATATGCTCACACATATTCTAAATCAAATATGTACAAGGGGTTTTCACTATAGCTTACAGTATTAAAAGATTAGAAACAACCTAAATGCCCACAGTTGGGCTCTGGTTAAATATATATGAAAAGTACTACACAGAAAAAAAGTTCTTTTTACTCTGATAAAGATATCCGATAGAGAATTTTCTCCAAAGCAAGGTACAGGACAGAGAATAGAGCATGTTACCATTTGTGTGTGTTTTTGAAGCAGGGAGGGGGAATACACATTTCAGACACATTTGATTTTATATTTATGGAACACTTCTGGAACTAGCAACTTTGATTGCCCTTGGGGAAGAGAACCACGTAGAGAATCAGGAGGCAAAACTTTTCATTGTAAACTTAAATGCCTTTTCTGCCTTTAGAATTATGAACCATATATTTATTATTAAGAAGAAAAGACAATTGATAGGTGAACATTGTGGGGGTGGAGTCTCATTGTTTTTGATTTATCGACTTTGTAATAAGTAGGTATTGCAATTTTCAATGCAAATATCTACTTTTATTGGTTTTGCATATATCAATACATGGCAAGTATCAAGTTATTAACTCCAAGAAATTTTCTAATCTCAATATGAATGGATTCAAAAGAATTATAAGATTCCTATAACTACAAAATTTTACGATTCTAGCTCTGCTATGTTATGCCGTCATCCAGTGCAAGGTGCGCTCAGTTTCCTCGAGCCCAAGACAAAGTTCATTACTACATTAAGCTGAAAGACTTAAGAGATCAGTTGAAAGGCATTGAACGAAACACAGATGTTCAAGAGGTGCAATATACATTTGACCTGCAGCTTGCCCAAGGTGTGTCACCATTATCAATCCTTGTGTTCATTTCATGTATATATATGTTAAAGAAGGTATGTCGTGGATTTAAAAGCAGGAGAAAATTATATTTGCAGGCAGAGTGGTCTTATAATGGGTCCTAGGGTGTTGAAATATTCCTTTCCCAAGGTCTTCTATCTACTCTAGGCGCTCCTGCAGATATTGACAATATGAGAAGCATAGTAGCCCACCTACAGTTAAATCTTATAGGCTTTTATAGTTCTTACGAGGTAATTTGGTATATATTACAAAGAGTTTGAGAGAGTATAGCAAAAGGTGTATCTCGGTATACATGAACATTCAAGAAAAAGATTGCTTCATCATGATTTCTGAATAAAGCTATTTTTAAATTGTTGTACAAAATCAGTTTTAATTCCCTTTTACTCTCCTCACAGAGGATGCAAAGAAGATGGCTGTTAAGGAAGAAAAATATGATCCGGGTTATGAAGCAGCGTATGGTGGTGTTTATAGTGAAAATCTGTGCAATAGTGAACCTTGCAGTTTCTCTTCAAATGGGCTGAGTATGTTCCCCTCCCTGTGTTTGTTCCTTTCAAAGACTTGGTTTTGTCAGGATTGGGCAAAATAAAAATTTAAGAGTAGATTATTGAAGAATGGGAATGGTAATATAAAAATGTATTAAGTGACTTATAGAGAAAATCTGATGGTTATTTAATGTTTACACAAACTTTTACAGCTCATTTTTTTAAGTCACTGATTCTAATAAGCCATCCTAGTTGCATTTCCCTCTTTAAATAACAAATGAGTATTTATTAGTTCTACATCTAAAGATAGAACAGAAACTTATAATTGTGTTCAAGAAGTTTGCTTAATTATTTTAATAACAGTTTTCCTTCACTGGACAGTTAAAATTTCCTAATACGATCATCTGAAGCTTTTAAGGAAAATAAACTAACATTCTTTTCTTCCCCAGCAGCTGACAGTGGAGAATCAACTTTCAGTGACATTCCGAATGGGCAGTGGATGAGCCAGTCATTTGCAGACCAGATTCCTTCCTTTAATAATCACTGTGGGACGCAAGGACAGCAGGAAGGAAACCACGCTTAAGAACAGTGTTTCTCAGCTCTACTCAGATGCCTCAGTTTTAATGCAATTATCAAGAACTGGCCTTCAGTTTGCTGACTGAAGTATTTTATTAGTGTTTTACTCTGGTGATATAATCATAGTACAGTTGTGTGGTAGAATCAACTGTATGAATCTATGTAGTTTGGAAGGAAAAAAGTAGGGTTTTTGTATATGAGTTTTTGTATTTGAATTAACCGTCATTCCAGCATTTTATAAACTGTTTTTCATTTCTGAAGAAATTGGTTTTCTTTAGGGAGTCACTTTTAATCTAATTTTGAAATGCTACAGTCTGAATTTTTATACTTGATTTTTAACTGTGCATAAACTCAGATGCACCATTATTCCTTTTATGCCTAAGAAGGGCATGCTAACAATAAGAATTACCACCGGTAAAGAGGCAAATGTGTTGATTTTCATATGTGAAGTTAAGCTTCAGCAGAGTCTCATTTGGTAGTTTTTAGTGGAGTTTGCTGGGCTCCCTGAGTCATAGTCATACTCAGAACTCTTTGCTTTACCAGTGGTGAACATTTGTGAGCGTTGCTTAGTAGTGCAAATATGGAGTGTGGTCTTGCAGCAGCAAGGCTAACCTGGCCTTACCTGACAGGGCATTGAGCCCTGACTTGGGCCCTCCTCACCCCCTGTGTTAATCTTCTAGCAGGCAGAAACTATTCTGCTGGAATGGTAGGTTCCAGAGAATGTAGCTGACCTTTTAAATTTTACTTCATCTGTGTTTTACTTGAGAGATATACATTTGATAGGGAAGGAACTGAATTTCTCAAAATCATTGTTCGAATTTTATCCTCCTTGGCTTTTAAAGATGTAACATGGAAAGTGATGAGAAAAGAACTTTCAGGCTGAGCAACCAAGATGCTGGAGGTGTTTGATAATCTTATTTAAACTGGTGCTTTATGTACATGAAATGTACTAATATAAACAATGTTTCTTGCTAGGTAAATCTAATAAGCCAATCATTTTAAAAATTCTTTCTCTGCATCATTGCTGTTTGTTACTGTGGACTGAGTGAATCTCATGGCGAGGCTGGTTTGAAGTAATGTACCTTTGTGATTTTCTAATGCATTTTCTATGGTGCTACAAATAGTCCAGACTACTAGGCCTGGTGGATATAAAGCTGGGTACTTGGAAATGCCATTTGCATTTACTCCCGATAACTTATACCCAAGGAGCATGCTTTTCAACATGAAAATATTTATCAAGTGTGTTTTTTTTCTAAGATGTTATATGGCCTATTCTTTTTATAATAAGAAAAATCCTTATTGTGAATCTTAAGATGCTTTTTAGCTGTGGCTATGATGGATTTATTTTTCCTTTAGGTCAAGCTGTGTAAAAGTCATTCATGTTATTTAAATCATGTACTGTACTCCTGTTTACACGGATGTTTTGTGCAGGTGCTTTGAAGAGCCTTACATCAGGGATTAGGAACAACTGAATTATTTTTTCATGGGACTATGTAAAGCATGTAACTAGGTATTGCTTTGGTATATAATAATTTGTAGCCTTACAATGGATTTTTTTTTATTTAAGTGGAGAAAATACCCTTTAAATTATGATGGACACTCAGTAGAGAATGGGTCTGAGGATTTTCCAAGCATAAAACAAATAATGGTGTTTTTCATTAAATATGACAGATGAGTAGTACATGTTAATATATCCTATCTGTGACAATATGAGACTTTTTCATTGAGTAATTTTGAAAGTTTTAAAATTCATTTGAAAGTCTGATGGTTTTTACAATAAAAAAATATTAAGAATGATTACTTTTAAGTTGCAGGCTTTTCTGTCATAAGATTTACTGTTATTCTTTCCCCCTTTACACCTGAGATCAGTCTGCTGTCTATTATACTTCACGTGTAGGACCCTCTATATTAATGAAAATTATTAAAAATCTATGACTTTTATTTTTTCAAACATTCAGGTTTTAAATGTAATACAGAAGACAAGATTGACAATGTCTTGTGAAAAATACATTTAGAAATTTAAAAAATTTTTAGATGCAAACTGTCAATGAGTTAAGCAAATTGCTGAAACGCAGATGAGTTTCCAGCAATATATTTTACTCACATAATCTTGATTTCCAAAATTACCACTTATACCTAAGGAAGTAAATCGATAACCTGTATGATCCAAGTATTATTTGTACACAGTTTTTTTTATATTGTGGATCATAACTTATGATGACATTCATATTAATATATGAATATTTTACCACAATAAGTGTATCAAAGATACTGTTCATAAAGAATGATGTTCTAGTAGGCTACAAATGGACAAGTCCACATTTTTACACAGAAAATATCTAAAACGTCAAGTTGCATCAGCTACTGTGGTGACTAAGCTGAAATATCCCCGCAGGGTCAGGAACAAACCAGCTTTCCCACAGGTCGTTGTGCACGCTGGGGAAGTCCCAGGGTTTGTGTCTTCCATTCCAGTGGAGCAGTTTTGCCTCTTGCAGAAAATGCTCCGAATATCTGGTATCGGGATTCCAGCCTTCATTGTGTTTAGAGAAAAATAATAGGCTTGTTAGAAAATAAAATGTTCATATTAATTATTGAATATAGGTTCATTATTTCAAAAGTTAAACAAATCAAAGAATATACAATGAAGACTCTACCACGTACTGAAAATCTCCCAAATAACCACTGTTAAGAGTTTCTCATGAAATCCTTTCAGTAACGTTCTACCTGCACACCAGTCTGGAGGTAAATATGTGCATGTATATGTTATATATGTGTGTGTGTGTATATAAACACATTTTTTAATTTATTCGTAACTTGCCTTTTTAAATTACTGTCTTAGGAAACTTTCCACACCAGCACATATGGATTTATTGAATTATTTTTAATGACTACATAGAATGAATATATGATGATTTAGCAGGTTCCTTCTCAGGGACATTTAGGCTGTTTCTGTCCCTTCACTAGCATAAACAATGCTAAATGAACAGTCTTCCATGCATGTCTTGTGCATGTGTATAAATATATCTGTAGGATAAAATCTTGTAGCTGGAATGGCTAGATTGAAAGGTGTGTACCTTTTTGATAGGAGGTTGCCAAATCGTCCCCAGAAGGGTTTATAAGTTTCCCTCCCACCTAGAGTTTATAGTTGTTTTTCTACGTTTTCCCTCAACATTTTCCTTTAAGTGGTCTTATTTTTACCACGTAAAATAACTAAGATTAAGATCTACTTTTTAACAAACAGCTATCTTCATTTGAGTATTAGTCCCCTCATAAGAAATCACTTAGAGACTGTATTTACCCTAATATTGCCGTTGCTCAGAATATTTGTAGAATATCTCTTCCAAAAGTATGTTAAGATCTTGCGAATGTAAATCTTTTTTTAAGATATCCTGTATAGTGTTAAATTTTCTTTCTAAGAAAAGGAATTTTATACTTTTAAAAAACCAAAAGTCCACTGAGTAAAGAGAGAGAGAGAATACCTAG
This sequence comes from Pteropus alecto, assembly GCF_000325575.1. NCBI lineage: Eukaryota > Metazoa > Chordata > Mammalia > Chiroptera > Pteropodidae > Pteropus > Pteropus alecto. The sequence continues at coordinate 5,859,335 of NW_006437736.1, read as the reverse complement.
ATTTTGTTATTCTAGTTTAACATATAAGAAAAAAAACGTCCTGTCTTACATTATTCATAAACATAGCTGTGAAGGCAGTTGCAGCAGAAGAGCTTGGTGTTGCAGGCAATAGAGGCCTAATTGGAAAAATTATCAACTTCCAAAGAATCTACAAAGGCGATGCTCACTGGGAAGAGGCACCTTCATGTGAGAAGTCATCACAGAGTAGGACAGCATCTTTCAGCTGAAGGACTGCGTACGGACTTGAGATTTTGCTTTTAGCTAAGTATGTTTCATAAATTTTTTAAATCTTAAGCCTCCCTGTTGAGGCTCAAACTTAATACCCATGAGCGTTAACATTGCTTTCTGCTTTCAGAACACTCTAAAACTGAGTCATTTTTCAAATGATCATTGTGTAGATTTACTTTGCAAATCGTCCCTGATTCCAAAACTTTCAGCACAGAATAGGTTCTGTTCTACAAAGAAAAATGACTTCTTTCCCTTGGGAAGATCCTGCTCCTTCCTACTACTTGTCGATAAGTTAGATGTTTCACAAAATGTAATTCTGAGTGTCTGTTCCAAGGTCATAAAATAATCTAACCTTATTGATCTAAGTTCTGCATAGTTTTTCTTACACAATATTTCTTAAAGACATTCTCCTTTGATGGGATTTTCTGCACATTCATTACATGGATATGTTGATATTTGGCTTAACAGTGAACTCAATATTATTATAAATCAAATCAGACAGAACAATAGTGTCCTTAACATCCCTGTGTCACTCTTAACATGCATACAGATGCTCAGGAAAATCAGGGAAGATTCTGGTAATGAGGCAGAAGCAAATCTATAAAGAAGAAGAGACAAGAACCCAGCTTCCACCATTTTTTCTGTCCTTTCTCTGTCCTAGAGAGTAAGGGACATACCACCTTGCAGGATTATTCTCAAAATTAGAAATAATGTTCACCTTTATCACCGGAACCTAGCTCAGTTCTTGTCAGTGCAGTAGATACCTGGTAAAAATAAATCCATTGTCTCCAATTCTAAAATAATCCCCAAATGTCTGAAAAAAAAAGATTTGTAATAACTTCTTTGGCAGCAAAACCTAGATCCCACTCAGGGTATTGTAGAACATAAGTATATGCACCACATTACCTTTTTTTAAATTCAAAAGCTTTCTGAATTTCTAAACAGGTCTGGCCAGTGGTTTTGGCTAATGGGTTGTGGCCATCTCTCTGAATGAATGTAAAAGTGTTCTGTACCTAGCTCAGTTCTAAGCAATTCACAAATATTTGGTAATCAATTCCTTACCAAAAAAAAAAAAAAAAAAAAAAACCTTTATAAGGTTCTATAAGCTTCATTTTACAAATGAAAAAACGAAGGCACAGAGAGTTTGAGTAACTTGCCCAAAATCATAGGTAGTAGCAGAGTTGGGATTTCAACCCATACCCTAGAGCCTGCACTCCTGTAGTGAAGAGTGAATAAGTGCCTGTTAGGGGACTCACAGCACACATCATCAGTAAACAACTTCTTTTTAAAAGATAAATTGACAGTTGTCTAAATGCATCATAAGCCATTATGCTAATTCATTTGGTTTTGTCCACTGTAGCTACTACAAAAGTTCAAGAAAGGTATGTGAAAAAGTTTTGATGATGAAAGTTCTAAATAGTTAATGTTTATCTGGCACACACTATGTGCTAAGCATGAGTCTAATTGCTTTTTGTGAATTCCTAGAAACACAACTCTAGGGTAGTTAATTTTTATCAGTTGCATTTGCAGAATCTGAGCAATGAGAGCTAACGGATCCAAGGTAATCTCCAAGGTCACCTGGAGCAGTGGTCCCCAACCTTTTTGGCACCAGAGACTGGTGCTCCTATGAGAAGTTAATGCCTGAGGATCTGAGGTGGAGCTGAGGCGGTGATGCTAGCGCTGGGGAGAGGCTGCAAATACAGATGAAGCTTTGCTCGCTCAACCACTGCTCACCTCCTGTGGTGCGGCCTGGTTCCTAACAGGCCATGGACCAACGGGTACTCCCCAGCCCGGGGGGTGGGGACACCTGACCTAAGAGATTTGAATTGAGGAAGCTGGTGTGAGAGCACACTTTTCCCACCTTGGTGCTCACTGGGTCTATAAAATGCACTTTTCTGTTGTTTTTCTGAAGTACTTACCCAGGTGCCTTATGTGCCACAGGGGGTTGATAGTGGAGTATTTCCCGTGAAATACAATCAGCATCGGGGAGGTGGCCACACCTCCACCCAGGGAGCTGCTGTAGAGATTTTCCCTAAGAAAAGGGATAAAGAGCTAGTGACATTTGGTCTGGAGCCCCACAGATTCACATCAAGTAGAATCTAATAATTTTAAAGGAGGTAAGACAGTCTCTCACTATATGATAAGACTTTCGCTTTTTATTTTGAAAATTGTCAAACCTATACAAAATTATAAAAAGAATACCATGAACTTCCATATACTTTACCTAGATTCACAGTGTTAATACTTCGCCATTTTAATCTCAGGCTTTTTTGTGGCAAATGTAGAAGATTAAGTTCTGATCCTACATTATTTAGATAACTATTCACAAATTGAAGGTTATGATGGTATTAAAAATACTCAGAAAAAGAGGAAAGAGAATACGATGATATGATCAATAGTTATCTACATTATTTAGATAACTATTCACAAATTGAAGGTTATGATGGTATTAAAAATACTCAGAAAAAGAGGAAAGAGAATACAATGATATGATCATTGTATTATGATCATATCATAATAAAACTGAGTCAGTTTTATTTTCTTTATTTAAAACTTCGGTAATAAAAAATGGCAAGTTTTTAAAACTTGGACCCTAAAAACAAAGTTGACTTTATAAAATAATCATTAAAATAAATCTATGTAAGAAGGAGGAATCTTGACTAAGATTAATGATTTTCAGTGGACAAGGTTCACTAGGATTCTCGAAGAACACTAAAAGTCATATCGTTAAACAATTTATTAGAAAAATGTTTGTATAAGAAAGGATTCCACAGGATCTTACTTCTTCTGACACGTCATTTGAGAATAAATTTTCATCTACTATCCCTTTTCTTTCTCAACTGTGCCTTTGTGAAGAAGTAGGATCTTAGATGTATGTAAAATATTTCTGACCCCCTGAGCTATGCATGGGAAATTAATTGAATAACTTTGTTCCCAAGCATGGAAAAAATGGTAGCGAAGTCTACACATACTCCACATTTTTTTGCATCCATTTCTCCAATTGTTTGGTGATGCGCTGGTGCTTCCATTCCGTCATGTTGGCAACAATCACACCGGGATTGAAAGAACAAGTGCTGGGGCTTATGCCCAGGTCCTTTATGGTCTTCTTGCGGTAGTCCAGATAGCCCATATATGTATTCTGTCAAGGAACAGGATAAGCATGCTTTTGACCAACAAATCTTTTGTTTCCGAACAACGATCATTTTCTTAAAACCATTGTGCAGTGTCTCTGGGTCTCCCCGCCCAGTGTCCTTTGCTGGCTTCTTCTTGTTTTCCCAACTTCTAAAAGCTGAGTGCCCCTAGTCTCACTTGTAGCACCTCTTCCTTTCTCTGGCACTAACGCTCTAGACAGCCTCATGGCTCTAAATACTATCTGTGTAGACGGTCCTGACCTCTCTGGATTTCCCACTCCTGCTCCATCTGCCAATTCAGTGTCTCCTTCTGGATGCTTAATAAGGCAGCCCTACTTCCATCCAAAAAGTGCTCCCGATCCTATCCCAAACGTGCTTTCCAACAACCTGCCCCACCTCAGTTAGTGGCATCTCTGTCCTTCTAGCGACTTAGGCGAAGAAAACCCAGAGTCCTTAGGTCATCTTTGACTCCTCTTACTCACTTTGCATACAATTCTGGCAGCAAATCTATTGGACCCATCTTCCAAAAACATATCCAGAAGCCAACCACTTCCCATTCACTGGATTTCCGCCAGCTCCCATGTCCCTGCTTCTACCCCTTTCGGCCCCACTCTGTCTCTGCATGATTTATCTGCTCAAAGCCTCACCAGTGGCTTCCCATCTCACTCAGAGTGAAAGCCACAGTTCCTAAAGCGACCTGCCCTGCCCTTCCATTACGCCTCTGACTTCTATTATTCTTTCCCTTGATCCCTCAGCCACACTGACGTTCCTCTAATATGCCAGACAAGCTCCTGCCTCAGGACCTTTGCACTTGCTGCTACCTATTCTTGGAATGTTTTCCCCCTGCTTAGGTGGTTCCTTTCATTCTTTCAGGTTTGATCTCAGCAACGCCATCTCAGCAGAGCCATCCATGATCACCCTATTTAAAATACAGCCCCAACTCCACTCTGATCCTCTGTTAAGTATTTTACCTGTCTTCCCTCTAGAATGTAAGCTACACAAAGGCAGGGCTTTTAGCTTTGTTTACTGTATTACTAGTACCTAAAACAGTGTCAGGCACACAGCAAGCACTCAGTACGTAGCTGACTGAATGCAACATGAGGCAGGATGTACTGTTTTGCCCACGTGGGCGGCCATAATCCACCTCAGTGGGATGCTCGAATATGACATGGAAGTAACAGAAATACTCAGGCGCTTTCAAGAACTTTAAGTGCATGCAATAAGGTTACATGCATCGACTAATTAATTCTCACAATGACTCTCCCTCTATTTGACAAATAAGGGAGAAAACAGTTGTTTAAGTAACTTGCCCAGGGTCACAAAGCTACTATGTGAGGGAGCCCAGATCCTGACAAAGGTAGGTCTGGCCCCAGAGTCTAGCCTTAAAATTAAAATTATTTGTATTTTTATTTAATTTTTTTTTAAAGTATAAAAGAAAAGCTTTATCAGAAGGGAAAGTACACTTCCAGACGCGGAAGTGGGCCTGAGCAAGAGAAGCGTGGCTCAAAAGGCCAATTAAAATTATTTTTTAAATTAAAATTAAATTTAAAATTATTTCCTGGAACTTTTTTTTGAAGAATAGCGTTTGATTCTTCCTCCCACCCCTTTAATCCCACTCCCCCTACACACACACTTCCACCCCTGACCCATGGATGTTGATGTTTCCCCTTATGAGCTGGATCTCTGGTGGGGGGTTGGGGGGGCTCCTCCCACGCGCTCGCAGCAATCTGGGGGGCGGGGCCTGGCGCACCCGGGACGTGAACCCAAAACCTTCAGCTTGCAAAGCACACTTGCTAACCACTACACTATGGAGCCACAGCCCAGTATTTGATTCTTAATGGCACCTTGCATTTTAAAGCCATTCTTCTGGTTCGACTTCCCTCATTTCCACCAGGGTAAAGAGCTTGAACAAAATCAAGATTTTCCTCAGCTGACAGGGGGAAAAAAAAAAAGCGACGGTCAAAACTCTGAAAATAGAACCAAAGAGTCAGCGAGTCTCTTACAGAAAACGCCATCTCTGACAGAGGGTGGTGAAGAGTGACCTAACCCCGTCTGTTATTTCTGGCGCATGTAGTCCGCGCGGGACACTTTGACCTCATGTAATTTCATCACAGCTCATAAAATCGCAACAGAGATATTACTATAGGTGTCAGATGAGGAAAGTGGGACTTGCAGGGTTAAGTAACTTGCCCAGAGTCGCTAAGAGGTGGAGCTGGGGTGTGACCGCCCCCAGCAGTCCAGACTGGCGGCTCTCCAGGTGTAGCTTACCTGTATTTTGCGTTGTGGGAGAAGAGAGGGTGAGAGCGGCAGGGTCAAGGTAGGAATCTGAAACAGTGGGCTCACCTGCAGCCCCACGAGTCTGTTCGTGTCCAGAGATGAGGGCAAATCACAGTCATCTGAAAACGCGGCCGCATGGCCCAGGGCCAAGGTGGTGTCGTACAGTTCTTGGATATCACCTGAATTTAGAAACATCAGGAGTTAAAATACTATAGCATTTGCTTCAGGGATGGATAGAGCCTTAGAACTTTAACTAATCTTCATTTTGCTTTAGGGGAGAAGTATCTGACCCCTGATTTCATGTGGCTTGGCAATATGATTAATAAAAATAGCTCATATCAATTTAGAAAGGCACTTGAAAAGAAGCTGCGATCACTCTTTGTCAAATTTCTTTATTTCTGTTGCTATGTAGGTACCACAGCAATGCTTATCTTTTTTGCATGTGGGAACGAGATAAGGCTACATTTGAACACCAAAACTTAACTCACTTCTAAGAATGTCATCAGTGAGACTACCTTCCTACATTTTAGGGGTGCAGAGAAGGGAAAGGCTACCAAGCTATTAATCACAGACTTTGACGATCAGAGAGTGGCTCTTAGAAAGACAGCTGGACTGTCCAGGGAAGCGAGTATCAACCCCTGTTTTCAAAATATTCCCAAATTTACAACAATACTATACTCCCAACTTGAATGAGCAGTCATAATCACTGGGCAGCTAGCTACTTGGAAAATGAAGAGAGAGAGTCGTTCTACTTATCAGCTGCTCCTTTTCCAAGTGGTCTCGCCGTGGGTGACTATACCTTGCACAATGACATCATCGTCCAAATAGATGACTTTCTCATGTTGGTGGATAAGCAGAGGGAGATAAAATCGAACAAAGTTCAGCTGTTAAAACAACAAAAGGAGCAATGTTGGGGAAGAGGCATGCAACTCAGAGTCTTCCAGGGGTGCTGGAGAGTCGGCTTGGACCATGGCCTTGGTTCAGCTCCAGGTTCGATGCAGAATAAAACAGGGGCTGCCAGGCTGCCTCACCTGAGCTTCTGGTGCCCAACTTATCTGCGCCTTGGGCTGAAACCAGTGCTGGCAGATCTGTGCTTCTCCTAGATTTAAACTCCCCAGCTTCTCAGACTATCGCCAGCTTCATCTCTGAATTGTTGCAGTGGGCATCACAGAAGCTTCCCCCCTCAATCTTTTAGGCCACAAATTGCCTGTTTTCCTCTACACTCGGTAATTTGACTACTGTTAACTAAATCTCACACACACACACACACACACACACACACACACACACACAGAGGCATCATCCCCAACAATAGGCTCAACTTCTTAATGACTTCATTATGTTTATGGAAACCATTTTAAATCCTTTCTGGAACAGGTGGCTTATAAATTACAAATAAGCAGAGTTTGGTGGAGACCTAACAACTGTGAGGCTTCAAAAATATTCTGTCTGGACTCCAGTGGCTAGTGCTCCATACTGAACAAGGTCTCACCATAGACTGTCCCCAGCACGTGCACGGTTCCTACTCACAGGCTGGAGTAATTCGGGCCTCGATGAATCTGCTCTGATCTTCCCTTTGAGGACCATAGGGTTGAATTCCACAACTTTAAAGTTTATTTCTCTCAGTTTAGAATGTTCGATCCATTTTCTAAAGAGATGGAAAAAAAAACCTTTAGTACACACCTCCACCTTTCCTCAATTTGTTTATTACCTTAGAGTCAATCTCTTGCCTCCTTAAATAGTTAAAAATGTGTGCAACCTTAGTAGAGTTTAGTCTATAAATCCTTTCGAGTCTTTCCCCATCTGGCCTGGCTTTAAATCATTCTTTTTTTAAAAAGAAAATTATTCACATAACTCTGTCTGCAAAGGAAATGAAACAAAATAGTAATAGCCAAATATCTCCCCAGATCTATATAATCTCCACAGGAAACTGGAAGAACAGAAAGCGTTCCTTCTTTCTGATGAAGCGGCATCTGTGGTTGCTGGTACCATCTTTGCCACGTGCTAACAGCTCTGTAATATTATGAAGCAGGACATTCTCAGTCCTCTACAGGGACGAAAGTCACTTTTACTCTGCTGTTTTGGCTCCGAAGACGATTTGAATTTACCTTTGCTCTGTCTCTCGATTTGAATTTACCTTTGTCTCTGTCTCTCAATCTTCCCCATTGGTCCTCACCCTCTGCCCTTGCCCCTTACATTTTCTCAGTCTTACAGAACTTCTTCTATCTTTTATCCAATTCATAAGATGCTTGGTAGACATAATCTCAAAATAAAATTTCCAGTGACTAAAACCACACATGGGAGCATTTGTTGTCGATTAAAAATCAACAAAAGAATTAAACGTTCCCAATGAAATGTAGATCTGCAAAATTTGAGCCGTAAAAATAAGCCATTTACATGATGTTATATGTCAATTATATTTCAATAAAGCTGGGCGGGGGGGGGGGTGGGTTTTGCACTCATGTCAATAAGAAAAAGACAGACAACCAAGCCGAAAAATTGGCAAGAGACTCGAACATGCATATCCAAACAGTCACACGATGTGCAAAAAAAGTGCTCAGCCTCATCAGAGATAAAGGAACCTCAAATAAAAACCACAGTGAGATACTGCTGGACACTCATCACAGGGGCAAAATTAAAAAGACTGTCAGGTGTCGATGTGGCAGTTGTCACATGGGAGTTTTTACTTCGTGATGATTCACTAAGCTGTACAGGGGATTTATACAATTTTGTTTTTGTGTTATACTTCAATGAAACGAGTTTTTAAAAATATTTTAAAACAAGGGATGGTGGACAGGATCCAAGAACTGGGAATCATTCTCCACTCGAATGTCATTAGTCCTGAAGCTCATGCCTTTTGGCCAAAGTGCAAACCTTTACTGAGAACATACAACACAGGCCATTCTTATGAGTTTGGTTATCTGATTTTTATACCCACAGATGATTAAAGGGCTGTTAACAGCAGGCTAAGTGAACAATCTACAACAATAAATGGTAAGAAGAGAGAGAAATTAGACAGAGAAATGAAAACCATACACAAGCCCTCAAGTCCTACAGCAGACAAGGACCTCTGAGATTGGGAGCAAATGTTTTACCAATCTCAGTATCAAATCCTACAGCAGACAAGGACCACTGAGATTGGGAGCAAATGTTTTACCAATCTCAGTATCTCCTAATGGTGCTAGAACACCAAAATCTAATTATAAAAGCCATACATGAGTCCATTCTCCTTATGAATGATGGAAATAATACTTGAAATGCCTTTAACTTTCCTTCATCACTGCTTTCCCTAATTCTTCCAACCTCCCGAGAGATAGTCACTGTGAACAGCTGGAGAGATCTTCCCAGGTCTTTTTCTTTACAGAAACACATATACGTGCATGTACGCATTTGGGATTTTTGATTTTCATTGCTACAGAATGAATCTTTGTGTCCTTCCAATCCTCATATTCATATGTTGAAAGATTATCCCCAATGTGATGGTGTTTGAGGTGGGGCCTTTAGGAGGTGATTAGGTTATGAGGGTGGAGCCTTCATGAACGAGAGTCACCTCCTTATAAAGGAGGCCCCAGAGAGCTCCCTTCCCCCCTATGTCATGTGAGGACACAGCAAGAAGACAGTCCTCCAAGAATCAGGAAGAGGGCCCTTACTAGACATGGAATCTGCTGGCACCTAGATCTTGGGCTTCTCAGCCTCCAGAACTGTGAGAAATAAAACTATTGTTTATAAGCCACCCAGTCTGTGGCATCCTGTTATAACAGATGGAACGGATTAAGACATTCATAAAATGGATCACACTGTAAGAGGTATACTGCAACTTGCATTTTCCACTTAACGATCTGCCTTGGGAATCTTCTATGTCAGTGTACACAGATTGCTTTCTTTCTCTTTTAATAGCTGGATCATATTCCATAGTTCATTTAAATATTCTTCCATTGATGAACATTTAACTATTTAGCAATTTTTTTTTTTTTTACTATTTCACATAATGCTGAAATTAATGTTGTTGTACATATATTTTGGTACTATGTAGAATTTCTGTAGCACAGATTCCTAGCAGCGGAAATGGTTTGGTGAATCAAACTACATATGCATGTAACACTTTAACAGATATTGCCCTCTCAAAATGCTTTACCAGTTTACAAAGTATGTATTGTATAAACAAGGAATAAGCATGTCTATTTTCCTGCACTAGATATTCTTGTCCTATTTGATTTTTACCATCCTGATGAGTGAAAAGTTATATGTCATTGCTGTTTTAATTGGCATTTCCCTCTTAGTAACAGCTAACATTTTTTCACGTTTATTTGATTGTATTTTTTCTTCTGTGAATTGTCTGTGTTCTATAGTCATTTTTCTACTAGATGCCTGTATGTTTAAAATTTTTTGTATGAATTCTTTATATAGTTGGGATACAATCCTTTGTCTATAATATATCTTGAAAACCTAATTTACTGTGTGATTAATTTCACTTTTTATAGTGGTTTTCATCATTTAAAAGTATATAAATGTTATGCGGTCAAATCTTGCCAGTTTTTTCCTTATGATTTGGGGCCTCAGGGCCCCATTCCAAAATTATACAATTATCGTACATTTTTATAATACATTTAAAATTTGATTTTCTGTTTATTTCTTCTAAATCCAGCTCCAATTTATTTTGTAGTGTAGTGCATGATAGGAAAGAGGTCACTTTGCAGTTCAGAATTATATTAGTGATGATTCTGAGCCATATTAAAATGGTTATATTATATTAATATTCTCTCAGGTTAAGAAAGCAGAGGAAAGAAAAAACATTTTATAAAGAAAGATTTTTACATAAACTACTTAAGGATTGAGGTTCTTTAAGTTCAGTTCAATTCAGTACAATTCAGTTCTGCAGAATGATGCATTGCTCTACCGGATCAATGAGATTTTGCAGAAAATTCCTTAGCTAGGTGACACATTTGTCAGGTCATCCCCTCATTAAGCCGAATGACATTTCTCAAACCAAAAAAAAAAAGGGGGGGGAATCCATTTAAGGAAAGTCAAAAGAAAGTAGAAAACTCCAAAGTCTAATTACCGTATTCGAGAGAGAGTGTTCCGGAGCCCAACTACATAGAACAAAATGTTGGCGTCTGTGTTACTATAGATGCTGTTGATGGCAGCCATGGCGGCACCCATTCTTCCTGCTGCTGCACAAATCACCACGGGAATCTCCCCTTCCAGTTCCTCAGGCATCTCAGAGTCATCCTCTGGAAACATCAAAATCAGTGTCTTGGAACATAAAGGAATTTCACAGAAGAGCCAGTTTAACTTGCCTTCCACACTGCTGGGGGAAGATAGCATGGTGGGAAAGAGACTGCTGATTGTTCTCCAAAATCCAGTCTCTCCTTCTTCCCTTAGCAATAGCACATGGGAGTTTTAGCTGGCACATAGCCAGCTGCTATGAATACTTTTTCCATACTCCTTTCTGACCTGTAGGATGTTAGTGCAAGTAATGTGTGTAACTACTGGGTTTGCTTTTACAAAGAATTTGCTTACTCATCTACAGCCATACCACCCTGAACAAGCCCAATCCCATCTGATCTCGGAAGCTAAGCAGGGTCGGACCTGGTTAGTACTTGGATGGGAGACCACTTAGGAAGATCAGGTGCTGTAGGCTTCAAAAATAAAAAAATAAAGGATTGTAAGCTGACAAGGTCCTTACGATCTGTGAGGACAACCAAGGGTTGCCTCACCTAAAAAATAAAAATAAATAAAATAGAATTTGCTTACTCTCCCCTTTTCCTTTCTCCCTTCCCCTCGGCTGGAATGCTGATGTGATGACAGGAGTAAGAGCAACCATCTTGGATCACAAGATGGAAGCCACCTGCTGAAGACACCAAAACCATAAGGAAGAAGGAATCTGCTCTGGATGATTGTGGAACTGACACATTAGACTTTCACTTGAAAGAGAAAATAAATTTGTATTTTGCTTAAGTCACTATTATTTTGGAGCTCTCTTACAGAAACCAGTTAAATAGCCTAACGCATAAACACAGTTGAAAAACATGTGAAGAACTGAAAAGCCTCATTGAATTCAGCAATTTCAACTCCTCAACTTTCCTCTGAATTGGAATATTTACCTCACCTCTGCTGCTATAAAATATACTACTTGTGACCTTCCTTCCCTCATCTGCCCTCTAGTCAAGTGTTTCAAAAGTTGACAGAAAGAGAAAGGAGGTAAATGAAAAGCATGACTAATGCACAAAATCAATAATTGATTATTCTTTTGAGCCTTGGCTATAACATACAATACTGATGATACATGTATGTATTATTTTAAAACCAAAATGAAATCATACCTTTCATAGTCTTCTCTCTCTTTCTCTTTCTCTTTAAAATAGTTTTATTGAGGCATAATTTAGATACTGTTGTAGACTGAATTGTCTATAACCCCTAAAATTCATATGTTGAAGCCCCAACTCCTAATACCTCTGAATGTAAGTTTTTGGATATAGGGCCTTTAAAGAGGCAATTAAGTTGAAAGGGGGCCGTTATGGGGGGAGGGGGCCTTAATCCTATATGACTGGTGTCCGTGTGAGCAGAAGAAGAGATACCAGGGATGCAGGCACAGGGAAAAGGTCATGTGAGGGCACAACAAGAAGGCAGCCATCTGCAAGCCAAGCAGAGAGGCCCCAGGGGAAGCCACCTTGATCTAGCATTTCCAGAGCTACAAGAAAATAAATATGTTGTTTAAGCCACCTAGTCTGTGGTTCTTTGTTATGGCAGCTCTGACAAACTAATACAGGTTTATTTGTATTTACTTACTGTGAATGTACAATTCAATGATTTTTTTGGTAAATTTGAGTTGTGCAACCATAATCACAGTCCAAATTTAGAACATTTCCATCACCCCGAAAAGTTCCCCTGAGGCAGTCTGCAGTCAACCCATGCCGCCTCTTAGCACAAGACAACTACCAATCTGCTTTCTGTCACCATAGATTTGCCTTTTCTAGAAAGTTTGTATAAACGGAAACATACAATATATGGTTTTTTGGGTCTGGCTTCCTTCATTTAGCTTCCAGTTTGGGGCACCTATGAATAATGTCCTATAAACATGTGTATACATGTCTTCGTGTGGAAATCATTTTTTCCTCAGATGTTCCTAGATTATTTAGACCAGATTATGTATGTTTTTAATTGTTTTATGAATTTCCATATTAAGAAAAAGTCAGCTCCGTGAGAGTGGGGACATGATTTTGTTCATGGTTATGTGTCTAGTGCCTTAGCAATTGGCTTTTAAAAAAGTGTGGAATAAACGTGTGTAAAGCACCAAATTATTAACTGTATTTGTCTTTGGCTGAAACAGCTATAGGTAATATTTTTTCCTTTTCTGTATTTTCCATAAATGAGTGCATTTGCTTGACTAATATAAAAAGCAAATTAATCAAAAATATAATAAATATGCTACCGGTGCTTCTTAATTTATGTGGGCTGACTTTGTGTGTTTTGCAGTTATGAAGGTGCCAGTTCACAATTCTTCTCCTCAGGGAATTGGTCTCCTCAGTAGCTGGAAGAGGATACAGGGTCAATGCAGGATCTTTTTATACGTTGACAATTATGAGGCTGTTTGTGCACTGATGAGAATGAACCAGCAGGGAGAAGAAAGAGATGGCAATTTTTATAAGCAAAATTACTGAGAGACTCCAAAAGGATGGGTGTAAAGCAGGTAAAGCAGGCCACTCAAAGTGTGGTCCAAGAACCAACAGTATCGGCATCAACTGAGTGCTTACTGGAAATGCAGAGTCTTAGGTCCTGCCCTAAGTCTACTGATTCAAAGCCTCTCCAGGTGGGACCCAATACTGTGTTTTAACAAGCCCTCCATGTGATCCTTATATGTGCTAAAGTTTGAGGAACACAAATAGTCTAGAACACAACTGAAAAGTTGGTCTTGGCCTTCAAGCAGGTGTTTGGGAAGTGACCAAATTGTTGCTTATCTCTGAACCCAGCTACTGAAAGGACTCAGAGGAACATATTTAAACCGAGTTTCCAGGTATCCCATCTCGATAGATTACATGCCTGCTTACCTCTTTCATTCTTTTTTAAAATGCATTTTTAATTGTGGTAAAATACATTTAACACAAAATTTGCCATTTAAACCATTTTTAAGTGCACAGTTCAGTGGTATTAAATACTTTCACACTGTTGTACAATCATCACCACCATCCATCCCCAGAACTCTTTTCGTCTTGTAAAGCTGACAGTCTATACCCATTAAACATTAACTTCCCATTTCCCCTCCTCCTAGGCCCTGGCAACCATTATACTTTCCGTCTCTATGATTTTGATTATCTAAGTACCTCATATAAGTGGAATCACACATTATTTGTCTTTTTGTGACTGGTTGATTACATTTAGCATACCTGCTTCATTCTTGAGCACAGTCCCCTTATGTACTTTCTTATACAGAATCCCACAGAGGGTCACAATCAGAAGGAAGAGCAACACCTGATTAACTGAAACAAAAACAGAAACATGTTCAAGTTTAATGTATCAAGCCGAAATTGTGGAAAAGTTTAGAACAGCCATGTGAGCAGATGCATTCCCTGACATACCCTGGAGAGGTGGTCTGGGACCTTTCTTTAAGCAGATGGCACGTGGGGTAAGAAGTTAACCTGGGATACTGTTGATGCTCAAGGATACACACATGTAGTTTAAGGAGGATCCAAACCAGGGCTAAATCCAAGCAGTCTGATGGCAGAGGCTACAACCTTATGACTATATGATGCTGTCTTTACTGTGCATAAATACTTTGTTTCGAATAATAGCCAACATTTATATAACACTTACGATGAGCAAGTACTTATTATGAGTACATGTTCTTAGCCGTTAGAACCCACCTAAGATCTTCTCAGTTAATTCAACCACTGGTCAAGGATGACATACAGAAAATTCTTGCCTTGGTTAAGAGATTGAAAGACCTGTTTACCTCTTCCAGTTTTAAGCCTCCAGGAGCAACTGTCCCCAAACAGCAACACTTCTCCCTGGGATTTATTGAGAAGTGGAAGGGTGTAGGGCAGTGCTTTCGTAAGCATGGAGCACATACCACTGGTTATAGCAGAGATGACTTAGGAGGTTTGTGTTCATAGCATAAGGAATATTAAATCTCAGTGTGAGAAATCAGTCCTAATTTCATATGCAGGCAGGCAACAAAAGCTACACAGAATTGAATAACATTCTAATCATATATAGTTGTACAATCACATTCTTTTTATGATTGGAGATAATTATTTTCTATTTACAGTAAGGATATAAACTTCCTATTACAAAGTAAACTTATAATTTTTAAAAAATCGGTCGATTTAAAGAAAATAGTCATGCATAGGACCGAAGGAACATAGATGATGAAAAATTGTGAAGGTGGTACACAATTGTCTGCAGTTTGGAAAACACTGGTAGAAGGGGAAAGGGCTGGGATTTAAGCCAGACTCAAATCTCATTTCTACTACTTCCTAACTGTGTGGCCTTGGACAGGTTACTTAACCTCTCTGAGCCTCAGTTTCTCATCTGCTAAATGGGGATTGTAATAATAATTATTACTTCGTAGTTGTATTTTGAGGTTCAATAAAGATTTTATAATTGTTGTGTATTATTATTTATTATTTTTGTGCATCAAGATATTTAACATTTATAGGCCTCATACCAACCTATTTTCTGGCCTCTAGGCTTTTTTTCTTTACATTTGTAAAATTTATAAAATGAAAGAGTTAGACAGTCTCTAAGGATGACTTCCAGAACTGCATTCTAAGGCCCAATGATTCCATCTTGCTAACTGACACACAGCTCCTCTCTGCCTCTGGTGTATCAAATTCCATCAGAGACAACGAGATACTAGACTCAGTTTAAAACTAAGCTATAGAGAAGCAGAAGATAAGGGACAAAGTTATATAGTTTATCAATACATCTGATTAACATTCACCTGCCACAGTCAGTTTAGGGAAGTGGCCCACAGTGACTGCTGTCTGCCCCTTTCAACCATGACTCTTATTGCTGATAGAGATAAAAGTTTTTTATTAGTATAAGTATGTCCCATGCAATACTTGGGATATACTTATACTAAAAAAAATTATTCATAGTTTATCTGAAATTCAAATCTAACTGGATATCTTGTCTTTTCATCTGCTACATCCGGCAACTCTACCCTGAGGATATCAGTAATACCATCAGGTTACCATATTTCCCCCATATTCACAAATTTCTCGATCTAAAATCAGGGTCAAATCAGGGTTTTGATGGGGTCTGATAAAATTTGAGGTGAGTCTTTAAGAACAAGAATACAAAATTACAAATGCTAAATTGGACAGGAACATGAATATTTATTTACAATGAAAAAATAATCTTTGCAAGTTTTATAGAAACATATGACCCCTCTCATGATAAGTCAACCTCTGTCCAAAATACTTAACTACTTTCCATGTGAATCATCCTGAAATAATGATGCCAAGAACTGCTTGTGGGAAAACTATGAAAATCAAAGCATATTTCAAAAGAAAGAAAAGCCAAGACCCAGCATCACAACAGCCCTCCAAAATATCTCTTTTTAATCATTAATTGTAATCTTACTTTTTCGTAACAAAGCCATGTGTATTCACGTAGATAAAAAACTGTGACCTGTGGATTAAAGAAAAAAAATTTGTTTAAAAGAAAATCAACCCAAAAGTCATCATAAAATTATTAAGGACTATATCTTTGACTGTCAGATATGTGGTGAATTGTGCAATTATCCTTTACTGTTCTGAATCTAGAATTTTTGAAACTGAATACTTCTTGAATGTGTAGCTTGCTTCTTCAAATTGACATCTCAATTTGAACCACGCAAAGGACCCCCAAGACAAAATCTTTGTCTTCAAGTTTTTTCACCTTCTCCAAAAAGAGCCCTGCCAGCCTTTGGGTTAGCAGCAGATCAGATGGCGCTAACCGAAAGAAGTGTCACACAGGTAGGTCACCTTGACCTAAAATATCAACCCCATGCCTTTTACTTTGCTGTCATAATTTCATTCTTTTGATAAGGAAGCTTTTATGTCTTCAGGAATCCCTTGTGGATACAAAACCATTCCTGAGAGGGGCACACCTACACTCAGGTCATTCATTCATTCATTCATTCAGTATTCATTAAGATCTTAACAAAAGCCCAGCACCATGATACGTACTGGGGATGCACCAATGAACAGATTTGTCCTTGTCCCTATCATCATGGAGTTTTCAACCCACTGGGGGAAGGAGATAATAAGACGTAACAAATAAAATAGATTATGGTAAGTGCTATGAAGGAAGCAACAGAGGGGCTGAGATAAAGATAAACAGAGGTGGGGAGTGTGTCAGGAAGAGAAATCAGGAAAAGCCTCACCGAGGAGATGGCACTGGATCAGAAGGAAGGCTTCTTCGAAGACAGGCTGGAAGGCTGCCAGAGACAGATAAGCTTTGGCAGTTTGGCATTACTGTACACTGTCTGAAGTAATTAAAATACTCACCTTTTTGCAACTTCATATATACCAATGTTGAAAAGCCCTTCTACCTCTATTTTGAAGATTATAGAAAATAAAGAAGGGACCAGGACACAAAACGAAGGGAGACTTTTCACTTGATATTCTTACAGGGCTTATATTAAACTTATTTAAGAACCAGTATGGCTCTCGGCACTGATCGATTAAAATGGGCACCGCCGCTGTCCCACCAGTATATTCTGACTAATAAACAGCAGCCATAACACCCACAGAATATTTAATCATATGAACGTACTATCTGTTGAACCAAATAAACAAATAGTTCAATACAGGAAATTCTAAATACAGACACACACAATGCATGTTCTGATAAACAACCAGAGTGGCTGTCAGAACATCGACCATTCTCATATTCAACAGACCAACTTTTTACTTTTTACATGGAGCTCTTGGCTTGCATGAGACAAATCCAGGGCAAATTCCAAGAGGACTAGCAACTAAATATAATCCAGGAACAACTTTTAACAGACGAGGCCAATTGCTTTTTCAGTGAATAAAGAATTAGCTTAATGAGAACTATTTTTCTGCCATTTGATACATGTTGACATGGTAATTTCTTCGTGGTGTCCTAGCTTTCTGTAAATATCCTACCTGTAAATATCCTATCTGTAAATATGTGTAAATATCCTATGAACTTCCATAATTAGAAAGGGTGCTCCACCTAGGGAAACCACAAATGCTGTATAATATATATTCAGTACACCTGCTTTAAAAATCACTTACTATGATGCATTTATACTTGCTGTTGAGTGTATCAATAATTTGTTCTTTTCTATTGCTGAATAGAATTCCATTGTATTGATATATGAGTTTATTTATCCACTTACTCACTAAAGGACGTCTGAGTTGTTTCCAGTGTTTTGTGATTATGAGTAAAGCTTCCAGAAACACTTGTTTACAGGTTTTTGTGTGATTCTAAGTTTTCACCTTTACCACAATATCTTCAAGTGGGATTGCTAGGTCATTTGGTAGATGTATGTTTAATTCTACGAGAAACTGCCCATCTGTTTTCCTGAGTGGCTGGATCATTTTACATTCTTACCAGTAATATAAGAGAATTCCAGTAGCTCTGCATTCTTGCTAGCACTTAGTATTCTCAGTAATTTTAATTTTTGCTGTTCTTATAGATATATGTCACTCTGGTTTTAATTTGCACTTCCCTAATGACTACTGATGTTGAGCATTTTGTATGTGACTACTCGCCATCTTTATATGGTTGTGATGGTTAATTTTATGTGTCAACTTGACTGGGACATAGAGCACCCAAATATTTGGTCAAACATTATCCTGGGTGTTTCCGTGAGAGTGTTTTCGGATGAGATGAACACTGAAACAGAGGACTAAGCAAAGAAATTGTCCTCTCTGATGTGGGTGGGCCCCTACAACTAACTGAAGTTCTTAATAGAACAAAAACGTTTGGCCTTCTCCTGAGTAAGAGAGATTTTCTTTAGCCTGACTGCCTTTGAACTGGGACATTATCCTTTTCCTGCCTTCAAACTCGAATTGAAACATATGCCAGTCCTGGGTCTCAAGCCTGCCATGTCTTCACACTTGAACTAGAATTATACTATTGGCTTTCTTAAATCTCCTGCTTGCCGATTCCCCCTGCAGATCTTGAGTCTTATCAGCCTCCATAATCGCACAAGCCAATTCCTTCTAATAAAGTCTCTTTTACCTATATATACAACTTATTGGTTGTTTCTCTAGGGAGCCTTGACTAATACAGTGGTGAAGTGTCCGTTTAAATCTTTTGACTATTTTTTAATTGAGACATTGATTTTTTTTTTTTGAGTTTTGAGAGTTCTTTACATATTTTGGATATAATTCCTTTGTTGGGTATATGATTTACAAGTACTTTCCTCCAGTATGTGGCTTGTCTTTCCATTCTTTTAACAATAAATTTTGCAGAAAAAAAGTCTTTCATTGCGATGATGTCAAATTCATCAATTTTTTTCTTTTATGGCTCATGTGTTTGGTGTCATATCTAAGAATTTTTGGCCTAACCTGAGGTCATGATGAGTTTCTCTGACATTTTCTTTTGAGAGTTTTGTAATTTTATATTTTATATTTTGAGTTAATTTTGCATATGGCATGAAGTATAGGTCAAAGTTCATTTTTTAGCATATAAATATCTAGTTGTTCCAGGATCACATAATGAGAATACCATTTCCAGGGAATTATTTTCTTTAATATTTTATTCCAGTTTCAAATCTAGAGGATGAAGTGTTTCCAAAAGAAGGGAGAAAAGGCTCAATACAGGTTTTGGATTTCCTCCTACACTTCCTACAAGGATTATAGATCTGGATAGCCACAATGGCTAAAAAGTGAGTTACATTATCAAATAGAGATTCAGCAATGTGCTCAAAGTAGCATCAGGCTTAAGGAGGCAAGAAAAGGGACAATATGTTATGAAAAAGTTTCAACCAAATATTTCCCCAAATTCAAATCCTATCTTTTCACAATATTCTGGAGTATTTTATTTGTGCTCTGAAACCCAAGAGAGCTAACAAGCTCTCTGTTCTCGAAACACATCTGTTACAACCCTGCTTCCTGGTATCCCAGTTCATAATTTATCTAGATGATTATTACAATACCTTATATATTCATTGGAAGAAGCAATGGGCACTAAGAGAAGCATGGGATAACTGGACAGGTTTGGTGGAAAACATAGTTAAACCATTAGAAAAGAATTTTAGATTATAAAATTCAAATTAGTCTAGAAATCTAAAATTCAATTTTGTCATATTTATATATTCATTTGCTTCTTTGTGGCATTCTGTCAATCACCCCAGGAGCTGGAAACTGACTTCCTTTATGTTAGAAAAAAGTTAATTCATTATAAATAACAATCGTCTTGAAAACTCAAAGTTTATTTTAAATTAAGTTGATCCTTCTTAATTATGGTCCTTCAAAGGAACTTGTGAACTTGACATTTGACTTATGGCAAGAGTCAGCCAACAGGGTATAATACCCTTTAGAAATTAGCAACAAGACAGAGACAGCCTGCAGGACAAGACAGGCAGGATGTCACAGTACCCTAGGGTTTCTTCATGAACTAAAGTGTTGTGAGAAGTTGATCTAGACAAATTCTTCAACAGGGATCTGATGCAAGTCTTTAATTCACTGTAAACAAGCAGCTACAATGTCCCTTTTGTTTTCCTGGGATATAGACTGGATACCCAAAGCTCTGAGTACATTTGCAGTGACCCTTCTCCTCTTCCCCTCTTGCACCTGGGAAAGAATCAAGCCCAAACAGCACACTATTTAGGATTCTTCTGAGATTGGTTTCAGGTAGTTTTGAATCCATTTATGATTTTAGGTGACATGCGTTCAGCTAACTTTTTGAGAAGATATAAGCCTTACCTGATCACTCTGTCCGGGTGCTCCCTGACCCCTGTTCCTGTCCCCATCTCTGTACTTCCGACACTGTGTTCTCACATGATGGGTGTGCCTCTCTTTCCCACGAGATGGTGAGAGGACTGACGACAGGTACTGTGGCTTACCTACCTCTGTGTGTCTCAACAAATGTGCGTGGAAT
>NW_006437736.1:5825984-5838596 GCF_000325575.1 Pteropus alecto | reverse complement strand
CTCTTGTTCTGTTCTTTAATCTGAGGAAGAAAGGGGTCCGCATACCTTCACGAAGGAAGAAAGCCAGGAGGAGGGGACTGTCAATGGTCTCATTCCAGACTGTCTTATCAGCCTTTCTACTACCTTCACAACAAGGAGCCCCAGAACCACGTCCCCTGCATCTCTGTAAGCTTTCCTAGGCTGAGTGACTTATGTTGTGGTTTCCCTGGAGTAATAATAGTCAAGCCTTTAGCATTAAAGAGCCTGTAGGCTTGTTTGCCAGACAGCAAGAAAGATGGAGCTAGAGAGTCACTTGTCAGCCAGTGTTGGACAGAGAATCAAGACACAAGATAGTGTCAGCTTCAAAGTGGGAGGAAAGAAGGCTGAGGTCCCGGGGCAAGTGACTAGGGAGGGAAGGAGCGCTTGGGAAATTGGTCTAGACCTGACAAGAGGCCATTAAGTTTAAAAATAAGCCACTAAAGACCTCACATGGGGAACTATTTTATCAGATGCCAGAGTTGGGGCTTATGGCCAAATCTGGACAAAATATTTTTTAGACCTGGAAGTGGCTAAGGGTGTTTCCTTTGTGTTGCAAGAAAAGGCAAAAGTGGGAAGGATTCTTCAGAAAAATATTCTAAAAATCAGAGCCCCTAAAAGGTTATATTATATATGCCAACTCTGATCAGTTGGTAGGGTTTTCGGTATTGCTAAATTGGGAAGGAATCTAAAGCCATCGGAAACAAATAAACCAACTTGTTGTGATTAATTAATCCTGTCTGCCATGGGTTCAGGTAGGAAGGAACTGGAAAGCACCTGGGAATCGGAAGCGAAGTTAAAAGAGGGAGCTCCGAAAAGGTGTTGCTGAATGACTTAAATCTGGCAGCACATGTACCTGAGTGGAAATACCATGAGGTTTGTCATTAGACAGAACTGACTTTGAATTCTGGTTCTACCCCATTTCTTAGCTGTCTAATTTTGGGCAAATTATAAAACCCAATCTGTAAAATGGGACTGTTCTGCAGATTAAATTAAATAACTAATAATAATAATAATAATAATAATTATAATAATGAAGAAGAAGGGAGGAGGAGGAGGAGGAAGAAGAGGAAGAGGAAGAGGAAGAGGAAGAAGAAGAAGAAGAAGAGAAGAAGGAGAAGGAGAAGGAGAAACACATAACAATTTCTATGTGCCAGGCATGGTCCTAACACCTTTATATATATTACTTAATTTGGTTCTCACAACAATCCTATAAAGTTATTATCCCCAGTGAGGGAACTGAAGTTCAGAAAGGTTAAGAGACCTGCCAACAGTGACACAGCTAATGAGTGGCAGAACCACGATTCACACTCAGGAAGTCTGGCTCCGAGTCCACATTCTTCACCACCTTAATAGCTACTAGAAGCTGGCCGCCCTCCATTGCCGACTGCTATCATTATGCATCAAGGAACTGTCATAATCTCTGTGATTTAATTTCACTCTGTAAGACTTGCACCCTAAAGTTCTCACGTGCACAAAACACATTTACTGGAGCACTTCAGCTCATACCAGGCAAGCTACCGAGTTGGGAGCAGGACAAGAGAATGGGTTTACCTGAAGAAAGAGGACGAAATTGGGACGTAGGAATTTGGCCTGTAATAAAACGCTCTGGCCTTCTTACTTTTTGCTGTGGCAGGAAAGGTTTACTCAAGATCCATCAAAATACGCAGGTCACGGAGTCAGGTGAGGGAGCCTTCAGTGTGGCTCTTCCTCCTGTGTGGAGAGTGGTATTCGTCCACAAAATGGCTTTAGACCAGGTGTCAACAAACTACAGCTCCGAGGCCAAATCCTGCCATCACTGATTTTTGTAACTAAAGTTTTGTTGGAACATAGCCAGATTTATTCTTTGACATTTGTCTATAGCTGTTTTCACTCTATAATAGATCTGAGTATTTGCAACAGAGACTGTACGGCGTACAATTTCACTTACTGTCCCTTTGGAGAAGAAGTTTGCTGATCCCTGTTCTTTGCTTTGGCCAGACAGATTTTCTACATATCAATATGGCACACGTGATCCATGTTATGTCCTTGACTAGGGAAGCAAGAACGAGATGTCCCCTTGGGTATTTACCCGGGAAGATATGAAATAGGATGTCCATAGAGGAACTAAAATGAAAACAGATGTGGCCACAATAGGATATTGCAGAGTGTGCTCCCAGAAATGTTATGTGATAAAATGGTTTGGGGGTTAACTGGGAACCACTATGTTAAACAACTTTAAGCAGCTTTCTCTACTGCAGGACTTCTCAGGACCTTTAAAATGTCATTATGCCTTGAGATTTCTGAGAAAGCGACGTGGTTCACAAAGCTCATTTTCCCCATGAGACTGTCATCTTTAGAACAGTTTTTGGCAAATGCTGAACTAAAATAAGTCTTTAGAAAAATGCTCCCTGGGAACTAGAGCTATGAGGGCTATGGCTTAATGAGCATGTCTTTCTCTCTGCAAGGAAAGAGGGACAACAAAGAAGAAAGAGAAAGAGCCAGAGTAGGGAAAAAAAGCAGAGAGGTATTTGAAGAGAGGAAGGAAGAAAGCAGGGCCCAGGACAGGCAATATGTGAGGACAGGAAGAACACCTGGATGACTGGACTATCAGGGGGAATGATGTGTTAAAAGCGGGGCTGCTGCACCATGCAGGATGTGTGGTCACTTTCATTATCACCATCTTCATCATCAGCACCACCAGAGAAGCTAACTTTCCCTGAGGCCTCGCTACTCTGCAGATCCTTTAGACACAGGTCACTTCATTTCCATTTTACAGATGAGAAAACAGAGTCACAAACAAGTTAAATAACTCCTCCAGAGTCAAAGCTTATAAAGCTTGGAAGTGGCCATGCCTAGATTCAGCTCTGGGAGTCTGACCCCAGAGCGCATGCTCTCACCCCTGCATCGCACTGCTCTGCTTCTAACTGCATTGCATGGAGGGGCTGGAACTTCACTGCATAACGCAAAAAGGATACTGTATAGAAATGCAACACCAAAGCATTTAGAGAAAAAGATAAAACAAACCAACTAATGTCACTTTGGACATTTATCTGCACAGAGCCAACCAAACAGCTAGAGGACTGATTTTTTTTCCCTCCACAGCACAGCCAGGTGTTTAAATATCATCATAGTTTCTTCCCCTCTCTCTCTCTTGTTTACTCTTGTATTAACTATCCCTTCTTAACTTATGTCATAAGGTATTTAACAGGCTATATCAGGCTCATCCAATATACTACACTTGCTAATAAAGTGATCATAAGACTTTTTTTAAAAAATGTTAAAAGTCATTTTCAACCCCCTCTGACTATGCTCTTGTCCTCTTGGACTCTGTCTTTACAACAAGCCTCATTTAGATTTCCACGGTTGCCAGTTCTTTGAGGAGGAACTGGGGCCCTCCAAACAGCTTCCTGGGACAGATTCTGAAAACATGAATCACAGATCTGTTAAATCTTTTGTGGCTCAGAAACGTACCTGCATTAAAGGCTAGCTAGCATTTTTCTGCGTCCTAGCTAATCGCTGATTTTCATGCTTAAAATATGATGCAAATAATAAGTCACACCATTTGGGATGGGTAGGGAAAAGCCCAGGTCTGGAAAAGCAGTTCAGGATGTGAAAAACTTGAACATTGAGTACCCTGGATTTGCTACCATTGGGGGGGGTGAGGGGAGGGGAGTGGTGAAGTTCCATTGGAATGCTGCAAACATTGGCTGGGGCTCCTGAAAGCAAAGTCTGTGTGGAACAGTCTACCTCTGATCTACTTTCTTCAGTCTAAAGCAAAATAAGAAACTACCGCACAATAAAATGGAAAAGCTCCATGCTGAGCTGCTGGTAAATTTCTGTTTACCTTGTGAGCTTTGGGTTCCTGGTCCAGAAGACCTGCAGGGCAGAGTGTTCAAATCGTGGCTGGCCTGGGGCTGCTGCCCTCCACGCTGCTGCAGCTGCTTCTAAGATCCCATTGGAAAACCCAAAGGGCCGAAGAACCCAAGGCCAATATTACGTTTCCAAGAGAGTATTCCTACCCCCACTCGTACCGGCTTTTGCTTGCGTTGACTTTGGAGCAGCTCGGGTTTCTTCCACTCCTGGGGGAAGCAGCTGGGAATGCAGGCGTTGTGCTGGCGGAGTGAGGCGGCGCCTGAAACCACTTCCAGATGTGCTGCGCAGGCCGGCGCGGACGGGCCAGGCTTCCTCCGGCATCCCAAGCCAGCAGTCTGCGTGCAAATCGTTTTGAAAACAAAGCCGCTCTGGAGGAAAAGACGTGAGGAAAAGCAAATGCTTGAAGGGTGAGTTTCTACCACATGTTGAGTCTAAGGTGAACTTTAAAAGAGCAGAAGCGGAAAATAAAGTTCATACTGGTTTTAAGAATATCTTTATGGACACTAGCTTCTCCGGAAGTCTCTTAGTGGTTAAAACGCTCTTGTCCCCAAATCAAAGCCCAGATAACAACTACAGTCTCATGCTACCAAAGCAATGATAGTGACAGAAGTTTCAGGATGGTGTGTTTGTGCCTGAACATGGAAAGGAAGCAGGCAAGGAATCGACCCCACCCTGTTCTGTGCTGTTTTGTGCCTCTGCCATTGATTCTCAGAAACCCAGGAAATGGTGCCAGCAATTTGCCTGGGATCTTGGAACTTACTTCTGCAATGGCCTCTCCTCCTAGTTTCTAAAAGAAAGTGAGAATCCCCCTGCTCACTGACTCCTTCTTTAGTGGCGTTCCCCAATAGAAATATAATGCAAGCCGTATTGTAACTTTAAATTTTCTAGTAGTCGCGTTAAGTACAAAGAGGTAAAATTAATTTTAATATTTTATTTAACACAATATATACAAGATATTATCATTTCAACATGTAATCAATATAAAATGTTAACCAGACATTTTACATTTTTTTGGTACTACGTCTTTGAAATTCGGCGTGTATTTTACAGTTGCAGCACACCTCCATTTAAACACTAATTTTCATTAGAAACAATTGATATATATTTAGATTTCATAAATTGTAGTTTAAAAAGTAGATTCATATACCCAGGTTGTTCCAACCATACTTAAAGTTTTCCAATAATTGAATTGAGTATGTTTTTCTATTTAAATTAGTTAGAACTAAGTAAAATTTAAAATCCATTTCCTCAGTCGCAGTATCCCAAAGCCCTCACACAATCCAGTGACTGCGTCATTTTTCTTTGGTGCTGGCTTGACATTATGCTATTGCTCTTCTCTCTTAACTTCCAGCAAGGAAGTACTCTGGTTTAAGCCACAGCTCCACTCAATGTTCTTAGCTAACAGACATGGTTTTGAGACATTTATCTTTGGTTGCAACAACAAAAAATGTATACCATCGGTCCTCGTGGAAGGTCAGAAGTTTCCGTGGCAGCACAGGGTACTTGCTCCATATACTCTTGTTCCAGTCCGCACTGCACCCACATGAGCAAAAATGACATTCCCTACTGCAGGGTTTGCCACTGCCCTTCCAGAATGATGAGCTCTCAGAAACGGCAGGAAAACATGTCCCTCAGACATGTCCCAAGGCATCATGGCAGAAAGCACTCCAAATGGACTCCTGCTCATTCCAGTTTCCTCACTGGTGCTCCATATACTCTTGTTCCAGTCCGCACTGCACCCACATGAGCAAAAATGACATTCCCTACTGCAGGGTTTGCCACTGCCCTTCCAGAATGATGAGCTCTCAGAAACGGCAGGAAAACATGTCCCTCAGACATGTCCCAAGGCATCATGGCAGAAAGCACTCCAAATGGACTCCTGCTCATTCCAGTTTCCTCCAAAGATGGTGTTTTCTTCTCCTCTGCATCTCTCATCCACTAGCAGAATGTGCCTCACCCAGTAGATTCAGAGAGTATGACAACCAAAGCACTCAAGAGGGGGACTCAGAATTGAAATAATAATTACATGGTTATGTGATTTTCATAGACGCTGCTTGCTCTTCATATTAGCTTCTATATGGACCCAAATCTCTCTGGTCATTGCTCTTTGTACACTGTTCTCTCTGACCCCCTACTGTCTCGACTTCAGATACTTTCTCCTTTATTTCCCCTGGGCTGTGTTCTGAGGATACAAGAGGCTTATTATCCATGACCTAGATTTCCACACTGTATGTATAGATTCTCCCTGGGGAAGAAATGAAGGAAACAGATAGAGAATATATGGGGACACTCTGATCAAAGTGCAGAGGCTACCAGCATGGGCTCTGGAGACAGAGAGACCTAGGTGTTAGCTTAAGCCTCATACGTACACATTACTAAAAATCTCAGTTGTTTCCTCATCTATAAAGCAAGGAAGCCTCATAGAATGAATGCGAGTTAAAAGGCATCATGCATGTAAAGCATTCAGTAAGGGCTCAGTACATGGATGTTATTATTATCGTTACATGGAGAAGCCCAAGATATGAAACTAGGGAAAGGAAATGTATCCATAATGTATTTTAAAAAAAAAAAGTCCAAGTGAGTTATATGATGTTACAAACACTGCTGGTAGCCTACTTAATAACCCTTTCTGCTTCTTCCCTTCAAATAGAAACACTATCATTTGGGGCAGCAATGTGCCCAGTTAAAAATACCTTCCCAGACGTCCTGCCCTGCGCTAGAATGACATGGAAGCAAAGTCAGCTGTCTGCGACTTCCTAGAAAGCTACATTTTCCTGGCAAAGAACTCTTTGGTGCCTTTTGCCCGTTTTTCCTGTCTGAAATGCAACCTTAACTCCTGGAGGTGGAGTAGCATCTTGCAGCTCTGAGCATAAAAGGTCCTCAGGGTGGTGCTGCCACATCCGGTCACAGCAGCTGTGTATAGAGGCTGCAGTGTTGAATCAGTCAGGGTCCTGGCAGGACACAGACAGCTCACTCCAGTGGGCTAATGGTGGAGATTCTGAAAAAGGCACAATTTGAAAAGGTGTAGTCAGCCTGTTAGAATAGCTATAATCAACAAGACAAGTAATAACAAATGTTGGAGAGGATGCAGAGAAAAAGGAACCCTCATACACTGCTGGTGGGACTGCAAATTGGTACAGCCACTATGGAAAACAGTATGGAGGTTCCTCAAAAAACTAAGAATGGATCTACCATATGATCCAGCAATCTCTCTACTGGGTATTTACCCCCAAAGACTTGAAAACCCATATCCGAAAAGATATGCACACCGATGTTCATAGCAGCATTATTCATAGTGGCCAGGACATAGAAGCAACCGAAGTGTCCTACAATAGATAACTGGATAAAGAAGCTGTGGTACATACATACAATGGAATATTATTCAGCCATAAGAAGAGATGAAATTTGCGACAACATAGATGGACCTCGAGATAATCATGCTAAGCGAAATAAGCCAGACAGAAAAAGTTGAAAACCACATGATATCACTTATATGTGGGATATAAACTTAAAAGCAACAAATGAACAGGACAAACAGAGACTCAGAGACATGGACTATAGACTAGTGGTTACCAGAGGGCAGGGGGGGAGGGAGGTGGGAGTAGCAGACAGTTAAAGGAGGTCAAATATAGGGGGATAGGGGGAGGGTGAAGTGGGTAAAAGGGATCAAATATATGGTAGCTGAAGGAAACTGGACTTTGGTAATCACACAATAGAATATATAGATGTCAAATTATAATGTACACCCGAAAATTATATAATTGTATTAATGTTACCCCAATAAACTTCAAAAATTAAAAATTAAAGAAAAGGAAAGGTGTAGTCAGTGTTAGGGAAACATGGTTACGATGGCATAGCAGTCTGGGGTTAACAATTGCAGGGAGTCATTCCCACCTCCAGCCCCGAAGGACAAAGGAAGGGAGTAGTTAGTAGGACTGGGAGAAAGTAGCTGTATGGACAGAACTGCCCAACAAGAGCAGCCTTGTTGACCCCCACAAAAGGGACTAGGGGGCTAATTCCCCTGACCTTACAATCTCCTGTTTGTGGTGCCTCCCATGGACCAAAATTAACTGAAGTCAGAGGGCAAGGGAGCTCAAGTGATGGAATCCATTTAGGTCCACCTCCCAGGGCCCTGAACAGGTTGAAGAGTAGAGGATAGATCTGTATATGCAAATGAAAAATATCCTTACACGGTGTGACTAGGGTCCCCCGGTGTTGTGTGATTCAGCACATGTTAAGAAGGGGGAGCAAGAACACAGGAGGAACCTAAGTCCCCGATGGCACTGGGAGTTACCATAGCAGCTCTGAATTAAGTATTTGTGGAACTTCTTGCTATGTGAGGAAAATAAACCCTCGTATGCTTAAGTCATTTTGGTCAGATTTTAGTTTTATGCCTGAATGCAGTCCTGTGTGATCCATATGCATCTCACATGCATTTTAAATTTGTGGTATCATTAGTCAACACAATTATACCTGAGTTATTATTATTCCATGTTTATTTCTTATTAGTTGAAAACCAAATGTTCATCATTTCTTCTTATCCAATGAGCTGACCTTGCTGAATATATCACTTTGTAGATAAGGGCTCAGATAAAAATCTACTAAGGCTGATAAAGGTGAGGAAGGACATTCTGTCATAGCAGTGAATCACCAACTGGGTCAGCGTAACAAGCCTCTATTTATTGCTTCTGTCTCTCAGGGCTAGGCTCCCAGATCACCCACGTGGGGCAGCGGATACAACCTCAGGAGCCTCCATTCCCTGTTCTGCCTGGTGGTGCTTGTCTGGAGCTTAGGTGCCCTGGGCTCTTCTCCGCTACCCCCTGAGCGGCAGCAATTGCTCCTGCACTCTCCGCTTTGCACCTGGGTTCCCGCTCTCCCACACGAGATGACTGCTTTTCTTCCTCGGCTCTTGTGCCAATTTCCTGTTCTGGTGACTGGTGGAGGCTCTACCTGGCCTAGAATTCTGCCTTGCTCTTGCAGCTGCTCTCTCCATGCCTTGGCTGCAGCTCTCGCCAAGACCCACCGCCAGAGCCCTGTGATCTGTGAACAGACCTCTCAGACACCATCTGCTTCTTTCATCTCAGAAATAGTGCCTGCCAGCGTTCTCTGCTGTTGAGTTCAGCCTACCTGCTGACACGCCCCCAAACTCCTTCTCACACCTCTGCCAACAAGCCCTTGGCCTTAGTCCTCAACTGAGATTAAGGTATTCCTCCGACATGGCAATTTACACTCTTGGCTGAAAACATACCAGCACCTCCCAGCACCAGCCTCTCCCTCTGAGGCTGATACCTCAGTGACTTATAGCTCAGGAAAAGGAATAGAAACAGTAGGTAATATAATGAAAATGATGATAGAAGTAAAACAATTTACTACTTACTAAATGCTAACGACACGCCAAGCATTGCATAAGTATAGCACTGTGCTTGCTTTGGTTGGCAATAGCACAAATTTCAGTTACCACGGTTTAGTTTAATAACATCAGCCCTTCCAACAACACAGTTCATATCTGATGATACCACAGTACGTTAACTGTAATTGCATAATTACAGACTTTGCTGCTAGCTTTTCAGTCCACAAAATTGCTATGCAAATAACAGATCCACATTATGATCGATGACCGTTTATGTCACTTCTTTGACTGTGTGTCTGGTTGTTCACTGGTCACTGGAATCTGTTATTCAGTTTATGTACACACAACAAAGCATGTAGTTGTGTTGCTCCCTTAATTCCCAGTGGTATTTATAAAGATGGATAATAGAATTGGCCAACAAAGATAAAAGTGTAGCAAAGAAACAAAAAGTGATAATGGTGGAAGCGAAGTTCAAATCAAAGGTAAACAGAGGTAGAGAAGAAACAGCTGGCCGTGGGATGATGCTGTTACTCTCCAACTCTAGATATGCAGTCAGAAAAATTTAGTGAAGTTACGAACATAAATGAGGAAAACCATTGTAACAAAAAGGATGAAGATGTTCCGGAGGAAGTGACACAGGCGACAAAAAATTCACATTAAAGGAACTCTCAAAGATGTTTCATGACATTGAAAGTGCAAAGGATAAAATATGGAGGCTGACCCAGATTTAGAAAGGAATATGCCAATTTGCCAAGAAAAGATACTCACTCAGTACAGTAAGTTATATGACAGCAAGGTAAGCACTGCTCAAACTGCTCGATGGTTTCTTCAATCTTTCCTTTTTAATTGGATCCTTCTTCAGGGCTCAAGTCTCATTTATGCAAAATAATGAGAACAGCTTGCCCTGTTCCCATTTCTCCCCTCTAGTCACTGTTTTTTTCTTTCCTTTCATGGGCAGTCTCTTGAAAAAAGTGGTCTGTACATGGTATTTGCACTTCCTTGCTTGTTATTCATTCTTCGATCTTCTCTGCCTGTCCTCCTCCCACTCCACTGAGTATTTTAATCTAGGCCAATAATAACCTTCTAATTTGCAAATCAAATAGACACTTCATCTCTTTCTTCTCTGACCTCTCTATGGCTTTTGGCTTTCATAACCACTTCCGCCTCTGTGAAACCCCCTTCTTTAATATCACGCTCACCCAGTTCCCTTTTGACCTCTCTGGCTCCTCATTCTCTACTTCCTTCATGGTGCCTCCCTCCTTCTGTCTTTGCCTCTTAAATGTTGGCTTCTCCTGGGAGCTTTTCTGCCTCACTTTTTCCTTTCTGCATTCTTCTGTAGTTTCTGAGATCGAACGTAGCTTTCTTGAGAATTGGGAACCTAGTCGAGGCTCCTCACTTAAGCAGAGTTGAGTCAAAGATGCTCTGGTTAAATATCTTTCCCACTGGATTAAGCACTTAGTCATGGATTGAATTGTGTCTTCCCCAAAGGCGTGTTGAAGTCCTAACACCCAATACCTGGGAATGTGACCTTATTTGAATATAAGGTCTTTGCAGATGTGATCAGGTTGAGATGAGGTCATTAGGATGGGCCTTAATTCAATATGACTTTTGAATTTATGAGAAGAGACACAGACACACAGGGACAATACCATGTGATGATGGAGGCAGAGACTGGAGGGATGCAGCTACAATCCAAAGAATACCAGAAGCTAGAAAGAGGCAAGGAAGCATTCTGCCCTACGGATTTCAGAGGAATCATGGCCCTGCTGACACCTTGATTTTGGATTTTTAGCATCTATAACTGTGAGACAACAAATTTGTTTTAAACCACTTGGTTTGCGGTACTTTGTTACAACAGCCCTAGAAAACTGATACATATTTCCTCCATTGTCCTGCAGCTCCTTACCTAAAGTACCCCTTATAACTTGTAATCTCTTTTAAGACTCTTTTGCCTTCATCTTTCTCCTAGTTCAGGGATTTTTAGACTTTTAAACATCATAGACCAGTTTTGTTTTTAATTTGAATATCAATATTGGAGTTGCAATTTTTTAATTGTAATTTTTCTTTTGCTATAAGGACATTAAAAAAAAAAAACTACCACCTACTTACAGCACTGTTCATAAAAGTTAGGGCATTTCAACAGTATAGTCCTTTAAACATTTTAAGTTTTATGAAAAACTCATTGTTTTATCCCAACTTCTCCAGTTTTATTTGATACATAAAAACTTTATAACCAAAACATTTAAGAGCCCATGTTATGTATGTGACAGAGAATATTAATACATAAGTATTCATAGCCTCCTTTCTTTGTGCTCAGCCATCTTTCCCCTCTCTACCCAAATTCTCTTTGACCGTATTTGAAACCAGGGTACAGGGAGAGGAAGAACTTGAGAAGCAATTGGAAAGAATAGTGAGAATTCCTTTTAAAAAGGTAGAGAATTACCCCTCAAAAGAAAGTTAAGATGGATGAGAAGGTGGAGAGACATGCTTAGGTTTGAGGAGTTGAGGAAGGGGGTTGAGGTAGACATAGGAGAGAAATTGAAAGAGATGAAGAAATTTTAGGAACTTCGATGCATTTTGTGTGTATTCTTCTTTTGGTACCCTTTGGAGAGTGTGAGGTAGGTTTTTAAGTTGCTTTCAACATCTCTCTCTCTCTCTCTCTCTCTCTCTCTCTCTCTCTCTCTCTCTCTCTCGACCAAATCACAAGCAACCCAGCCTCATAAAGGGTTAACTGTGGGTAAGGGCTCTGGAATCAGAATCCCTGTGTTTGAACCCTGCTTCCAGTCCCTATCTGCTCTGCGCCCAGGGGAGCATTACTTTACTTCTCTGTGCCTCCCTTTCCCATTCATGAAAAGGAGATAACAGTACCCACCTCACTGGATTATTCCGAGGGTCATATGAGTTAGTACAGATAAGGTAATTAGGACAGTGCCTGGCAATGGAAGACGCTCAAATGTTACTAATAGAACAGACATCTACGTATAATCTCCTACCCGCTTAAACAAAACGAACCTTGCGCGGCTCACCATTCCTGAACTTGGCAAGGAAGGCATCCCCTACACCTGACCTGCAGGGCGCCCGCCACACCTGACCTGCAGGGCATCCCCCACACCTGACCTCCCTTGCCGGCTCAGCTCCGACCTACCCTCGGGCATTCTTAGCCACAGCGGGCGCGGGCCGCGGTCCAGACTCCCTCCCTCCCTCTCTTTCGCCTTCGAGGGCACCCCGGACGCCTCGGCGCCCCTGGCTCCGCGAAGACACACTCGTGTCCCCTCCCGGCGTTCCCCGCACCTCGGACCCCTACCCGAGCTTGTCTCCCGTTGCGTTGGAATTGTTTAAAGGGTCTGACTCGCCCGCACATCACAGAGGCTCCAAGTGGCCGTAAAGGAAAA
>NW_006437736.1:5787378-5825232 GCF_000325575.1 Pteropus alecto | reverse complement strand
AACCCCCCCCCGGCCCGGCCCCGGCGGACGCAGGCGACGGAGAGACCGCCGCCGACCGCCTGGGCCTCTTCCCCAAGTCTCGCCCACTCCGGGGCTCCGAGATCCTCTCCTGTCAAAAACGCGAGCCAACTCCAGACGAGCGCTCCTCCGGGCCTCTCCCGTCTTCGCCGTCTTCCCTTCCTTAGGAGGAGGAGAATTTACGGGGGGCGGGGTGAGGACGGAGAAACGAGAGGCCTTCTGGCACTTTCACCGCTAATACAGCCCGTCTCTGGCAGGTGACAGGCCAGACTTTTACCCCATCGGTAACCTTCTCAACTAGCGGGGAAGTGGTTGAGACCAGTGGGTGAGACCAGTGTCTGTCTGTGCAGAGTTGGGTGTGAGTGCCAAAGCTCTGCCGTGCAGCGCTCATAGAGGACTGTCAGCTTGAGCACCGCTGCAAATCACAAGTGCCCCGGCTCGGGGAGGCCCTACCTTTGAGTACCTCTATGGAAGAGAAAAGAGGTTGGAATTTCATTTTGTAAATGCACCAGCTGTCGTCAGAAAGCTGTTTCCTTGGTGTACGTCTAATTACTGAATTTGGGGTCTGTGTCATGACCAATAACTTTTCCTTGGCCCGACATCTTCTTAATCGTTGTAGTCATTTAAAGGTTAATAAAATAGTGGAGTATGAGAAATTTTTTTCACCCTCTCTTCCTCCTGGCACCCCAGCGTATAAAGTTAAAAAGTTATTTGACCGTTCGATATACTGTAAAACCTTAGCTTTCGAATAAGTTAGACCTGGTTTGAATTTTGCTCTGCCAGTTAGTTGCCCAGGGTCAACACGAAAGTTATTAAAGCTAAGTGTCAGATTTTTCACTTGTAAAATGGAGATGATAATATTCATCAAGTAATTAAATACTTTACATCAGGGTTTTTCAACAGCGGCACTGTGGACATTTGAACCAGAGAATTCTTTGTGATAGTGGGCTGCACTATACATTGTAAGATGTTTGGCAGCATCCCTAGCCTCTACTTGCTAGTTGCCAGTAGCATCTCCCTGCTTCCAGTTATGACAACTAAAAAATTTTAGTTTGCCCCTGGGCAAATCATCCCCAATTAAGAACCACTAATATAGATGATACATTTAAAGTACATACTGATAGTTTGTGATAACTTTATTATAATGCTTTTAATTTTATTTTGGCAACTAGTTACAAATCAGTGGTTCCTACCAGCTGTTAGAGGAGACATCCCTCCAGGCTGTGCTGCCCATGGATTTGTCTGCGATGGTACCAGAATATTAGTATTTGGGGGAATGGTTGAATATGGAAGATACAGTAATGAGTTATATGAGTTACAAGTAAGTGTACTTCAAATTTATTATTTCAATCCAAAGCTTTAATAATGATATTGCTCATAATTCTTCAAAAATATTTCGTTAACATACTTAAAAGTGTGAGCTTCACCTTTTATAGCTCCCAAGAAATTGTTTCCACTTCATTAAAAGGCAAAGTTTCTAATGTTTTTCCAATACCCAATGCAACATTTGTAACGTTAAGATATCTATTACTTAGCATCAGTTGTACATGTTATATGTTTAGGCTTTTGTATTTTCAAAGTTAGTCTGCAATTGGAAGCACCTAGAAGGTTGGTGAAAACATCGCTGGGCTCTGCCTCCAGAGTTTCTGAATCAATGTGGTCTGTGGTAGGGCCTCAGTATTTGCATTCCTACAAAGTTCCCACCTGCTGCTGATGGTCCCCAGACAATACTTTGAAAACCTCTGCCTTAGTTACAGAAATTGTTACCTCCTGCTAATTGTTACCTCTGCCTTAGTTATATAAATTGTTACCTCATGCTAATAATCTTTTTTGTTTTATTTCTGGCAAGACATACAAAAGAAGGGTAGGTAACAGTTTCCCGTATCCTTTCTAAATATGACTCTCTACTAAATCAGACTCAGAGCCCTCTGTGACAACCCTAACTGACTTTTATTCGTAAACTGTATATATGTTTCAAAGGCTGTGATCATGAGGGCATCTGGTAATTGGCAGAGATAGGTGGATTATACCTATTTACAAGCTACTCATTTCACAAATAATTTTAGATAAAGCATCCATGGCCAGAAAATAAGTTTTAGAGTTTGGTTTGTTAAATGACCTTTATGCTTATTTAAAGGATAAAATATATACCGTTCATGGATAACCTGATTTCAGAAAGTAAGAATACATACATTACATTTAATCTTAAAGCAATATATAATATTTAATTTTTCATTTGGAAGGTATTTTAGGACTGTTAGTGTTTAATATTATAAGCTTAGTTTGCCATTGTGGGAAGTTGTGAATATAGAAGACTAGGCTGAAGTTCTATTGGAACATTTATTTTAATTTTAGAAGTTACCTGCTTACATGTCATTTGTCCCAAAAGTAACTTACTGGAGCCTTCTGATTGGATTCAGATTTAAAAGTATCATATGATGTTGCACTATTAACAATATAGGAATGCTTTCCTGATTTTGTCTGTATTTATGCTCTTTTTTAGGCAAGTCGTTGGTTATGGAAAAAAGTGAAACCCCATCCCCCTTCTTCTGGTTTACCTCCTTGTCCTAGGCTTGGACATAGCTTTTCTTTATATGGTAACAAATGCTATTTGTTTGGTGGCCTGGCAAATGAAAGTGAAGATTCAAACAACAATGTTCCCAGGTATGCCCACTCTTTTTCAGACCAAATGCTTATTTTATGATTTAGATTAAGAATATTTAATTTATTCTGTCATTATTTATTAAAAGAGATAAAGTTTAGCCTTTTGCATTTAAATTTAACAATGAACAAATTTGTGTGCATTTGTGTTTTCCTTAGTCCCTGGAGTATATCCGTTTTCAAAACTATGCCTTTTCTAATAGGAAATCCTTATTGAATCGATATTAATATAACTGCTCATTGCAATATATTTGTATCTTTTGAACCATAATGTATTTTAGTTGTCATAAGTGATAATGAAAAGAATTGTTTTTTATTTTTGAATTAAGTTTTCTCTGGGAATTTGGAGACAAAACCTATTACATGAAGGCCATCTTTTCCATTTTTTGTGCAAGAAGCTATTAGAGTAGTTCACACAAGCAAATGCTTTTTGAACCAATCCTCCCCTAGTTGTTCCAGACAGAATTATTCATGACCTCTTTTCTTTTCGCATAGAGTTTTGATCGCATTGTCATTATAGCACTCGAGATTTGGAGATTCAGAGTTCAAAAGGCTGTTTTCTGATTCACTGCTTACTATGTATTTCCTTTAGTAGAAATAATCGAAGCCCATTTTCCTTCACCATGAAATGGGAGTGATTAAATGCCTTTCAGTGTCACTGTAATGATTAAATAAGATCATTGGCATAATTTTTAAAGCATATAGTACAGTAGTTATTATGACCATGATAATATGTCTTTTTACCTACATTAGGTTAATGTTAGAGTCTTGGTTTTTTTTTTTCAAACTTAAAAAAATAACATATACTAAAATATGGAAAATTTAGAAACTAGAAAAATTGAAGAAATTACAAAGTACATAAAGTTCTTTCTTACAGCATCGCTGCCCCCTAACATAGGTGAGCACACATAATTCAACTGGGTGTGTATCTTTTGGGACCTTTTTCATGTAACACATTGTATTAGTCAGCTTTCATTAGGTTATTATATATAGCAGGCAAGCTTCTCAAGTTTATGCTACTTGAGGGTGCAAATAGATACATGCAATGCTTTTTAAAGCCTTTGATTAAAGCTAGTACATTGATTTCTGTTCGCATTCCATTGGTCAAAGCAAGCCATAAGGCCGGCCCTCAGTCAGTGATCAGGGATGTATGTTCTGCTTACTGGGAGAGGAGAGTTGAGAACATTGATCTGATCCTACACAGACTTGTATTTTCATTTATGGAAGGGAGATCTTTTGTTTTGCTTTGCAACTTTAGTTGTTTTCTTGTTTGTTTTTGTTTTCCTTTAATGATATATATTATGGTATGGCAGTACAATATAGATTGACCTAAATTTGTAAGGCTGAAAAGTAGTCTGAATTATGCAAATTATTTAACCATTCCCCTAGTGATGGACATTTAAATATTTACTTTTTTGTTGTTACTGCAGTCTTTGCACATGTATAAATATTTTTGTAAGATTGATACTTACAAGTGGAATTGCAGAGGATGTCAAAAGGTATTTACATTTAAGTTTGTTAGATACTCCTGAATCAACCTCCAAAGAGAAGGAACCATTTTTGCTCCTAATAACAGTGTACGAGAGTGCCTATACCCTTGCCAATACTGAATTGTCTCACTCTTGGTTTATGCCAAGCTAATATGTGAATACATTTCATGGATTTACTTTGATTTTTTTAAAACTGGGAATGAGCTTAGCAAGCAGAGGGATTGTTTCATAAACTAAATGTCTAACCAATGTAGTATATACTTGAAACTAGTAATAAAATTTTTGAAAAGTTGCAGAAAAAAATGGAATGAGCTTGATTAACTGCTTATTGGACATTTGCAATTCCTTTTTTGAAATAGTTCATATCCATCTTCATTTTTCTTCTTTAAAAAATTGAAGTATAACTTATATACCATAAAATTTAACCCTTTTATATGTACAATTCAATGATTTTTAGTAAATTTACAGTATTGAGTAACCATCACTACGATCTAGTTTTAGAAGATTTCCATCACTCCAAAAAGAAACTTCTTATCCATTTGCTGTCAGTCCCATTCCCATCCTGATCCCCAGGCAACCACTAATCTACTTTCCATCTCCATAGATTAGCCTTTTATAGACATTTTGTATAAATGTGATTTTCTGCATTTATCTTCTTTCACTTAGCGTAATGTTTTTGAGGTTCAACCATCTTGTAACGTGTATCAAATATTTCTTCCTTTTTATTGCCAAATAGTACTCCATTGTATGGATAGATCACATTTTGTTTATCCATTCATCAGTTGATGGACAATTGGATTGTTTCCAGTTTTTGAATTTTATGAATAATGCTACTATTAAATATTTGCATACAGGTCTTTGTATGGACACATATTTCTTTTTCTTGGTCAGAACCCTAGCAGTAGAATTGCCGGGTCATGTGGTAGATTTATATTTAGCTTCGTAAGAACTACCAAACTATTTTCCAAAGTGGCTATACTATTTTACATTCCCGCCAGCAATGTAGAAAGGTTCTAATTCCTCCACATCCTTGCTAACACTTGTTATTGTCTGCCTTTTTATCGTATAGTCAACATAGTGGATATAAGGTAGTACCTCATTATGGTTTTAATTTGCATTTCCCTAATGGCCAGTGATATTGAACATCTTTTCATGAGCTTTTTAGCCATTTGTATATTTCTTTGGTGAAATTTCTATTCAAATCTTCATTGATTTTTTTTTTTTTTTTTTTGTATTCTTATTGAATTGTATCCTGGATACAAATTTGTTTGTTTTTTTTTTAATCAGAAATGTGATTTGCAAATATTTTCTTCCAGTCTGTAGCTTGTCTTTTCATTTTCTTAATG
Source organism: Pteropus alecto (assembly GCF_000325575.1). Taxonomy (NCBI): domain Eukaryota; kingdom Metazoa; phylum Chordata; class Mammalia; order Chiroptera; family Pteropodidae; genus Pteropus; species Pteropus alecto. The sequence continues at coordinate 5,819,717 of NW_006437736.1, read as the reverse complement.
GTATTTTTTGAAGCTCAAAGTTTTTAATTTTGATAAGTCTAGTTTATCAATTTTTTCTTTGATGGATCATGCTTTTAATATTTAAGAACTCTTCCTATTTCAAGATTATAAAGATTTGTTCCTCTATTTTCTTTTAAAAGTTTTATAGTGTTAGCTCTTATATTTATACCTGCGATTTATTTTGAGTTAATTTTTATGCCTGGGGTAAAGTGTTTAAATTCACCTTTTTACATGTGGATATCCAGTTGTCCTAACACCATTTGTTGAAAAAACTAGACTTAGCATCTTGATTGAAAATCAATTGACTCTAAGTGTAAGGGTTTATTTCTAGACTCAGTTCTGTTCCATTGATTTATATGTCTAGCCTTATGCCAATACCATACTTTAGCTTTATAGTAAGTTTTGAATTCAGACTATGTAAATTCTCAAATTTTATTATTCTTTTTCAAGAATGTTTTGGCTGTTGTGGGTGCTTTGCATTTTTAAATTTTAGAATCAACTTACCAATTTCTGCAAAAAATTCTGCTGGGATTTTGATAGGGATTGTATTGAATATATAGATCAATGTGGAGAATTGCTATCTTACTAATATTGACTTCCAATCCATGAACATGGAATGTCTCTTCATTTATTTAGGTCTTCTTTAATTTCTCTGAGCAGTATTTTGAGATTTTCAATGTACGAGTCTTGCTTTACTTTGTTAAATTTATTTATAATTTTTTATTCTTTTTGATGACATTTTGAATAGATTTGGTTTCTTAATTTCATTTTTGAATTGTTCATTACTAGTATATAGAAATACAGTTGGTCTGTGTATATTGATCTTATATTCTGACTTTACTGAAGTCATTTATTATTTTTAATTGTATTTTTTTTTATTTCAGTTTTTATTACTGATTCTTAGGAGTTCTTTATAGTTTTTGTTTAATGTTCCCAATATTTTTTCCAAGTCTTCTATTTGACTTTTTTTTTAAAGAGTTTTCATTTTTGGTCTATCAAATTTGACAGTTTTTTCTCTTGTGGCTTTCTGGTTTTGGATCTTGCTTAGGAAAACTTTCCTACCTCAATATTATAAAAATAATTTTTCTATATTTTTTTCCAGTACATTCACAGATTTGGTTTTCGTTTGAAACATCAATTCACCTGGAATGTATTTTTGTGACTACTGTGAGGCTTTTTCTTTTTAATAGATTACCAATTCTCCCACCACCCTTTATTAAATAAGCCATTTTTTTCCCCTGTTAATGTGCATTCCCATCTGTGTCATATCTATATCCTCCTATAAATGTGCCTTTTTCTAGGCTTTGTAGACCAGGGGTTACAAAATATTCTCTGTAGGTCAAATATGGCCTGCTGCCTGTTTTTGTTAATAAAGTTTTATTGGAACACAGCCATACCCATTTATTTACATATTGTCCCAGGCTGCTTTCTATTAAAAGAGCAGAGCTCAGTAGTTGTGACAGACTTTTTGACCTGCAAAGCCTAAAATATTTATTATCTGGCCCTTTACAAAAAAAGTTTGTCACCTCTTCTTTTAGACTCTATTTTGTTTCGTTAATATAATTACCTTTCTGTCATTAATTGTGATGTTCGCTCTAGGTTTTTAGTATGTCTTTGATCAGATTAAGCAAGTTTTCTAAAATTCTAGTTTGCTAACTAGTTTTTTCCTCTTTTTTAACAACAACAAAAAAATGAATGTTGAGGTAGTTCTCATTCACTTCAGGTATATAAAGAACTTACTGTTTCTTTTTTTTTTATTTTGTGACTATGTTATTAAGTTCTGCAGTTAAGTTCTCTAATTTGAATTCTTATTCATTTATTTTCAGTATTGTTTCATAATAAATGCTATATACTTTCCTTTGATTATGGCTTTGGCCATATTCTTAGTTAAACCTTACTTTATTGTGTTACAGTATTCTTTTCATATTTTGCTGAATTCACTTTGCCAACATTTATTTTTACTATCTATAGTCATTAATGAATTTGCCTTTATTGTCTTTATTTGGGGGAGTAGGGTGCTGTTCTAATCTGATTTGAGTATCAGGATTATGTTACCCCTCGGCTGTGTTCTGAGGCTGTAGGAAGTTCTCCATCCCAAGAGACTTTGTTTTATAATAGGGAAGTTGTTCCCTGCCCTTGTATTTTATGTCTTCTATCTACTTTACTTGTTGCCCTCCCCTACCCTGCCCCGCTTTTCCTGCCTTTGCTAGATATTTTAAATTGTGATGAGGGTGAATATTGTGTTCGTATATGTATGTATGTTTGTATATCCGTGTTAGTGTGTATATGTATACACATTTATGTAATTTTTATTTCCTATTCTGTGAAATGTCAGTTTATATCTTTTTTATCTATGTCTTGTGTGATTGTCATTATCTTGATTTGGTAGGAGTTCTTTAAGAAAATTCGATCTTTTTCTGTGATGTGTACCAAATTCATTTTCACAGTTTGTCTTTTTTCTTTTGATACTATTTATAGTGTTATTTTTTCCTGGTCATCTTATTAACTGCTTTTCATAAACTGTGCTTTCTTTTTCTTTTTCTTTACTTTTTCTTGATTTTTGTTTTTTTTAAATTCTTTCTTTACTTATAGTGATTTGAAAGTTATATGTGCTAATTCTGTGCTTCCCTTAGTTGCTCAGAAATTACCAAACATTTAGGAATAGATTTCTACTTTTATCTTTAGGCTTTTTTGCTTACTTTCTTTTTCCATATGTTCTATATAATCATGAACCTTGTTCCAGATTACAATAATGTTAAGAAATTAATTTTTTAGTCTTTCTTAGTGATTATTTAGATCTCAACAACCACAGTTCTCAACATCAATTTAAATGGAATCATAAATTACTGGTTTCTTTGCACTATTATTTCTCTTATTCAATGTATTCTTTCTTGGATTTCTTTTAATTTTTCCTGATTCACATCTAGAATCACTTTTTAAAAATATTTTTAGAATCATTTTTCCCTAAAACAATTAAATGGCTAAACTTTAAAGTTTTATATATCCTCAACTGTTTTAATTTTGCTCTCATACTTGATAATTTGATAGGAAATAGGTTTCTATAAAAGTCATTTTGCTCAAAACATTCAAAACATCCATGTCAGTTTCTAGAGTAAAAAAAAAAAGCTATGTAGACATTGTTATGTAGACAACATTGTTATGTAGACAGCTATGTAGACAACATTGTTATGTAGACAGCTATGTAGACAACATTATAGAGTGAAAATTTTAAAAAAAGGAAAACTTGCAAAGCAACATTTGTCGTATGCCTCATTTTTACATATGTAGGTATTCATAGAGAGATCTTACGAATTATTGTCAATAGTGATTTTTTTCTGGTTATCTTGTACCATGTAGTAAACTGCCCCAAAAGTTAGTGATGCAAGGTAACAACCACTTTATTATGCTCATGGATTCTGTGCTTTAGGAATTCATATAGGGCATAGCAGTGATAACTATGCACTCAGATGGGAAGGCGTGAATGGTCACTTCTATGTCTGATGCCTCAGCTGAAATGGCTCAAGGATGCACTCAGCTAGTACTGTCATCCTGTGTGTTTACATATGGCCTCTCCAGATGGTGGTTTTGTGATAGTTGGCCTTATGTTGTGATTCAGGATTCCAAGAGCAGGCGTTCTGTAGTAAAGCTGCATTCACCTTCTGTAACTGAGCCTCAGAGGGTCACATAGTATCATTTTATCATACTCTGTTGGTCGAAGCAGTCACAAGCCTCCCCACAAGGAGAGGACGTAGACCCTTACCTCCTGGTGGGCATAGTGACAGAGAATTTGCAGCTATATTTTGAAACAATTAGAGTTGTTGTCATGGACAAGAGTGTTGGCTAAATGATGGCAGAAATTTTTTAGATCTCTTCTGTTCACTACTTATCCCCAGAAGAGTGCCTGGTACACAGCAATGTTTGATAAATATGTGTTGATAAATACGGGTTTCTGCCCTCCTAATGCCCTTTGGTACTATATGAATTTTTCACAATAAGCATACATTATCTTTATAGATAGAAACAAAAAGCAAATAAAAGGTATCTATATGTTAATGTTTTAATTTCTTTCATGATATCCTAGATATTTAAATGATTTTTATGAGTTGGAGCTGCAGCATGGTTCTGGTGTTGTGGGTTGGAGCATTCCAGTGACTAAAGGGATTGTGCCTTCTCCAAGAGAATCCCACACAGCTGTTATATATTGCAAAAAAGATTCTGGGAGTCCTAAAATGTATGTCTTCGGTGGAATGTGTGGTGCTCGCCTGGATGACCTGTGGCAACTTGACTTAGGTAAGCTTAGCTCAATTCAGGCTCAGAAATTGGTTATGATTGATAAAGGCAAATAAAAAATAGCTTTAAAAATATTTTTGAGTACAGTATTTATTGAGTTGCACTTATATTTATATCTAGTGCTTGTAGCCATCCACAGGGCGAGTGGGTTGTGATGTGAATGGTTTCTGATCAATGAGATTAAACAAATGAATGTTTGATATATGACAGTAACTCTCCTGTGCTCCCTATAAGTAGGGTCACCGTATGTCCTGGTTTGCCTGGAATGGTCCTGGTTCATCTTATCATACCATGTAATTATCAGTAGTACCCTTGTTCTCTCTGTAAAGTAGCTCAGCTACGGATGATCAAATTTATATGGTTACTCTACCTACAGGAAAGGCAGCATTAGTAAGGTTATTGCTGGTCAGTGAAAAATCCGTGGGTAGCTCTTTTTGAAGAGATCCTAGGAATGAATAATTGGAGAATAGATATACCTTTCACTTTTGACCATCTTCTGCACAATGTACACTTACTTAAAATGTTAAAATCCCTAATCTGGTCTCAATTCAAAATGGTGGCACCCTAAATATACTTCATTATTACAAGCACTAACATTCAAGTGTAAATAGATTTCTGTGAATGGCAGTTGATGTCAGCTGGAAATGTTTAAGATGAAATTCTAATAGTGGTTTGAAATATTTTTGCTTCGTTTTAATAAGTCCTTTTTGATTTTATTTTTTTTTCTAAATTCTGCAAGTCGAGGTACTTTGCTATTGTTAGATCAAGTTGCTAATATGCTTATTTTTTGCTTTTAGAAACTATGTCATGGTCAAAACCAGAAACTAAAGGGACAGTGCCACTTCCACGAAGCCTTCACACAGCCAGCGTTATAGGAAACAAGTATGGGTTTTTTTGGTTTTTGTTTTTACTTTTTTTTTTTAACTAACTTAAGAAAGATAACACACAAAGAAGAGCGATGCTACTAGTTTCTTGGAAATATATTACTGAATTTAACGATGTTTGATTATGCTTACTGAAGCTAAAATAACATGCCTATGGAAGCTAAAATATCTAATGTGCCATTTTCTAATGCTGCCTCTTATACTTATGTTCCTTAGAATGCCTTGCACAAAATATGTATTAAGTTTAAAACAGAGTGTCATCAGACTGATCTGCACTCTGTCAGCAGGTTTGACACACGTAACTCACTGTTTCTTTTTGCATGTTTTTGGTAGTCCTTGATATGTACTCAGGTATGTACTCAGTATGTGCACTCAGTGATTATACTTTGGATGGAATTATGGTTAAACTATAGACTCTGTGACCAGATTACCCGAATTCAAGTCTCAGCTTTGCTACTTTTCCTCTATGACCTGGGGCAAGGAAACTTAAATCTGTCTGTACCCCTATTTCCTCAAACATAAAATGCAGATGATAATAAAATCTATTTCACAAGGTTGTCATAAGGATTAAATGGATTAATATATATAAAATGATTCAAACAGTGCCTGGCCCATAGAGAACACTTCTGAATGGTTAGCTGTTACTATCATCATCAAGTTACCTTATTTGTGCAACAGTGGACCAGAATTAGGAGTATTGTTTAAATAGAATTTAATTAAGTATTTACTTATATAGGGACTTTGCCTTAAAAGTAATGTTTTAGGAAGCAACTAGTTATAATTTAGAACCTCATTTTTCTTTTAAAAAATAGACATAAACAAAATAGATATTTTTTAAACAGCAGAACTCTTTTATAAAAGGCTACTTTTCATTGAAACTATAATATATAATATAGATTTAAAAAATAGAGCTTCTCTGGTTGGCTTGAAGTCACATGGGCTCCAAGCTCTTCCCGATGAGCCTTTGTCCTTCAGTAGCCATTAGGCAAGTCTCAAGGACCCCTAAGGCCTGAGGAATATACTTTAAAGTTTTTCATTTGAGTGGTGTCAGTGGCCTAAGTTATATGAAACTTAATCTTCTTTGGTTACTATATACATACAATTCTAAACATGAGTTTGAATGTCATCAATCATCAGAGTGTCTTTCTGACTGAGATACCCTTAAGTATGTTACATACAATATTGATTGTCAGATGTGTTATAATTGGGATATTCCCCACTTTAGATAACTCACCAGAGAGAAATAATTTTGATTCTTCATTGCTTCATAAAATTTGCAAACTCTCGAGAGACCACTTTATTCATTATCTTATTCCCATTACCTTGACATGATAGTGAGTAACTACAGAACTAGTCAACAGATAAGAAAGTTAAGTCTATTCTTAGCATTTTAAATCTAAAAAAATAAAATTAAAGCTTTAGAAAAAATTCAGCTACTTTATGTTCTTTTTTTGTTGTTGTTATTCAGGATGTACATTTTTGGTGGATGGGTTCCACATAAGGGGGAAAATACTGAGACTTCACCTCATGATTGTGAATGGAGATGTACTAGTTCATTTTCTTACCTAAATCTGGGTGAGTCTTTTTAGAGTTACTTATTGAAATAAAATGTATTAAACACATTTCTGTTCTGTTGTTTAAGAGAGTAATAGATTAGTCATGGATGTTTCTATTTCTTCAGATACAGCAGAGTGGACCACCCTAGTATCAGATTCTCAGGAAGATAAAAAAAATTTAAGACCGAGACCAAGAGCCGGACACTGTGCTGTTGCAGTTGGCACTCGATTGTATTTTTGGAGTGGGAGAGATGGCTACAAAAAAGCACTGAATAGTCAAGTTTGCTGCAAGGATCTTTGGTATCTTGATACTGGTAGGTAAGAGTATTTAACAAATAGTTTTTCCTTTAGGTAGATAAATATTCGAATAATGTCTGTCTTTTGAGAATTATTGTAAATGCCACTGCCTGCCTTTCTTTCTCATAATTAAAAATACATAGAGGAAATAATTATATAGAGATACTTTTCATTCCAGGGAAGTTTCTTAATTTCCCTCCCCTTGAGTGTAGACTGCTTTTAGTGACTCCCTTCCAAAGAATAGACTATGGAAAGGGAAAAATAGTATCCCATATCATGTGGTAAGAAACTTACTTTTGTAGTACTGTTTCCCAAAACCCATAACCGCACTCTAATTATGAGAATGTATATAGGGTCTACAGAACAATACTCTTTAAATTTTAAAAGTGATGAACAACAAGGAAAAAACTGAGAAACAGTCACAAATTGGAAGATACTTAAGGAGACATGATGACTGAATGCAAGGTAGTACCCTAGATTGGATCTTGGAACAAAAAAGACATTAAGTGAAAAATTGAATAGTCTGTAGTTTAGTTAATAGTACTCTGATGTTAATTTCTTAATTTTCACAAATGTGTTAGCATTAGGGGAAACTGAGTAAAGGGTATGTAGGAACTCTTTTTTTGCAATTTTTCTATAAATCTACAAATTATTCCAAAATAAAAAGATTTTTTAAAAGTATCACAACCAAAATTTTTTTAAAATATGAAACTCACATCCATTCTTCAATAAGTATTTATTGATTGACAACTGTGTACCAGGAATTGTTCTAAATACTGAGAATACAGCAGTAACAAGACTGATAATATCCCTGCTGCCAAAGGACTTAAATTCTAAGAGAATGTGAGGGCAGGGCGATGATGGACAGTAATCAAACAAATGAACAAAGTAAGTTCAATTTCTGGTAAGCATATGAAGACAGTAAGAACAATGAGATAGTGACAGGGAGAGGTGTTCTAGGAATTTCAGGAGAGGGATGGCTACTTCAAAATGGGTACGTAGAAAAGAATGAGCTGGCATTTGGAATGTAATCCAAGTGGTGAGAAGATGCTATCCATGTAAAAAGCTAAGGGAAAACATTGCAGAAGGAGTGAACAGCGAGTACAAGGGCCCTGAGATGGGAGTACTTGGCGTGTTTTTTTGGTGATGTATTTGAGCTGAGCAAAAGAAGAGAGTGCAGGAACAATGTCAGAGAGACAACCACAGGACAGATCATGTCGGGCCTCGAACATCATGGTAGAGTTTAAATTGTTTTTAAAATACAGTGGTAAGTTATTTATTAGTTTTAAGGAGAAATATGCCATGATCAATTGAACATTTTGGAAGAGCCACTGCAGTCGTGTGGAAAATAAACTGTAGAGGTCAGGAGGGCACACAAGGAGACAAGATGGGAGGCTTTTGCAGTTGTCAAGAAAGTCTTACACTGTAGTAGTGACAATGGATATGAGGAGAAATGGATAAATCTAGAATATATTTTGGAGTTCTTGTGGAACTGGCTGATAAATTGGGTGTGGCAGATGACAGAAAGAGGGAAGTGGAGGATAAAGATTTTAGCTTGAAAAATTTGGTGATATTTCCATTTACTGAGATGTGGAAGTCTGAGGAGAAAACAGGCTTGTGAAGAAAATTAAAAGTTCCATTTAGACCATGCTAAGTTTGAAATAACAAGATGAAGTAGGCAGTTGAGTGAATAAAGTCTGCAAGCCAGTTGAGAAATCAGATCTGGAGATGTAATATGTGTTATATGAGAAAGGCATATTATATATAAAACATACTATGATTCTACTTTTTTTTTAAGTGTATAAACAAAAATATGGAAGAATACACTGGGTACTGAAGTATTATTTAAGAGGTGAAATTATACCTTTTCTTAAAAGTTTTTCTCTCTTATCTGTGTTTTCTACAGTAGTATGCATTACTTTGGTAATGTAAACACATTTTATTTTAAAATTAAGATAATTGAAAAAACATTAAATAGAACAAAATTAGAGACTAAATGCTTTCTATGAAAGAAGCACATACTAGCAAGTGGGAGAGAAATGTAGAAAATTCAACTTACTGATCTATCTTTGAAATTGAGAATTATTAACTAAAGCCCAAGGATAAGTTTCAGTCTCTCTGAGAATGGAAGAAATATGTGCATGTGTGTTTCTCAGTAGTGAATATGTCACTTTAAGCAGATTCTCTAAGGGATCTGTGGCATTTAAAAGGGTAAAAATCATTGTCTCTGAATGGCCAGTTTTTCCATAGACCTTACAATGGGAGACTTTAGACATAAATGGCTATTATCATAAGGGCAATCTTAAATTTTGCTTTTCCTTTTAATAAATTGGCATCAGGGGGAGGAGGGAGGTAGATGGGGTAAAAGAGGTCAAATATATGGTGACAGAAAGAAATCTAACTATGGGAGGTAAACACTCAATGCAATATATATATGCCTTACTATTAAATTGTACACCTGAAACTTACTGGATTTTGTTAACCAATGTCACCATTAAATAGATAGATAGATAGACAGACAGACGACAGACAGATAGAGATAGATAGATAGATGATAGATAGATAGATGATAGATAGATAGATAGATAGATAGATAGATAGATAGATAGATAGATAAATGGCATCAATATTGGGGGTGAGGAATGAGGGTTCTTCATCTTGCCTTTTTTTCACTTTTAGTCAAACTTTGTGCATTTGATAACATTTAAAAGAGTAGTATAATTCCATAAGGCTTTTCATGAAAAATAGTCTTTTGTGCCCATCCTTCTTCTATTTTCCTTGCTTCAAAAGCATCTTCTTTCAACTCTGTTAAACAATTTTTTTGGTATTTACTTCTACATCTTCATAGAACATAAATATATTGTTATTTTGATTTTTTTAAGTTTAGGTATAATGTGTTCACTTTGTACTATGGAAGTTAAGGATTTATCTCTTCTTACCATTCCTCACCTCTCTCCTATGCACCTTCCCTACCTCCTAGTGTCTCAATATGATTACACCATAATTTTGTTAAGTGAATATTCAGTGTTTACATCATGACTGTATAAACACTGTTCACAGGCGAGCCATGTAGAATATTGCGAATGCTTTCCTCGCACAATTTTTTATTTGCTGTGGATTAATAATTGTCACTTTTGTTTGTTTTGGAGTTATATGTATTTACCACTAATTCAATCCATACTCTCTGTTAGTCGTTTAAATCTTTCATCTCATTATGGTTAGATGCATCAGATGTTCTGTCAGATTCCATCATCTTGAAGAAATTTCTTCTGCTCCAGTCTGGGCTGATTACCCTCCACAGATCGAGCACAGCTATCATCTTGGGAGTCTCCCTCCATCATCTCCCAGGAATATGTGTTGCTTCTCACTTTTGCTAGAATCCCTTTGTCCTGGCCCCATATTTTTCCCTACCTTAGTCTACTTCCTCATTTTTTTGTGGAGCACACCCCAGGAGAAGGGTGCATAGGTGACAGATTTATTTTGAAGTCTTGCATTGTTTGAAAATATGTTCAGTCTTCCTTCTCATTAAATTGGCAGTGTGCATGGAAAGAGAGTTCTACATTAGAAATTATTACACAAGAATTTGGAAAACATTCTTATACTGTATTCAGGTTTCTAGTGTCTTTGTTGAGAAATTTAAACCACTTTTGATTTTCAGTCCTTTTAAATGTGAACTTTCCCATCATCCCTGATAGCTTTTAGGATTTTTTTTCTTTGTCCTCCTTATTAATTTTCATGATAATGTGCCTGTTGTGCGTCTGTTTTTAAAACATCATGTTGAGTATTCAGTGGGTCCTTTCAGTTTAGAAACTCATGTTCTTCATTTATGGGAATTTTCTTGACTTATTTCATTGATTTACACTCTACTGTTTTCTCTGTCCTCTCCTAATGTACCTTCTATTATGTGGATGGTGTGTGTACCTCCTAGACTTGTCTTCTTATCGTCTGCTCTTGTTCAAGAACAGGTTGCCTTACTTTGAAAAACATAAATAAACTGGATTGTGAATGGAGTCGTAGAGGAATTTACATAGGAATAGTTGAAGGAACTAGGCTTAATTATTCTCTGAAACATGGGTCCCTAACCTCCAGGCCACATATCTGCTGGTCCATGGCCTGTTAGAAACCGGGCCACACAGTAGGAGGTGAGCCAAGCTTCATCTGTATTTGCAGCTACTCCCCAGCACTAGCATCATCGCCTCAGCTCCACCTCAGATCATCAGGCATTAGATTCTCATAGGAGTACCAGTCCCTGGTGCCAGAAAGGTTAGAGATGGTTGCTCTAAAACAGGCCCATCAAATTTTTTTCTGTAAAGGCCCACGCAATAAATATTTAAGCTTTGCAGGTCATATGGTCTCTGTTATAACTACTCAACTCTGCTGTGATAGCACAAAAGCAGTCATTAACAATATATAAATAAATGAGCATAGCTGTGTTTTAATAAAACTTTATTTATAAAAACAGGCACATGAGCATAGTTTCCTGACCCTTACTCTAAAAGATACAAAGAGATAGATATTAGACTTGTTCTGTAAGGATTAAATTATAGTTTATAGATTTCAACTCACTAGAAGAATAAATTTCTTTATATAACTATGCAAAGATGGAATGTATTGCCTTGAGAATTGTGAGTTCCATGATTTAGTAGGTAAACTAAAAGAGGACCAAGGATATTGTAGAAATAATGTCAGGTCCTTTTTTCCAGTTATAAGAGTCTATGATTATTTGTTTGGAAAATGTTAGTAATATTTTATACCAAAGTAATTACCTGTGTGGGGTAGTACAAGTTTTGATAAGAGAGTATTAACTTCAAAGAAGTTATGTTTTTCTAAAAATATCATACCTGAATCATCTTTGCTAACAGTAACAGTATTTCTAATATGTATATTATTGGCTAAAAATTGGCTCATTAAATTAAAAACTTAGAGGGTAAAATTATGTAGCTATAACTATGTAATACTTGATTTCTCGCCCACTTCTAGGATTAAACATTTTTTCTGAATCTGATGACTCAAATAGCTTGGAACTAGATTGTAGATTTATTTGTATAAGGAAATAAATAAATAAATAGAGTCAGAACCTCGAACTATTTTCATTTGACCAACTATAGCTATGATCAGATAAGTAAATTTTCTCCCTCTTGGTAAACAGATGAAATACTCATTGCTAACATTTTCAGAGCTCCAGGTCCACACAGACTTTATAGGCAAACTGTTGATACATTTGAAACTTAAATGTATAATATCGATATTGTTCTTTAGAAAAACCACCAGCACCATCACAAGTACAACTGATCAAAGCCACTACCAACTCTTTTCATGTCAAATGGGATGAAGTACCTACGGTTGAGGGTTATCTTTTGCAGCTGAATACAGACTTGCCGTACCAAGCTGTGTCATCAGATTCTTCAGCAGCACCAAATATGCAAGGTAACATAATATTCACGCTTAAAGCATGTGTGCTCATGTTTTTTGTTTGTTTGTTTGTTTTGTTTTTAAAGATACTGCAGAAAAGCCTGTAAATAGGCCTAGTTTAAGAAATTTTATATGATGTTTTCTGTCTGGTAAATTCAGTATGTTGTGTTTCCACTCTGAAACGTGACTGTCTTACTATCATGATATAGTTGAACAAGGATATGTAGGGTAGAATGTTTCTCCTGCAGTTCATTTTGATGGACTTTCTTAATTTGACAAGCTACTTGACTTCAGGAGATGGTTTTAATTAGCTTTCATAAATATTTCAGCTTTTTTCGAAAGTATTTTTAACAGGCACTCGGAAAGTAAAAGCAAATTTAATTTTACATGTTCTTCCAGAAAGGATTTCAGTCAACTATTAAGCAAACTATTAAGGAAGCAGATAAACTTTGAATGAAGATACTACATTTTTAAGCCTTTATATGTAACTTTTAAAACTATTTGATTGTAATATTTTTTATTGAAGCTTATTTAGAGCATATCTGTCTGAACTTTCTCATTTCTGCAGGAGTCAGGATGGATCCTCACAGACAAGGCAGTAATAGCATCGTTCCCAACAGCGTAAGTTAAAAAAATTTAGGATGGTAAATGAACATGTATGGTTACAATCCCATTTTTTATTACTGTTTTTAGCATATTACCCTAGGACAGGGATTCTCAACCCTGCTGCATATCAGAATCACCTCTCAGATTAAAAAGCAAACAGAAGCAGATTCTTAAACCTTTCCCCAGATCTAGTAGCAGAATCTTTAGACTGATGGCCGGGTAGCTCTGTTTTTAAGGGATGCTCCATAGACTGTTTTGACATTAGCCTGAATTAAGACCCCCTGGCCAAGAGATTGAAGTCTAGCCTCATTACACATAGCATCTGAGGCTAATCCATTATAATTTATACTTACAGTATCTTGAAATCTATATTTTGACATTTCTTAATATCATACATTCATTTTAAACTTCTAAAGATACATTTCAAAAATATATATGAAATATATTTCTTTGCTACATATTTTGTTTACCAAAGAATATGAGTTGCCAAGTTCAGCACCTGTGTTTGTGAGGTTATTTTTTGTTAATGAAATGCTTCACAGTAGGTATTTGTGGAGACTAATGAATAAGCTTACTAGTATTTACACTGTTTTTATCTGGCAAACTGCTATCTACATTCACAGGAGACTCTTTTCAAGGGAAGTGATACAGGTATAGGCTCATATATTCTGAACATGGCTGAGGACCAGTAATAAGCAGAAAAGGCTTATTATGTCAGGAAGGATATGTAACAGGTGAAGCCCATACAGTTATTTCTGAGCTGCCCATGTTAATAAACTACACACACACACACATAGTAGTCCCCCCTTATCTTTATCTGTGAGGGCGGAATACATTCCAAGACCTCCCAGTGCATGCACGAAACCATGGATGGTACTGATTATTTCTTCCCTCCATTTTCTTTCTCATATTTTTTAAACTCTCATTAATTATTGAATGATGGTCCTCTTGAAGTAATCCTCTGATGTTACTTTTTATTTCCTGTTTTCTATCTTTCTATTTTGCTTTCTTAAAAGTTTCTTCATTTATATTGTAAATCTTCTATTCAGTTTTTAAATATATTCAACTACACATTTAATTTCTAAGAGCTCGATCTTATTTTTTATTTATTTTATATTGTCTTATTCTTGCTTTATAAATGTAATATCTTTTACTGTCTTTAAGAATTACGCTTTTTAAAAATTTTTGGAGTTAATATTCTGCTCTCAGCAAAATCTCCTTTTTCAAGCTCCTTTTTTAAAAATTTGTTTTGATCTTGGACTTTCATGTTAGAGGCTGTCATCAGTTGTCTGGTGAGGCTTGGCTGTCCTTCATTGTTTAAAGTGAGGCATTAAAAGGAGCTCAGAAGGTGTCTTAGTCCATTTAGGCTGCTGTAACAAAATACTATAGACTGTGAGGCTTACTAACAGCATGCTCAAGTTCTGGTGAGGACCCTGGTGAGGACCCTAGCAGTTGCAGACTGCTGACTTCTCATCGTATCCTCACAGTGGAAGGGGCAAAGGAGCTTTCTTTGGCCACTTTTTAAGGGCACTAATCACCCCCTGAGCCCTTACCTCCTAATACCATCACCTGGGGGGTTAGGTTTTAACACACGAATTTGTGGGGGACACAGGTGTTGGGAAGACAGTAGAAGGTTTATGCATACAGTCATGGCTCGTTGATTAGTAGGCCCCAATAAAGTAATTGGATGGGGGATCCACAGATATCAGTATCTGTAGGTGTTTTCTCTTGGACCAATGAATTTCCCTGAGAATTCCCCCAGCTCTTGCCTAGGGTTATAAGCTGGTTCTCAGCTTCCTGGGAGCTTAGTGAGGGAATGCAGGACTGAGTGGTGTCTCTTTGTTCAGCGTGCAGACTTTCACTTAATCCTCATGTTCAGTGTGGGTGCCCCTCCTCCGTCCTCACCTGAGGGACACCACACCACAGTCCAGAGCCTCACATTTCAACCTTTCTGCCTAGTTCCCAACTTCAGTTAGAATGGGGGAGAGAAATTTGTCTGGTTTCGTGTGCTGGAAGGGCAGAGCTGGGGCTACAACCACTTTTTATATAGTCTTTTGTATGACGGTCCCCAGGTGTTGACTTGTTCTATGCACCTCGGTCTCCAGAGAACCTTGATGCCTCCAATTCTCAAGGCTTTCTGGACTGTCTGGCACAAATGGTTTGCCTCTTAGTGACTTTCCACCTATAGGCTCTTAGCCTTCAGCTTTTTCTGCCATATATCTTCTTACCTACTGTTATCTCTTCTCCCATTTTCCTTGTCCTTATAAGTATATATCTTTACACTTAAAAAAAAAAATTCCTATATGATTATTTGACTTAAGATTTTGGAGGAATCTCCTGAAACATGTGTTTAATATACTATGTTAAACAAAAATATCAGGGCTTATTTATTCTTATTTTATACACTTCTAGTTAGATGGGATATTTGATTTTTAAGCAAAGTGTACATCAAAGACACTATAACGGAGACTTTGGAGTGAAATAAACCTAGGTTCAGATTCTAGCTCTGCTGCTTGCTGGCTACCTGACTGTCGGTAGATTATTTAAGATTTCTAAGACTCGTTTCTTTTTATGTTTAAACCAGGGGTTATATTATCCAATTTACAGATTTTCTGTGAAGATTAATTGAAACATAGACTTCATAAATATGTTTTACAATGCCTGTCATTAATGGTTGCAGCTCTCATCATCATCATTATTTGTTGATGGTAGCACCATTGCTATCGATTAGAGGGGAATTATAGGGCATGTTATGGACAAGCCTCCTTAGAGCCATGAGATATTATAATTGACAATATAGTTATAATTGACAGTGAAGGTGCAGACAGAAGAGTAACAAAACGCAGGTAACTAAAAAGGAGCAGCACTATTGGGGTGTTTGAATGAAGCCAGATCACTTTTATGGTTCAGTAGGCCTATAGGTATTGCTATATACTAACACGTTCACACTGGTGACTTGAAATATCAAGAAGTTTAACTACGTTCATTATAGTGTGTTTAAGAAGGCAGAGAAAATATAATTAGAAAGATGCCTATCTAAAATGTTTAATGGTAAAGCATATTAATATGTATATGTGTTAAATCTTGATATCTATATGGAAAGCTCAGTTATACAGAATAATTCGTTTGCTTGAAGGTTCCGTGTAACTGAGATTTTACTTTTAGGAGTCATCAGAGCTGTAGTATGCACGTCTGACCTTGTTAAGAAAATTTGACCAGAATGTTAAACTCAGTTGCTTTGGTCTTACCACCTATGTAACATATGTATGTACTTGAATACTAACTACAGCTTATAAAAATGTAGATTTTTTCCCCTCAAAATTTATCCTTCCTTTCCCCTTCAGAACTGGTCTTTTTGAGGTTGGAGATTTAATGAAGAGAAATTATTTTCTTAAACTATTACAAAATTTAAAGAAAGAATCCTATACAAATAAAAATATAATTGAAACTATTATATATTTTGGTAAACTTATTTTCAAAAGCATTAAGTTGTAAATTATTTTGCTTATTTTTACATGTATTTCTATTTAAATATTACTTGCTACAATAAACTGTTTTATTTCTTATAGATCAATGATACAACAAACAGTGCAAAAACTGAACATATAGCTGTGAAAGGAACTTCAGTGAAGAACAAACTGGATCTCAAAGCATCGACTGATTCTAATGCAGTTTTACATTCGTGCTTGGCAACTAATGTTTCTAATCATAATAGTTGTGTGGTGGATATGCTAAGGAAAATTGAAGGTATAAAGAGAGTTTTGAATAAAGCTTTTTATAATAATGGTAGGGAATTTTAGAGTCTTTGAAAAAGTAAATGTTACATGGTTTTGATCCATTTTCAAAATAATAATATACATGCCATACTGACCCTCGTTATGAGTGAATACAAGATACCAGCAAGCACTTACTTGAATACTAATGAGCAGTTATGAGCTCTGGTTTAAATAAGGCAAGCTCTCGTATGACATTTGCAGTTGGCCAGTGTGTTCAGTGTCACTATCTCATTACTATGTTTTCTTAGCACTTATAGCTATTTGACATTATTTATTTTGGACAGGGATATTGTCTATCTCATTCACCTCTATTTTCTCAGCACCCAGATCCATGCTTGGTAAATAGTAGTCACTTAGTAAATATTTGTATAGCAGGTAACTGGATTATCCTCAGAAAGATAGTTCATTTATGAGAACTGTTGATTAGAACATTGCATTCATAGGAAAGCTTATAATTTGGCGATCCTTATATTTAAAGTTCATTTGAGTGTTCTGAAGCCATTTGAAATATATTAAGCATTGCCTCTGATTTCAGTACCTAAAATTATTTTATAAATCTTATTCTGATATATCCCTGACATAGGAACGTGGGACTTTATTTTTATTTTGAAAATCATGACAGCTGATGCAAATTTAATTCCTCTTCAATGATTCAAACTTAATAAGATGAATATTCTTTATATTTCTGTTTTTCTTTGTAAGTCGATGGTAGGTAAAAATATTCAAGGAAAATAATTTCTTATAATTTTCTCATTTTATTGCTTAAGGAAGAGGGGAGTGCTTTTGTTTTACTGATTTTCTGATGTAAAGAAATCATTTATTCAAAATTACAGAAGCTTGGTCCTCAGCCTCAACTTAAATTTCTTTCTTGCGGTGATTTTCTATGTCTATCTTACAAAGAAATTTATACTCTTGAAAACAAATATGAGTTTTGAGATTTCAGAATCTCAATGCACTCTAACTCCTACATTGTAAGGCAGTTTGGGTGAAATGAATAATAGGCAAATGGGAAAACCAGAGTGGTTGTACAATGACCGTATCTGTACCTCATAAACACTCAAATGTGTGAATAAATGACCATCCAATCTCAAGTTAAAATGAGGAGATTGGGCTTTTTCTCTGCAGGAGTAGCTGGTATTTTATAAGAGTTGAAGAGTGGCGTGATTAGGTGTGTGTGTGTGTGTGTGTGTGTGTGTGTGTGTGTGTGTGTGTGTGTGTAAAGGGCACTCTAGCCTCACTGTCAGGAAGAACTATAATGGGAAATGATTAGGATACTTTTAAGACTCCCACGAGCTGCATAGAGACTAAAACATTGGGTGGGATGGAGAGGAAGGAGCACGTCAGAGACTTTTAGAAAGTAGCATCTATTAGACTTGAAAACTGGTCAGATATGAAACATTAAAATGAGTTGAACATGACTCCCAACTTTTTGGGTTGGGCATTCGATGGATGCTGATACTCATCAAGATAGAAAATACAGGAGCAAGAACAAATTTGGGGAAAAGATAGATTCAACTCTGAATTTCCTGTTTTTGAGGTACTCGAAGAACATTGGTAAAGATTTCTGATGGGCAGTTGGATGCTTAGGTCTGGAGTCTCAGTTCTTGGCTGGAAGTAAAAATTTAGAAGTTAAGGGTATCTAAAATGTAAGCTCCACAGAAGTGAGGACCTTGTCTGTCGTGTCCACTGCTAGATCCCCAGCACCTGCCATAGTGCCTAGGATATATGTATTTGAGAGATGTATGATTCATGAATGGTAATTAAAGTGCAGGGAAACTACGTAAAAGGAGAAAAGGTGTAGGAACACCTGCCTTTAAGGAGTCATTCGAGGAAGAGAAGCCAGCTAAAGAGATTGATAAGGATTCCTAGAAGGTTAGGAAAAGAACTGAAAAGATTGGTATATCATTTTTTTTTTTCTTTATGGTGGGCATCACAGTTTGTGACCAGTGTATGCGTGTCTTTTATCTACCACGTGACTGTAAATAAGTTCATGAGCTATGGACCATGCCTGCTTTGTTTCACCATATAGAAACAAGCATAACGTCTGGTAGATAGTAAATCTTTAGTATTGTGAAATGCATGAATATAAGTCATATAAAGAAAAAGCTTCAGAGAACATTATGTGGTCAGCATAGTTTACATTGCAGAAGGTAAAGTAAACGAAAATTGAAAAGTATCCCTGAGAAATCATTGATGTTTGCCAGAGCCATTTCATTAAAATACATAGTGTGCTGGAAACCAAATTTTGGGAGGTCCAGGAAGTGTAGTCTGCTCTGAAGGAAATGAAAGAGGGGAGATGGTAACTGGAGAAGACTTATGGGGTCAAGGCAGATGTCCATCTGTTTGCTTGGGAGATGATAATGTTTATGGACTGAAAGCCGAAATTACTGAAGAAAAAGAACCTTCAAATTCTAAAGAGAGAGGAATAATTGATGAGAGGATCCCAAAATATGGGGGAGGAGTGGAACCAAGAGCACATGCAGGAGGACAGATTAAACTTCCTTAGGAGGGAGGTCAGTGCATCCTATGAAGTGGGAGAGAAGATGGGGAGGATAGCCACAGTGATAAATAGCTTTCTAGTGTATGGCAGGAGAAGGCAGAAAATTGATGGCATTCATGCCTAATACCCTAAAATGGGAAGCAGGGCCATTTGATCTGTAATTTAGTAGAGTTTGAGAACAGTGGTTTAGTGTTTAGAATGAAAGAGGATGTTGAGAAGTTGGACATGTTATGGCTATAATATACTTTATTTTTCAAAACATTTTATGTCTAATGGTTAATTCATATGTCTAATGGTTAATTCATTTGTAGTGCTCATGTTTATGATGTTAAAATTGAAAAATACCAAGAATTGTATGACAAGAACTATAAGATACAACAATTATCGGCAGGTATTATGTTAATAATTGATCATCTCCCTTTAATTTTAGGTCCTCACACTTCAGCAAATATAGGTGTTCTAAGTAGTTGCCTGGACTTAAGAACAGTAATTCCTGAACCTTCTGTATCCAGTACTGTTCCCAGCGCACAAACTATGGTAACCCAGCAGACCATTAAAACTGAATCATCCAGTACAAATGGGGCAGTTGTTAAAGATGAAACTTCACTAACAACATTCAGTACCAAATCTGAAGGTTTGAAATGTGTTTCACATACTGTATTTTGAACCATTTTTGTATATAAATTCATCAGACTTCTTTGTTTTAGATGGGAATTGCATTTCATCTTGGATTGAATCATATGTAAACATACAAAACATTTCAATTAAAATATTATATAAAATACTCTGCTGTCTTACATAAAATATTTAAATCAGCACACACTGAAATACAATACTGTAAATATATTCAGCAATTTCTTAGAAAAGATTAGTTCTGGACTATGGAGTAACAATTCTCACAGCTGATTTATTTCTGATTTTGTAAATTCTCATTTTTTTTGTAACAGGAATTGTACTTCATAATTGGTAAACATTCTCTGAAGTTCTAGCTAGTTATCAAACCCTTGAAAAATGAACTTTATGAATTAGTTTGAGTTAGAGGATACACAATCGTAATTATTATGATTTTCTCCTTCTGGCTATTTTTGTGTATTTATAAATTTTATTTTAATGTGTCTGATGAGTGATGATGTAAGTCTTATCCGATAAATTGTTTAATTTCTAGTTGATGATACGTGTGCACTCCCTGCAACCAAGATCAGCCGTGTAGAGGCCCATGCTGCAGCGATGCCATTTTCTGTAAGTATATGACCCAGAGATGATATGCGTGTATGGAAGGTTAAATGTGCTTTAAATGCTGAGCAGCTTCGACATAAATTCACAAAAAGATTCTTAGATGTTCTCTAGTAATGATTTGACATAGATTGAGAAATGAAAGGTTGAATGGGGAAATGTACACAGTTAAGTGAAAAAAGCTGGATAAAAATTATATACATACATACATACATACATACATACTGTGGTCGCAATTTTATTAAAAAATACACTCAATACATACATTCACACTCTCACAAGAGTCCATACACATCCACACGACAATACTAGATGACTTTTAACAGGTTATGGGGCCATGGATAACTTTTACTTTCTTCTTTATATTTTCAGTTTTTTTCTATAATGAAATGTGTTACTTTCATAATCAGAAATGTGTGTGTATACATATGTATAAATGTAAATTACAGTAATGGTTCTAAGAGTAAAAGGACATGTTATGGAATGTAAAACTTGAATGGCTCTATTGCTACTATTTAATAGCACAACAGTATAGTGCAGTATTGACTTAGACACACCTGGAGGGCAGCCCGCTATTCTCTGGCATCAGGTGGTTTTCTGGAAGACCGGAATTGGTCTGCACGGCACTAAACTTAAAATGCTAGGAATGTGCCTCACAAAGACACCAAGATAAGACAATACATGTTTGTGTGCATGTGTGTGTATATACTTTTAAATTTATTTTTAAATTATCAGTCATTTAACTTTATTGCTATAGGCAGGATTTTTTTATTTGACCTACTATTTACCTTTTAGAGTCTTCAAGAATTATCTATAATTTTAGTTTTCTTTCAATCATGATTTTATGGATTTTGATCACATATTTACCTTCATCAGCTTTTATCTTTTCAGAAAATTAAGTACTAGTATTCTTAGACTCTTCTCAGGGAAGAATTATTAAAAGGAACTTTTTTTCTCTTAAATCTATTTTGCAATGCATCAGCCAGAATGATATTTGTTATTTCAGTTGAAGCCAGTCGTTTTATAAAAGTTGTTGAAGAGAATTTTTACAGCTTTAAAAATGAAAACAAGTTCAAAGCTATTCCTTTTTTTAACCTTAAAGACGCCTAGTTAGCTCACTTTGTCGTGTGTGATAGCCTAAATAACTAATAATGTGAATTATAAGCATGTACCTCTGCTGTTATATATTTAAGACAGAAATAAATAACTGAAGTGCACATTTGTTTTGAGCTTCTGGAAACAGTGTCATTTATAAAGAAGATGGCTTAAAAAGGTTAGTTCCAGGGATAAGTATAATTCACTTATCACTAAAAGTAGCTTAAGGTAGAGGAAGTTGTTTTAAAGCAAGGTAAAAATGTAAAACTGTTTAATCTGCTCCTCTTTAGTATATACTAAAGTATATTCAAATTGCATTTTAGTTTTGAACATTTTTTCTCCTTTTAGGTTTGGAGAATCACAGGTATTTCAAGTATAAAGATCACTGAATTTCTGCTAGTTGTTTTTGAATCTAGAAATCGGCCAGCTTGGAATAAATTTTTTATTTGTTCCTTTTGGAGCAAGTTGTAATATTACACTAAAGGGATTATATTTTCTGAGAGAGTCTCTGAAATGACAATGTTCTATGAAACAGCTGGCATCTTTAACACATCACTGATTGGAAAGCATGCTAACTTCAGCCAGGTCGATAGTACAGAGCTACTGACTTGGAGAATGCCTGTCACTCCCTGTGTTTGAATTGGCATCCCTGTTTCACTGTTAGTTGACCTAATCTGTTAAGAGTTTATTTACTTATGAGCTATTAATATTGTGGTGTTTACCCATATACCTACTTGTAGATCACTGCATGGATTTATTAGATGTTGAAGTTTCTTATATGCTCAGTAAGAATGTTCATAAGTTTTTCTTTCTCTGAAATTAGAAAGAGACTCCTTCAAATCCAGTGGCCACAATGAAAGCAGGAGAACGACAGTGGTGTGATGTAGGAATTTTTAAAAATAATACAGCTTTGGTGAGCCAGTTTTATTTGCTGCCAAAAGGGAAACAAAGCATCTCAAAGGTAGCTATTGACATTTTCTATATTGTGAGTCATAAGCCTCAATAATGAGATTTTTTTTAGAACCTTGTTTAAACACTTGAATGCCTGAAATGGAGATCTGTTCACAATCTACAATTGAAAGTTCTGTATACTTAGTTATCTTGTATTATTTTTTTAAAGCTCTTTTTTATAGACTATATCACAAGAAGATTATTTAAAAAATCATATAGAGTCTACGGCCATGCCACCCTGAATAAGCCCGATCCCGTCTGATCTCGGAAGCTAAGCAGGGTTAGTACTTGGATGGGAGACCACCTAGGAAGACAGGGTGCTGTAGACGTAAAAAATAAATAAATAAGGATTGTAAGTTGACAAGGTCCTTGCAATCTGTGAGATCAACCAAGGGTTGCCTCGCCTAAAAAAAAAAAATCTTATAGAAACACTGGGCTAGATTTTGAGTCATAAATAATGTAATCTGGCCAGTACAGATAAGAAATTTTTGAAATATCTCTAACTTTGTTACCTGATATGTTTAGAGAATAGGACATCTTTTTTCTTACTGAGAACTTTTTTATTCCTGATTTCACAATTAAAAAAATTTAAAAGCCCCTGTAGGCTACTGAATACAATCTAATTTTCACTTGATTCCGAAGTCTCTTAAGGAGGACTTCATGTACATAAACATGATATTAAGCCTCTAAGAGTTGTAAAACAGGTAACAGCCCCAAAACATATTGAACTAATTTTTTTTTTCTGGAATGGGAAATTTCAGAGAGGAAGTTGCCAAGGAAATAGATATTTAGTTAGAATCTCCCAAAGATCTGCACAAATGGAGACTATATCATTTATCATGATATTTTAGTTTCTCTACTATTCTGATGTCTCACTTTTTGATATTGAATTCTTCTAATTCTTGAAAAAAATAGAAATCCTGGTTAATAATTTGTTAGTATTATGCCTAGTGAAATTTCTGGCTGCAGTTCGATTTCAAATAAGGAAATATCCGTGTCTAAGGTCCTCGTAGTTACTTGTTTTTGCCAAAAGATAAAAGCATAAAGTTTAGAACCAGTAAACTTGGCTTGAATCATTAGTTCCCGCACTCAACAGTGTGATCTTGGACAGATTGGTTTCCTCATCTGTAAAATGGAGATGTCGTAACGCCCTTAAAAAATGAGGTGGTACATTGGTGCGACATGTTTCACAGAGGTGTAGTGAAAGTTAGAATATGTAAAAACTGTTCGAAAGTTGTGTTATAATCTTCCTACCCAGCATATGCAATCTAATTATTTAACATCTATTAGGCAAGAAGATTCAATAGTTGTTATTTTGTTTATAGTTTAGTGGTTGTTAATTTTTTTCTACCTTCATTCACTTCATGTACAGAATACCCTTATATTTCTTTTTATAATCAGTGATTCTCAACTAGAAAGGACATTTTTCCCCTGAATAAGAATCACTAATTTATGGGCTTTGTTGCTTTGTATTGGAGGGCTCATTCCATGTGTGAAAAGAGGGAAATAAATAAATGTAAACTAGAACCTTAAAACATAATTCATTCTTTAAAAATTTTGTTTAATTAAAAAATAATTAATTGCACCTTTTCTTCACTTTTGCATCTATTGCATTTTAGATAGGAAATGCAGACGCACCTGACTACAGTTTACTTAAGAAACAAGATCTTGTTCCAGGCACAGGATACAGATTCAGGGTTGCTGCTATCAATGGTTGTGGAATAGGCCCTTTCAGCAAAATCAGTGAATTTAAAACTTGTATTCCCGGTTTTCCTGGAGCTCCTTCTGCAGTCAGAATTTCAAAGGTAAGCTGTCAAGTCAGGTTGAGATTTGGTGATTTAAATTATTGAAACTTTGTATATGAAGTAAAACTGTCAGTTTAGAAATTCTTGTTAGTGTCTGATGAAATGAGAGATATCTAAAAGGGGTAGATTAAAAGTTTAAATAATGTTTTTTGCTAATCACAGTATTTTTAAGGCTTAAATTTCAAGTAGAATTATAGCGTCCAAATTACAGAAAGGGAAATCTGGCTTCTTAATACTAATTTTGTTCTTGTTTATGGAACCAAAAAGTTTCTACTGGAGAATTCTAATAGAATACTTGAAATTGGATTATATTTTATCTGAAGATCCTGCCTCTCCTTAAAGAAGAAAAGGTATCATTTCAAGTAAGAAAAATCCCCTTCTTGAGAGAGTACAGGCAGACATTTAAGCCTACTTAATGTTTTTGAAAAATGGGAATGAATTAAACATTGCAGATCCAATTGAGGTAGGTTCTTAAAACTCAACGTTACAAGTTCTAACATCTGTTGCAGTTACCATAGCAAAAAAGCAGCATCTTGTGTTTTAAAGATATAAACTCAACATAAGTGATATTAGAGAAAACTTCAGAATCTTTACCTGTTGTTTTTTTTTCCTCCCCTCTGTTCAAGAATGTCGAGGGTATTCATCTTTCCTGGGAACCTCCAACTTCACCTTCTGGAAATATTTTGGAATACTCAGCCTACTTGGCGATTCGCACAGCACAAATACAAGATAATCCAAGTCAACTTGTATTTATGAGGATTTATTGTGGTCTTAAGACATCCTGTATAGTAACTGCGGGGCAACTTGCAAATGCACATATTGATTATACATCCAGACCTGCCATTGTGTTCAGAATATCAGCAAAGAATGAAAAGGGATATGGACCAGCTACACAAGTTCGATGGCTTCAAGGTAACAATAAAAAAGCACCTTTAAATTGATTTTTTTTTTACCGAAGCTATTGTGATTATGATTATTTATTAGTAACTGGTTATGAAGATTCATCATTTAAAAGAGTATTGTTTGTATTTCTAGCAGTCATGAATTTGAATTTGTAAGTTCTTAAAATGTATTTGCTCAATTCTAGATCCAAATAAAAATAGAAAAGAAGCAAAAACTCTCTGAAACTTAGTATATGAATTCTTCCTTATAGTTCTTCTATTAAGGAAAATAGGAAAATTAAGATAAAATGTAGAAGGCTTTATTACCCCAGTATCTTTTATAAAGGCCATGTAACTCAGTCATCCTAGAGTTATTAAGATGATTCTAGTAACTGGCTGCTGTACACTGTGCTGTCTATAGTAAGTGTTCTCCACATTGCAAAGGCCCTGGCTTTGAGTACTTACTCCCTCTACCTTTATTCTGTGTGAGTAGTGGTCTTCTAACTACTATCTTCCACTAGATAATATTCGTGATCCTAGTTTTAGCAGGCATTTGATTTCTTTGTTTACAATTAGCACAGAGCTTAAGAAATTAAAAAAGAACGAGGCAAGTTCAGAAACTCTGCTTTTGAATTTTCATTATTTTCCAAGAATCATGGCAAAATACAAAAAGAATAATGGATTTCCTTGATTCATACCAGAGTGATATATTGGAATATATTTTTGGCCAAAGCACTTAACTTATTTGGCCCTCAGTTTCCTCATTAATAGATGAGGGAGTTAAAAGATTTACCTTTAAGGTCCCTTTCAGCACTTAGATTCTGTATTTTCATCAAAAGTGAAGTATGTCCCTGAACATTTCAACATGTCTTAATGGTCCTAACTTTGCTTTTG
The DNA here is from genome assembly GCF_000325575.1 of Pteropus alecto. Lineage (NCBI taxonomy): Eukaryota > Metazoa > Chordata > Mammalia > Chiroptera > Pteropodidae > Pteropus > Pteropus alecto. Next base: position 5,793,537 of record NW_006437736.1, on the reverse strand, counting down.
CTGAAATTAAAGCATTCATTATTTAACATTCAAAATTAAAATGTATGTCCCCCTTAATGCAGAAAGAAAGAAGCACCTTAAAAGGACACAAATTTTGAAATAGTGTTTTAAACATTTGTAAGATTTTTGTAAATGCTCTAAATGTTTTATTTTTGCATTGTTTTTACCTCGAAATTGTATAAACTTTTTTACAACTAAAATATAAGCATTAGATAGCATACTCAGGTTCCATTACAACCTTAAAGATGCAGATAGGCTTTATGGACACTCTGCTACATGTAACCTGTTTTAAACCTTGTAGGAATTTCATGGTTCCACTGCCTATTTAAATCGGGAATGGATATACAGAGCAATAATTGCAGAAAAGATATTTCAAACTAAGAGCTGCAGTAAATGCAGGGGCACAGGTCTATCTTTTTTATACCTTGTAACCTTATGCCAGTTTAGGTTGACTGAGTAGCTATGTCCTCAAACTTCATGTATAATACTCCCAGCAAAGATGGATTTAATTGTTCAGAATTGATATATATGTATGTTCCAGTTACTAATTTAAAGTGTATAGAATATTTTAATATATAATTTTTGTAAAGAACTGGGATTTTTATACTACAGTATTTGTAATTAATGTGTCTCACTAATTAATATGCAAATTGTTAGACACGTAATGAGTGATTTCCGAACTCTAAAGGTAAAATAAATGCACTACTATGGTGTTGTTAGAATACCTTTTTTTTGTGGCTGTATGAATCCTTAATCTTTAAATGTGTACTTTACAAACAATGTTTACAAGGAGCTTCTCTGGTTTGTTATCCCAGCACCTCCCTTGGTGAGAGCTTCATTCTGCATTTGTTTAACTCATATGCTTTGCTTTTGGCATATGCTTGCTTTTTGCACTAGTAGAATTTTAACTTACCTCATTATTATGTTTGTAATCATTTGTGTAGCTTCCATATGTCTGATATAGGCTAAAGTAATACTTAACCAAAGTTAAAATAAATGGTAAGCAATTTTGCACATATTAAATGCTAGGGTTTGTTTTGTATACGTGTGTGTTTAGTTATAAAAAGTAAGAATGGAAAGTTATAGTAAGTATATGCTTCAAGCCCAATTATTTTAACGATCATTTGCTTTATTAGAAAAACATCTGGCTTTTAACATCTTATTCTCTGCATTAATGAGCAATTTGTATCTTAAAGCACTGCTCTTCATGACAAGGAGTAAGTTGACTTTAAGCAAGGAATAGAGTATTTGTTTGAGCATGCACATTTATACCTACTTAGTATTTGATTTAGTTTACTTTGCTTAAATGCCTCTCCTGTTCTAGACCAGATGGTGAATATGAACCTGTGGTTCTAACATCTGTCTTGTTTTCTAGAGAGAAAGGCAGTCTTTCTCTACCAAGGGATTTATTAAAATAACTAATGTTTCTGCTTTGAGAATTAGCCCAGATTCTGTTATCATTTCTTGGCATTTGTGCACTAAGTACTACTTACATTTATCTCTCTGATAAGGGATTGATGACTAAAAGATGCTATTGAGAAATCTCTGTGGCTTTGACATTAATAGTTAATAAGAGATCTTTGAGCTGTGAGTTCATGACTAGAATGGGTTGGGGTAAATGAGAAGTGAAGTACATTTGGCTCTTAAGATTGGCACATTTCTAAGTGAAGATCCCTTCTGAGTAGTAGTGGGCTATATTTTGCAGATATCTTAAGAAGATTTACACTGAGTTAAATTACTTTCTTTACTCCTCTTAGCTGGATAAGCAATTCAGATGTAGAAGTCTTTGTGCCACAGTCCTCTTCCTGGGCTCTGCAACTTTGGTTCACATACGTAGCAGAAAGATTTTGATGTTGCATGCTCTTAGAATTGTTTTCCAAAGTATCATATTGGCTTCATTTTAGTTCAGGAAACTGTTTTGGCAATTTAACTAGAGATAGGGTATTATAAACTCATTTTCATATGCATTTTTTTAAAAATGGAAATACTCTGATTACATGTATGAGCCCCCCTGCCCCATAACCCAATTACATAAATATAGCCATCTATAAGAAGGGGAAATTGCTGATGCATTATTTCAAAGACTTGTAGACTAGCAAAGATTGGCTCCGGTTAGAGATATGGTCTACTATAACTGAAGATATTTTTATTTTAAAAAATTGCAGCACTTGTAGCATAAAATCATTTGTAACATTGAATATGAAAGAGATTATTAGCATTTAAAATTACGGCAGTCATCTGGTCATAAATGAAGTAGGTTGCAAAACAGACTTGGTCTTTGACCATTTAAGATATAACTGACAGTTGTGTTTTCCAAGACTGCTTTTAGGCAGTTTTATGTATTGTGTACCAATGATATGTAAAATAAAGCACCTTTTTCTGCTATAACCAATTATAGGTGTTATTCATTTTGAACTATATGAAAGAAAAATTAGTGATGGCAGAGTAAATCTGTAGAAACGTTGATTTTATATCATTCACTTAAAATAATATAGGAGTTTCATAAAGAATGGATTGTGTCTAAATTTGTTTTTAAGTTAGTAGATTGTGTTTGGGAGTCATTTTCTGGTAGAAATGTAAAGCCTAACTGTAGCTGAACTAGTATACTTGAAAGTAAAAAGGCAAATGGTTCCAAGAAATAGTCTATACTTGTTGTCACCTCTTTTTTGTCTTCTATTTACTGTTTTAAAAAAATTTTATTGAAGTACAGTTGGCATATAATATATTAGTTTCAGGTGTACAACATAGTGAATCAACATTTATGTAACTTATGATGTGATCACCATGATAAATCTAATACCCATCTGTCACCCTGCAAATTTATTACAATATTATTGACTATATCACATGTGCTGTACCTTCCATCCCTGTGGCTTTTTAATTTATAACTGGAATTTTGTACCTCTTATTCTTTTTCACTTTTTCACCCATCTTTAACCCTCCACCCCCCGGCAACCATCAGTTTTCTGTTTCTGAGTCTGTTTCTGTTTGTTTTGTGTTTTTTAGTTTTCACATATAAGTGAAATTTACTCAATTTTTTTTTCCCATATGCTTTTCACCCATTTTAACTCAGAACAGCCAGGCTTCTGACCTGCTACTCCATCAAAATGGCTCTAGCAAAGGTCAGGGATAACTTCTCATTCCCCAAATCCATTGAACCTTTTCTTTATACTTTGTCTTGCCATTGGAAGCTTTGAACTGCTTTCTTGACACTGTCACAGTTTTTTAGTTTCTACGATGCTGCACTCTGCATTTCTTTATGTCCTTCTGTCTGCGGTTCCCTTTTCCGCTCTCACCTGTCTCCATTGGTTTTTTCATGATTCAGGTCAAAGGTTGCCAACCTGTTGGAGCCTTTCCTGACATACTTCATTTCTAAGTAGATTTGACCCCTTCCTCTTGTGCCCTCACTGTCCTTTGTTAAATCTTCTGCCACAGCAGCCTGAAGGCTTTGTGCCCTTATCTGTTAGCATTATTCCTCTCCCTCTGCCAGGTGGTAGGTCTTTGAAGCAGAGACTGGGACTGTATCTCTCTTCCATATCACTCATTAGCTAGTACTTAAATATTTTAACAAATTATTAAAGAAAATTGTCACCTTGTATCTCTCCGTACTCTCACTTCCCCTTCTCAAATTGGGGTCAAAATGGGGCGGGGGTGGGGGGTAGCTCTGAAAGTTTTTAGCAGATTTAAGCCTCTGGAGGAAATACAGACTCCAGCTTTGTGTTACTCTATCCTTCTATTACTTAAGTTCCTTAAAGAAGTCCTGGGGTAAGTAAGAGATGTGTCACATATTTACTAGGCTAAAAGGAATTTAATATAGGTATGCATAGATCTCAAGAGGAAGTCTTTGGTCAGTGTACATTGCTAGATTATGATTTTTAACATTGGATGATCAGGAGAGTGAGATAAAAGTATATTAAAAGTTAATCTCTCTGATTTCCATATAGAAAAAACAGACAGTTGTCTAACATTAGGAAAAACTACCTACCTATTTAATACTTAAGCACAGGGGACACCAGCATTAGAACCGCACTGGATTCACTTAACATATCAAGTCAGGTCACTGTTGTCACCTCTGAGCTTATAGGACAAAGGATTCTTACACTACTGGAAAAGAAGATGACATTGGCACACCTTCCTTCCAAGATTCCCAGTTACAGTGGGGAATCCCTACACTTATATATTCCTGTAACTTAGGAGAAGACTTTTTAAAAATCACGCCTGGAAAAACATGAACTACAACATTCTAGGAAGAAACAAATTCTATAAACCGAATGAAGAAAGAAAAGGTTTTGTAATCCAAGGATACTAGTCCTTGTTCAAAACAGATTTCTGTATCTTATTAGTAATTAGTATCCATTTGCTTCTTTCCTGTCCTCTGCAGAGCTAAAATCAGGAAAATTTCCATTCATGGAACTATTAATCTCAGCAAGACCATCTGAAGCTGAGTCTAAATTTCTTTTGTTGTGTGTATTTGATATCTTGGATAACTTGAATTGAGCAAAGGCCTGGTACTGAAGTTCATCAAATTTACAATCTGACTACTACTCCTGCCAGTACCTCAAGTTCAAAAGTCTTGGGAATACAGGGTTATGAAGCCTTTGGCCTTGGATAGAGGGAAGGCTAGGAGGTAATGGGTGTGGAGGCAATAGAAGCATTCTATTTCCTGATTCGATTTGCTAGTTCAACCAAAAGTCTTTGCAGAGTACTCAGATGTCAGGGTGTTTACATAGAACCTCTCAAGATAAAAGTGCAACAAGGAAGAATTGGTGGTAAAGCAGATATGAAGGCTGTAACAGAGAAGGAAATGGTCCCCTGTCCTACCCACTCCCCTTTCCTGGTCTCCTTACCACCCAGAGGCAAGCAGCTAAAGGATATATCATTTCTCAGCATGAGAATGAGGAAAGTATAAAGAGAACCCTTTATGTCTGAGCACATACAAGTTAAAAATAAAAGGTAGCAGCTGGCGTTTGTTTTTGAACACAGAATAACTCTTTTCACTAGTAAATCATGGTCCAACAGATGTCCAGCTTTGACTAAGAGGATTATCTATTCCTTCTGTCTGGGGAGATAGAGTGAAAATTTCCTAAGAACTTGAGAAAGGTTCTCTCCTTATTTCTCTGTTTCTTATTAAAGAGAGAGGAAAAACCTACAGGTATGATAACTACCATTTGATATAACAAAGGTATGCGTGTGCCATTTATGGCAGCCTAGCGTGTAAGAGAGTGGGCAGTGCTGAAGGCCCAACCAATCATCCTAGCTGTTGCAGTTTAGCACCCCCTGGTGGCATTGTCCATTCCAGCTTACATATGGGTACGATTTTGGGTCTTGGCTACCTGAGGTTTTTTAAATACCTACTGCAATGTCTAGAACTTTCTGATGAGTTGACACCCTTGTATTAGACAAAACTGGGGAGATTGGATCTGGAGAATCTACTTTTTATTTCCCTGTTTCCTGGGAATAGGTTGCCAGCCATTTACTGCTGGGCCTAGTCTACCTCTTGTCCCACCTCCCTAACTCAAGATAATAACTTTAGCTTGCCCTGTTTGGGTACAGAAGATATAGCAAATGTTTCAAGATCTATTTTTTAAACCGTATACCAAAATGTATAGCTAATACCCTGAATCAGGAGAAATTGCACCTTAACTGTTTTATTTAATCTGCAAAATAGTATTACCAGTGATGACCTTGGCAAAGACACGATTGCAAAACTGTTATGACATTTGCGTGACCAGCCTGGCACCTGTTATTGATCAATGTGGAGAAACAGTCAATAGCCACCGTGCACTTTCTGTATTTTTGGATTACTTAACACATAAATACATTATTAGAAGAATGTGCCAAAGGGAATTTGTACTTTTGAAAGTCAACAGAATTCAGTAAGGAGGTGAAGTCTTTATCAGTTTTTTTTTTTTTTTGGGGGGGGGGGGGGGGGGGGGGTTTTTTTCCAAAGCAACCTCAGTTTTTCAAAATTTTGATAACCATCACCTATCAAAGTTAAAAAAATATACTCATTAATTACTCACCCATGGTTTAGCCCCTTGGGCTACCCTATTCCTTTCCTTTCTTTAGAGAACTTTTCTCTTTTGCTTAAAAAAATTTAGAAATATATATGAATATATGTGAATATATAATTTTTACTACTAACCCCGAAACTTTCAC